>NC_063169.1:18229538-18552038 GCF_023159225.1 Perognathus longimembris pacificus | reverse complement strand
AAAAACAAAGAAAATATAGCATAGTGGATAGGAGACTAGACTGAGGTTCACCTCTAGACTACAGCCTGACTAGCTGTAACCAAGTCAGCAAATCTGAGCCCGTTCCCTCATCTGTGGTAATAATTGGGTGTGAGAATTAAATCAGTTAATGTGTGCTCAGAGTATATAGCATACTACTATGTTTTCGTTATTGTTATTAACTACTGATTGTCAATGCTCACTGTGCTCTTATATTTGATATAAAACATTTGTATATATTTGCATGGTGGTTGACTTCTATCAGCAATTATTTATGACATAATAGAGAATGACACTGCCTTGGTATTATGTTCATAAAGGTTGCCAATGTTTATAAAAAGAGTCATCATTCTTATTTTTCTTGAAGTTTCTATAAAGCTACTCTTAAATTTAATAGGACAAAGTTGGGCGGCCTGACAGTGTGCCACAGTGCTTCTCACTGCTGAGTAATGCTTAGAATCCATGTTTCTGACTCCTTCATGGTTCCGTAGCATCTCTTCCTGACACTGGCTACTGTTTATATCTAATGTATGACTCTTTTTTTTTTTAATTGGGAAAGAATAATGGACTAGACTTTAACAAAGAACAGCACTATCCTCTGTACTTCTGAAGCTCACATCCATTTTAAAAGGTCTTGGTCACCTTCCTTGTTCATGACTTTCCTAACTTTTCTTTAAACTTTTCAAAAGTATATCTCTCCTAAAAAGTTTAGGATAACTCAAGAAAGAAGATGGCTAAGAAAAAAGAGAAATAATCAAAGTAAGTATCAAGTACCGATGGTGGGGCCAAAATCATAGACTTGAGCTCTTGTTCTGCCCATTATAATGGCAGGGAGCCAGTGCTCTCACCTACGAAAAGGCATTGAGACCACTCCTTGAGCTACTGGAGATCAAGTAAAAGGCACACTGGTATGCAGTCCAAAGTGTACATATGATAGGGAAGAATTTATGCTTGAAAGTGACTTAAATAAGGCAACTACATACACACCCTCTACATGGAAACCCGAATGTGGATAGATTTTAACTAAAACCTAACCCAGGTATTGAAAATCTTCAAGTTTTCCTTTGAGTGGATGTTTAGGATATAAAAGTACTCTACGGACTAATGTACTGGTGCTAATGCATAATCAAAAACTACAGTTCAAGTGCGATATGAGTGCAAAGGTGGCAACTACATGGGCAACCGTGGGCATAGTGGCCCTGCTGCACTTGTGGCTGAGGTAAGTGAGACATGAAGTATCAGAGCATTCATGGCTGGTTAGTACAGAAAGGACACAAGGAGTCTCAGGACTGTGAAACATTTTCAACACATCTGTCTTAGGGTAGAGTATTCCTAAAAACAGAATTATTCCAGATGAAGATTTCACAATATCCTTAATCAAGATTTTAACACTAAGAAGCTTAAAAAAAAACTAACTTGTACTCATTATACAAATGGATTCATTTCTTCTTTTCTATCCTTAATAAAAATGAAAAATACAACTCATTTAAATTCTTCTAAGTAGATCAACAATTGTTATTTAAAACTTTGTAACAGCTTGAACTATAAAGTTATAGTGCTATCCTCACTATATTACATATGTATCTAATATATATTGAACATAAACATGTATATACATATGTATAAACACACAAATACAAACAATTCCTCTGACAATTGATCTGTCTTGCATATTCTATCAAAGCAATCTTATCAGCACAATAGCTTATTGTCAGTAGTGTTGGTTTCCTTTCAAAAAGCATGAGATTAGGTTTAATGTTAAGGAAACAGGCTTGAAAACAAATTTGTACATTGCATCCTTACCTAATATGTCCAGTTGCCGTAATCTGGTGCAATTAGATGCTAGCTCTTCAATGTCTGTATCACACACAGACCTGTTAGCTGTGAGAAAGAGTTTCTGCAAGTTTGGGAGCTGGCGTGCTAGTTTGGCGAAGCATCCAGTGCTGCTCTGCAGAGTGGGGCACCAGCCTAGGTCGAGTTCCTCCAGAAGTGGACACCCAGAAGCCAGTTCTGCTATCCCATTCTCCGTAATGTTCTTACACCTCCACAGATCCAGGGTCCGGAGCTTTTTACACTTGGCTCCTATCATGCTAGCTATCACATCGTAGTCTTCTATCTGGAAATGAAACAGTTCAACCTTTTATGTAGTATGCACAGGAATGTGAAGTGTTCACAGCAAGTTAATACCCTCAAGTCATCACACTGTTTTGCTTTCATGTAAACACACCACATCACTGTTAATACAGATCTGACCACTCATATCACTTATCTGTTTCCTAAAACAGCAAGAAGGACCACTTACTTTGAAACTGATGTAACAAGCTCAGAGAGATAAACAGCTCATGTTTTCTCACATATGTGGAATCTAGACCTCAAATACACTAGTACATAATAAGTTATACAGATCTCTAGGCATTCACACATAGTAAGACCAAAGGAGGACACTCTTAGGAGTGGAACAGAAAGGTGCAATGCCTATGTGCATCTGATCATACAAAACAATATTTATCAGTGACAAAGGAAAAAAAACCCAAAGTAACAAAAAACCTCTTGTTTCCATTTCTTAGAATTCATTGAGATAAATATAATTTTATATATGATGCACACAGTGCTCTTGAGCCTTTTGGTCCTCTCTCTTTTGTCTTGTATATAAGTTTAACTGTTTTAAGGAGGGTAAAGAATGAGCACAGAAATGGTGGGACAAGGGATGAACAAATGCAGCAGTGATACTCACTAGACACTATGTTGGAAAAGAAATAAAAAACTTTTGGGGGGGTATGGAGGAAACAACTGGAAGAAAGTGAGGGAAAGGGTGGCGCTGTGCAAAAAGAAATATACTCATTATTGACTTATGTAACTATAACCATTCTGTACATCACTTTTACAATAATAATAAATAAAAACAAATAAAAATAATTCATATATACCAATTAAACCACACAAAAAAGAAACAAAACTATTGAAATGAACTCAGGGAGTAGAAATTATAGGGATCTTTTTGTTTGCTGGCTTTCTTTTTTGGTCTTATTTGTCTTTGTAAATGTAAGGGGGAAGCACAGAAGTGGAGGGATAAAGCTAAACAACTGCAGCAACGGTACTCACTAGACACTACGTGGAAAATAAACTATACAACTTGTGGGTAGGATGTTAGGGAAAATTGGGACAAAGAGGGCAGGGGTGACATTGTCTAAAAGGAAATGAACTCTTTGCCTGACTTATAACTGATCTCTGTATTTAGCATTTTCAAATGAAAAATTAATGTAACAGCATGGTAAATGAATTTACTCCAAATGAAGTCTGATCCTTAGTCTCTCATAAACAGTTGAAGATTATGCGCTATTCATTTCTGCCTGTCATTTTAATTTTGCTGATGTGACTCTTTGATAGGATATAGATTTTTTCCTATTTTATCAATAATTAATGTATTTAGGTAGATAGGTAATATACCTCTGCTAAAGCTATATGCTTTGGCAGTCTCTAGAACTGTGTGGAAATGCTGTGACAGTGCTAATTAGAATTGTATTTGGGGTTAAGTGAGGCAGGCACAGACTGAATGTATACCACAAAAATATTATGTTAATCACTGTCAGTATTGGAGGTGTCCAATACTTATCTCATGATTGCAGGATAAGCATCTCCTAATCAAGGATTAAACATTTCACTTCTTGGCTTTGTGTGCTTTAATAATGTTTCTTTAAATAGCTTATTTCAAGAGGTTCATTTGATTTTGCTCTAATCAAGTATCAAAGTTATCACCAGAAGTCAAAAGGAAAGAAAAGTAGCAAATATTTACAACTATTTTTCCTTTTGCTTATTTGCTTATTCTATTTTCAACAAATATTTACACACCTACTATGTACTAGAACCACTACAGATACAATAACAGCAAATCAAAAAGCAGACCATTTGTTTACATTGTTGGAAAGATACGGAGTAAACCAATGAGCAAACTTAAGTCAGAGAGCAGCAAGCAGGGTGACAATTAAAAAGTGACATGAGAGCAATCAGAGTGTCAAGAGTGGATGAATGAATGGCTGGTAGTTGCAAGGCTCTCCAAAAATGAGCTTGGTGCTCTACAGAAACAACTACTCTGGTAAGGGTGGTGAGAGAGGGTAGGCTATGGAGGCAGGGTTATGCAGGGGTCAGGCAATTCAGTCTGGCACTGTTGTTGTTGTTGTTTTTTAGTGGGATGGAAACAAAGATAATATGATTTACACTAAAACAAAACTTGTCTGATTTCTTTTTGGAGAATGGCTAAGGGAAAGTGGGAACAACACTGATTGTAGATCACGCAGCCAGCCAATTAGTGTCTTTAAAAAAATTAGGGCTGTGGTATGGTTCAAGTGATAGAATGTCTCCCTAGAGCCCAAATCTTAGTTAAACACACACACACACACACACACACACACACACACACGGGGGGGGGGAGAAGAGAGAGGAAAAGGGGAGAGAAGGGAGATGGGGAGAGGGGAGAGGGAGAGGAAGAAAGAGAGAGGAGGAAGGAAAGAGAGAGACAGATTGAGAGAGAGAGAGAGAATTAATCTTTTTGAAAACCATAATTCTGATAATGCTTAATTTGTACTGTGGCAATCTTTTTGGTATAGTATGGTGGTATTCTTGCCCAATATACTATATGATGTGAAGCTACTACAAGAGTTTTTGTTGTTTTGTTTATGTTTTAGTTTTGGCAGACCTGAAGTTTAAGCTCAGGGTCTCACACTTGTTAGGCTAGCACAACACTATATAAGCGATGGATCAGCCTTTCTTTATGCTAGTTATTTTTGGAGATGTTATTTTTGGAGTCTAGCAAACTTTTCTGCCTTAGCTGGCTTCAGATTATAATCCTTCAGATCTCAGTTTCCTAAGTAGCTAGGCTTACAGATATGAGCCACTAGTGCCTGGCCCCCAAGAGTTTTCTGTTGTGAACATTTCACAGTATTATTAAACACAGGAAACCCAAAGATATTCAGAGGTGGAAAAATAAAATTCCAAGAAACAAAATGAACCAGGAATGTATTTTTTGTTGATAACACTACAATTTTGACCCATGATAAGGGTTAAAATTATTGAAATGTTTTACAGTTATTGGTACTAAGCATTCTCAATTTGGATTAGCATTTCCTCAAGGGCTCAGCTGCCATACACATGGTTATCAGCTACTAGACTGGATACTACAGTCAGAGAGGCTAATTATAAAGTTAGGGTACTTAGGGTATTATGTAGGTTCCTTGATTCTTTTTCTTTTAGACTATCAGTAGGCTCACTTAATTATTTTTTTCTTTCCCTTTCTTACAACTAATTGATGAATAAAAGTTATACTTTCCTGCTTTCAGACTACAAAGTCTGTCATATGAGTAGGTGCTAGATACTAGTAAACATGCTTCAAAAGGCATACAACCTCTAGAAAGCGTCCTCAAGGGAAGATGGTATATCTTCTATCCTCCCTTGTAGCATGACTCCGAAGCATGAGGCAAAATATGTGACTGACATTTTGTAAGGAAATTCAAAAGTGGTAAATGGTTGGTCTGAAATAACGTCTGGCTGAACCAGACGGAACCCTTTTCATTACATTATACTTTTCCTTTCTCCAATTTGAGAAAAAAGTTTAAATGTGGGATACAATGTGGTTTGTTAACCATAAATCTAAGAAATTGTGAGTAGATGGGGCAGAAAAAACTCACCTGTGGGAACAAACAGAATAAGCAAGCTAAATGTAGAGGACTTTCAGATACTCACCATTACACAGCTGCCCAAACTGAGGTGCTGCAGCTCTGAGCAGAAGTTCAAAATGCTGAGCAGTGCTGTTTGCTGCCATCAGGGACCACATCCAGGCAGATGAGGAAAGTGAATGAAAGTAAAACAAAGAGAGGAGGTCAATTAGACATTAAAGGCTGTCACTGCTTTTTCTGAAATACAGCTCAAAACCTAGGCTACAGATTCCACAAATGCCACTTAATGAGTCCCCAAGTGCTCCACCATTGATTGGCTTAGAGTCAAGATAATCATTACTGCTCTCCATGTAACTTGTCATCTTGTATATGGTTTTGCATACGCTAAGTATACCTATATTCCTATAGGATCTCTCGGTTTATTTCTCAGAGGTAAAAAATATTTGAAGATCTAGTTAAGAAAGACGACAAGTCAATCTACCCCTTCCTCAAAAATGGAAAAAAAAAAAAAAGGAAAAAAAGAGAAGAAAATAGGAGAAAGACCAAGACCTACAGGGATTAGTGACACTACTGAAGAACAGCGACAGCTCTGACTTTCGCTCATCAGCTGCAACCTGATGGAACTGCCAATAGAGTCACCCCAAATCAGATCTGAGCTGGTGACTTTAATGTCAAAGGATTCTCTTTGCTGACAAGGATACTGATCGCCATTGAGCAACTGTCAGTAGCAACATGCTGGTGGAAATATACATAACATGCATTTTCTACTCATGTTCCTGCTATTTAAACCTGTCTTATCCAATACAATGGGAACGGTCTCACCACTAAAGAAACCTAAAGGCATAGTACACTAAAAAGTCATGACAACTGAAGTATTTTTTACATGTTCTAATTCATTTGATGCGACAACTGACAAAAAACTATGAAAAATGAAACAATGTAAAGTATTAAAAATTTCTAGGTTTTTCTTTGATCAAGAAGAAACTATTCACTCACCATGCAAAACTTATATCTGAACATGTGAAATAAATCCTGCTTAACAAAATTAAGCTATTATGCAATGTCTGTTAAATCTTCCAGGTATTCAGAAATTGAAAAGTACCAGTTGAGGGAGGGGTGAATAAACAAGGTGTCAATGACAATACAAAACATCTGGCCAAATCCCAGATAAGATTCTCATTGGGAATATAAAGTAATAAAAGTATTTCACATAAAATAAAGTTACATAAAGCAAAAATAAATTAACTGTTACAATAGGCCCTAAAGGATACTAGACTTCAGCTCATTTCCCCATGGAGCATTTCTTTACCTTTAAGCAAAAGAAAAAAACCCACGGTTTTATTGATTGTATATTTAAATTTTAACATCACATACATGTATATGATAATTCAATGTAACTCTCAGAAAGTGAACATTACAAGGACATATAAGACTAGTGAATTTTGAGGTTCTCCACAATATATAGCCATGTTTATTAATAGCAGTAAGCTACTGAGTTTGTTTTTATTAATGCATCCTATCTTCATAAAACTGCTTTCTAATACTTTCCCATGAGCAAGATCTGGGACATACTGGAGAATTTTAAAAGAGCATCCACTATGTCTATATAAGAAATCCTAAGCAAAATTGGCTGAGGATGTGGCTTGGTGGTAGAGTGCTTGTGTACCATGAACAAGGCTCCTGGTCCCCAGCACTGGATAAAAATGCACTCTCAAACATGCACATGCTTAAATAATTTACATAACTTGTCTGGTAAGTTTGAAATTATTTACTGAGGTATCGCAACTATATGGGAAAGTACAGGATCGAATATGATATTCATATTGCTAACACCAGATGTTAATGACAGGCTACTTTCAGTTTTAGTTAATTTTGACAATTAATTTTATGTATCAGCCTCTGTGGGCTCCAGGGTTTGGAGACACTTGGTTAAAATATTATGCTGAGTGTTTATGTAAAGGTATTTTAGGACAGGGTTAACATTTAAATCAGCAAATGGACTAAAGCACATTTCCCTCCATGTGTCAGAGTCTCATCCAATCAATTAAGAGCCTCAACAGATAAAAAAGGCTGATCCTTCTCCAAGTAAGAGAGAATTCCTGCCTGATGCTTTTCAAACTGAGAAATGGGCCTTTCTCTTACTGAACATCAGCTCTTCCTGGGTCTCCAGCTTGCTCAACCCTGTAGACCTTGAGACTTACCGGCCTCACAACCACATGTACCAATTCTTTATAATACATTTTAATAATATGTCTCCTATTAGCTTTGTTCCCCTAGAGAACTATAGCTAGTTCAGCTGTCCCTGTCTTGGTTGCTCCCCTTGCTACTTTCACTTGGGGAAAGGCAGCTGCCAGCCATGTCATGAGGACAGTAAGCCACCCTATGGAGACTCATGTAGAGAGAAAAAAAGGCCTAAAGCCAAGATCTCAGAACCAGTTATGCCAATAACCATGTGAGTGAGTTTGGAGGAGGATCTTCCAGACACAGTCCTGCTTTGAGATAACTGAAGCTTCAGCTAACAATTTGTCTTCAACCTCCTTAGAGGCCTTTTTTGGTCTCCTTAGAGCTATAACACCCATCTAAAATAATCCAGACTCCTGAACTACAGCAACTGTGAGATAATAAATGTAGTTCATCTTAAACCACTACATTTTAGAGTAATTGATGTAAAACAAGAGATCAATAATACATGCATTAGGATATACAGTTAGTGCTATATAAGCACTAAGTGAATGAATAGGATTCCCTTGAAAAGCCTATTAAGTACAGACATTTGTAATACACACACACACACACACACACACACACACACACACACAGAAACTTATGGCAGTGCTTGAACATTCACAACTTTTACACAGTTGAATACAATTTTCAAATTTCTTTTCTACTTTAGCTATTCATTCTGTCTAACTTAGACTTTATCCCATATATTGACATTTAAAATTCCGAGAAGTTTAATTCATTTTCGAGCTTTTAATCTGTTTTTTCATAACTACTTGTTTTGTTGGTTAGTTTATTTATGTTCAATTGTTGTTCGTTGTTTTTTAAAAGTGTGATTTCTTTTACTTCCTTGAACATGTACCACTGGATCCTCTACTTTATTCCACCCTGTCTAAGGGTCTTACAGACTGTCCCCTTCCAGAACCAGCAGTCTGCCCAGGTATAGAAGCCGTAGAAGCTTAGCTTAGTTCTGACCGTGAGGCATCACCAATATCAGCCAGGTCACTATGTCCTTTGTGGTTTATCTACCTAGGCCATATCCCTCCTTTCCCCCAAATCCTTCCTTTCCCCAAAAGTTTCATCCAAATCCCTGGAGTGGACTTAACAGCCATATAATACTAACACTTAGCTCAAACTGATTATCCATTCCTAGAGCAAGATAATAGGTTCTCTTGATAGTTTGAGATAAATTCCTTGATAAGTCAGTGTTTCTAATTAAAAAGAAGTGAGAAATATTTCTTGTAAAGAGTACCATTATTAGCATGCGTGGACTGTACTTCAGAGAAAGTTTTTCTCTTCTTATTGTCTATCTTAAAGACTGTAACTTTAAGGCACATGCCTAACAGCATGTCTTTTTACTCATGTTTGAACTAAAGGTCTAATCAAAAGTATCTAGAAAATACTGAAGGAATAATAGGTGTATTCTTTCTCTAGGAGAATTTTTAGTTTTAAAAAAGGAGTTCTTACCTAAATACATTTATGCTAGCAAGTATTTCATAATAACTTTGCCTTTACATTAAATTTGGAATTAGAAAAATAATTTAATAGTCAAGAGGACTATCTTTTTTTATTCCCATCTAAAAAAAAAACTGACATAGAACAAAAGACTATTCCTGATGAGTGACATTACTCATCTTTGCTGAATAAGAGACTGAGTTACAGAGGGATGGATGTGATAGTTAATGGAAGAGATGCTATAAGAGGTGTAATAGAATCAAATAAAGGTAAATAAAAGGAGTGATGGGTACCACTGAAACGAATAATTATAATTTACCACTATTTAATGGCTTTTCAACAAAGTAAAGCATATTGGTTATAATCCAAAGACCACAAGAACACCCTGGTTAAGAGAACAACCATATACACACCTATAAGACCAGTTGCAATCCCTCTAAGCCCAGTTAACCCATTTCCTCTTAAAGTAGGTTTGAATGTTTATTCTCTATGCAGTTAAGAGTTCACAATTAAGGTACAGCTAGTGATATCAAAGTACACATAAGAAATGATGAAGAATAAAGGTATTCCTTTCCAGGTATTGTTGAGATTCAATAGTTTAGGGCAGGAGTTGTCAAACTATGACTCATAAGCCAAATCTAGTGTACTATCTTTTTTTTGTGTTTGTTTGTTTGCCAGTCCTAGGGCTCGAATTCAGGGCCTAGGCACTGTCCCTGAGCTTCTTTTGCTCAAGGCTAGCACTCTACCACTTGAACAACAGTGCCACTTCCAGCTTTTTGTTTATGTGGTACTAAGGAATCAAACCCAGGGCTTCATGCATGCTAGGCAAGCATTCTACCACTAAGCCACATTCCTAGCCATGTACTATCTATTTTTACAAGCACAATTTTACTAGAACTCATTAAAATATTGTCTATGGCTGATTTGCACTTCAAAAACAGAAATGAGTCTCTGTGACAGAAACCTTAGAGTCAACAAGGTTTAGAATACTTACTTTCTGGCCATTCACAGAAAATGTTTGCAGATGCCTACTTAAGTGAAGAAAACGATTTACTATAATGGGCACTTGTAACACATGTATACCTACAAGTATATGAATCAAAACTGTATTATGTACAACTAAAAAAATCACTCCACAATTGAATGTAGAAACTTCATAAACCTCTTGTTTTAGACTTGAAGTCTCCTTTAGGTTCCCAAGTCTACAAATTCTACTGCATGTGAAATTCACTCAATGGAAGCACAGGAGGGGTACACAATTTTGTCAGCACCTTTTATAATGTAAAACAGCACATTTTCAAATGAGCTTAGAATTTTCAAATAAAAACGAGTCCTATTCAAATTATTACAGGAAGAAATATTCTAAGGAATGACAGAATCCATGACAATTCAAATGTTCTTCAGTTTCAAAATGTATGCTGTCATCTGGCAGAGCAAAGTACTTTTTAGACTTTTTAATTTTTTTGTTGATCATGGGGCTTGAACTCTAGGCCTGGGTGCTACCCCTAAGCACTTCAGCTCAATAGCCTCTACTACTTGAGCCACAGTGCCAATTTTGGTTTTCTGGTCGTTAATTGGAGATAAAAAGTCTCAACAGACTTTCTTGCCCAGGCTGGCTTTGAACTGCAATCCTCAGACCTCAGCCTCATGAGATTTCACAGGCATGAGCCACTGGCACCCAGCAAAAGAATTATTTTATGTTCCACTTAAAAATCTACCTACTAACACTTTCAAGCAGCTTCAAACCTCAATGGATAACTATTTGTAAAAAACCTAACAATCTTCCTTCCTCCTCACAGGTAAAGAGAAAGATAGCTTTTAGCCAGTACCATACACACAACTAAATGCTCAATTACATGATACTCAGCCATTTCAAGTAGTGAAATACCAAAAAAGGGAAGGAGTGAATGGCAACATAACAGCTTGTGAATAGGGAGAAAAGCAAAAGATACGCTAAGTGTGAGTGGTTTTGTAATTAGGAAAAAATAACATAAAAAACAACTTCAGTGCATGCTCACAGAAGCATACCTTATTTCAATGATTACAAGAAGGAAGAACACTGTTTCTCCTTCTTTTCATAGCTGCTCTCTTATCTTTTTCCAGTAATTTCCTCATAGTGTCCTTATTGAAGCTACCAAATATTCAGATGCTCTAATGACTACTTCTGAAACAAAGAATTTCAACATCATAACAATGTGAGTAGACAATGAAAGTCTCAGGTAAACAGGTATGAAATACTATTAGCTACTACTAGTGTTTTTTCTTGTTACAAAGAAATTAGTAGGCAAAAAGGTATGAATTCAAATGTTGACTGGAAGTATTTTTAAAGAAATGTTACCCATAAACTTCAAAAATTCCCATCCTGTAGGCATCTAAAGTCCTAAGCATAAACACTTTAACTGATGTTTAAGTATACTCACATTTAACTACTGACTAGCCCAGAGTTATTTGTGCATATTGTGCACATTTTATAATATGCTAAGATCATGTATAATCCATGTATGTGGTGCACTTTGCTTCCTGTGTTACATTAAAATACATTCATAGTTGTTATACCTAGTATAACTTCTTTTGATTGCTGTAAAAAATTATTACTTATCTTAAATAAGGAGTGAAACTTGTGATTATATTCTCAGTACAAAATGATGGGATTCCAGGTCAGTATTCTCTAATATAGAGCAGGATTCCTAGAAAGGATATTGATAAAAAGGACATATGTGTGTGTGTGTGTGTGTGTGTGTGTGTGTGTGTGTGTGTGTGTGTGTGTGTGTGTGTGTGTGTGTGTATGTATATATATATCCAGTCCTGAGGCTTGAATTCAGAGCCTGGGTGCTGTCCCTGAACTTATGTTTTGCTCAAGGCTAGCACTCTACCATTTGAGCCACAGCACCTCTTCCAGCTTTTTCTGTGTATATGGTACTAAGGAATCAAACTCAAGGCTTCATGCATGCTAGGCAAGCACTCTACCATTAAGCCACATTCCCGGCTCCAATAATTTATATATTATATAGTCAACCTAAAATACGATTTATGGTATCATGTGAACACAGATAAATGTAATTTCACTGATCGTGTTTCAAACACAAGAGAGTACTATGTCCAAGTAATAATTTCTTGTTTTTCTTTTTTGCCAGTCCTGGGCTTTGAACTCAGGGCCTGAGCACTGTCCCTGGCTTCTTTTTGCTCAAGGCTAGCACTCTGCCACTTGAGCCACGGTGCCACTTCTGGCCTTTTCTATATATGTGTTTCTGAGGAATTGAACCCAGGGCTTCATGTATACGAGGCAAGCACTCTTGCCACTAGGCCATATTCCCAGCTCCAAGTAATAATTTTGTAAAAGTATAGCCACTAAGTAAAAATTCATGAATTTACATGAAAATATCTCCAGAAAATTCTACAAATTGTCATTCAACTATTGGAATTTAAAATATACCCATACATATGAAATATTTCTTCTCTCATAATTTATATGCCCTAGTATTATAATTTCAGTAAATATGTAGAAGAAACAGCGTATAAGTTGAGAATTTGGAGAACTATTTAAAGCACATAAAACTAATCATATGTAGAATAATCATCATTCCAGAATATTTAAGTGATTATTTTACAAAGATGTGCTATGAACCATCTATTGAAAAGTGTTCCCTTTTATACAGTTTACATTTATAAAACTGTACAGATTATGCACTGATGCCAAATCACAACGTGAAAATATTGTTGCTTACAAATTAAATTTTAAGACCCACATTGAGTTGGGAAATTTAGGATTCTAGCTGATGTCTAAAATGACACAAGTAAAGCTTTTTAACATGTCTTTGAGGGGAAGGAAGTAGTTTCTAAAGCTAACTATAGATGTTTTATAGCTACATTAGAAGTACCAGTTTCAATGTAAAGTTCAGATAACTCGTCAAATTCCAATAATGCATAACTGTAATGAAACAAAATCTAAGACTAAATTTCACACCCTTGCCTTGCCCTGCAGTCTCACTTCAGAACAGATTTCTTTCATGGTTATATCTCTCCTACAATAATAGAGTTGAATGCATCTTTCCTCACAGATGACTAGACTGATCAATTTCTTTAACAAACCATATGGATGGTAGCATAGATTTATAGTCAAAGAGACATTGACAGTTTACACACCAGCTGGACTTGTCAGTAACCTTATTGAATGTATGCTTCTATCAGAGGAGTAAGGGCTAGGCTGTCATGGAAGCATGCAAGAGAAGTCTGAGGCATATGTTGTTTGACACTGTCCAGCTAAATGAGGTCCAGCTCAGAAAGTGTTCTGACTTCTTCCCAAAGCACTTTTTGTCTCTATAGTAAGATGAGGGTGTCAAATCTGTTTTGTGTTGACTCCTTTACACAGTTCAATCACATATTCTCAGTGTTCTCTTTTTATGTTCACCAAAGAAGTCTTATAATTGTAGTTTGGCTGCCCTTAGACTTGCCGACAATGAGAGGATAAGCCAGTGTACTTTCTCTAATGAAGGGTGTCTTTTCCATGTGGGTTCTTAAGCCTGATTCACAGATCACAGTTATAACTGTGGTTGGTAATGTATCTACCTCCTAAGACACGACAACTCTGCTGACAAAATCAGGTCCTGTGACACTGATGGAACCAGGAACTACTCACTAAGGCCCACTGCTACCAAAACCAAGGATTTCCTCTGAAGCTCCTACAAGACCAATCAGGACAGAGCAGCATAGACACATATACCACAAACTGTAAGAAAGTTTGTTTTTTATCATATTAGTAAATTAAACTTTGTCAGTTATTCATCTTGAGTATGTCTAAGAATAAATTAATTACTAACATAAGTCTATCTTATATGTTCCCTACTTGTATTAATCTTTTAAAAATAAACTAGTTTTTTTTAAAGAAATAAACTAGTTTTGATGACAGCCTGAGTTAGACAATGCAGGTGACTACAGTCAGTTCTTCTTATTTTGGTTTCTCCTATTGGTCTTAATAATCATCATTGGCTGTTATATAAGAAGTTATTCTCTTTCATTTGGCCTTACAGTCTGAGTTCATTACTTACGTGGGCTCTATTAAAGTAGAGGCCACCACCATAGCTGCATAAAATGTGACTTTTTTTTTTTTACTTCAAATACAAAAGTATTGAGAAGACCCACCGATCTGCATCTTAGAAAACAAATCCACAGCATGCTAACTGTTCACATCAACAGACAGGGCTGTGCGAATGTTTGCTTACCTATGCACTCTGGAATAAAACAAAAACAGGAGTGCTACTCTCCAACAGAAATGAAGATCCACTGCTTTTGTCATGTGCTAGCTCATGAAGATTAAGGCAAGGGGGTATTTGAAACTGTCCTCACAGCCTTGTAGGCCAAGTAAGCAGTTGCTGAACCATACTTGTGGATTACTGTCATATACTAGGCCCTCACAATACCTATAATCAGTTTTTTCACTTCTTCAGATTCTTTCAATTTATGCTCTATCATTCTTGAAGTGAGGCAATCAAAACTGGATGCAGGTGTTCCATTTGTAACTCCAACTTTTAAAAAACACTCTTGGTTTTCTTGTCTGCTGCTAAGCAACAGAATGACATTCTTACTGAGATGCTTGCCATGCCCCACTCTCCCTACTCCAGACATCACCCCCCCGCTCCCCAAACAAAAGTAAACAAGAATCAAACTCCTAACACTAACCCAGACTGTTCTGGTAAATACTCAGAACTTAATCTTAAAAGACACTTCTTTCCATGCTTGTTAAAATGTAATTCTTGTGCCTCCTTTACAAGCTGTATCAGTGTGCTAGGGCTGACATGTAGGAATGAGGAAATTCAGGTCCGCGGGCCTTATGAAGCTGGAAAAATCTCTGGATACATGATGAGACAGGCCTGTAATGCTTCTAGCCAGCTGCCCACACCTGACTGCCTGTACTGATAATTTTGTATAGTGTGCAAATAATGTTATCAATATTTAAATGGCCATTGGCAGAAAAGTTTTTCCACCCCTGTAACAGAAACTTATTTATTTTTTCACATCAGAGATAAGAAGTGTGAGACAGGTTTAGGAGAGTTGGTTCTTCTAAGATCTTTCTTTTGAGTCTGCAGATGCCATTTTTCATGAGTATCTTCACTTTGTGTGCCCTGTGTTTCTGTCCGTGTCCTAATCTCTCCTGACACAGTCACCAGCCATATTGGATTACAACTCACCCTAAGGACCTCATTTAACCTTAATTACATCTTTAAAGATCTTGTCTCCGAGTGCAGTCACATTCTGAGGCACAGCAGGTTAGTACTTCAACATAGAAATTTTAGGGAGCCACAATTCAGCCCATTAGACACTAGTTAAGAATGGATTGCAGATATTTGTCCATTTAGGGGTAATTTATGTTCCTAAGTAAAGGGTCATTATGTTTCCAACTTATTCTAAAATGGTTCAGAAAAACAATTATGCTTATAGTGGGGGAAATCTGGGTAAAAGCACATGGGAAATGATCTCTCCCTTTGTCTCTGGTATTTCTTTGTGGGTTTTTTTTTTTGTCTGATGTCAACTTTTCTGAAGGTTTGAAATTGTTTCAAAATAAGGTTTTTTTTCCCTTTTTAAGCTTTTAATAGTTTAGTGAACTGCCTTAATAGGTGAAATAAAAGCCTACTTTCATGAAAATATATCATCCTAATGGCTAAAGAAATGCTCCAATCAATGTTTACCATAATAAAAATGTTATGAATACATAAGGACTGGAGGGATTGAATCAAAGTTTGTAATTATTTCCTTCTACAAAAAGAAAATTTCCATCTTTTCCTAAAGTTATTCACTGGAAAGGACTCCCCCAAATCAGTTAAGACAATAACTAAAACAAACACAATAAAGAGAGTCTAAATCTCAGCTCAAGGGCTTCCCAGTATAGGGTATCTTCTAACCAAGCACAAATCTGAGGCACTTGGGGTTTATGAACCCATTCACTCTCTGTCTCATTTATGTAGAAGCATCTTTTGATCCTTATTAAGCATACATTTACTACTCTGTACCTGCTGGAATTCAAAACTCATGCCACTAATTCTGAAAAACGTTTAGGTTCATTTTTGGGTTCTCTATCCTATTGCATTGTCTACATGGTTGTGTGTGCGTGCATGTTCATGCGTGTATGTTCATGCGTGTATATGGCTAGTACCATATTTTTATTCTTTTTCACCATGGCTCTGTAGTATAATTTGAGATCAGGTACTGTGGTATTTCCAGAATTGCTCTTTTCTGCTCAAGATCTCTTTGGCTATTCAGGGTCTTCTGTGCTTCCATATGAATTTTGGGATTATTTTTTCCTAGTTCTGTGAAGAACAACATAGCAATTTTGATGAGGATTGCAGTAGCTTGCTTTTGTTAATATTGTTGACACAATATTAATTGTGTCAATTCTTAAAGGTGGGATGCATTTCCGTCTACTGTCTTCTTCTATTTTTTTTCTTTAGTTTGTTATAATTTTCATTATAGAGTTTTGTCTTTTTTACATCTTCAGTTAGGTTTATTCTTACCATTTCATTTCTTGGTGGGACCTGTTATGTGTGAATCATTTTCCTGGTTTCCTTCCCACTGAATTTGCCAGGGGTCATGTCACTAATTAGCATTCCAGAGCCCTGCTTATTACTGGAACTAACCAGACAAATCCTTCTGCCGACTAAGAACAGCCATGTACCACCACCCTCTAGGCTGTATTTTATACTGGATAATAATGTGCTCTACATTAGTTACAATGCTATATTTCCTTACCAACTGCAAATTAGAAAATGAATAATAGCAAAAAAATTCACTGCTTTAGACAGAGGCAGCCAAACTACTGCAATAACTTCTTTTTTTTTCTATGATCTTAAATATTTTACAATTTTAACTACATCACCATACCCACTCTCAATATGGCTGTGTGCCCATTTGGCAAATTATTATTCTTTTGGCACCTTAATTTCAACATTTATAATGTAAGTTGATGCAAAATGAGCTCCAAGATATGGAAACAATTTGTTTTTCATTGTTGTTGTTATTTTTAATGTACTAAGTAAAATTATTTCTTTTTTCTTTCATTTCTGTTTCCTATGGTTTAGCCCTTGTAGTCACTGTATTTGATTCTGGTGCCCTGAGTATTGTATATACATTTATCTGAACTAGGTAAGGGAAGGAGAACATCAAAATAGTGAAACAAAGGATAAAAGGCGAACCAATGCAACAGTGATACTCACAAGACAATATGTTGGAAATTAACTGTACAACCCCAGGGTGGGGGGTAGGAAGAGGGAGGAAGGAAGGTGGGAGACAAGAGGAGGGGGTAACAAGTTTGACAAGAAATGAATTCACTGCCTTACATAAGTAACTGTAACCTCTCTTTACATCACCTTGACAATAAAATTAATTAAAAAAAAAGAATGTCGGGGCTGGGGATATAGCCTAGTGGCAAGAGTGCCTGCCTCGGATACACGAGGCCCTAGGTTCGATTCCCCAGCACCACATATACAGAAAACGGCCAGAAGCGGCGCTGTGGCTCAAGTGGCGGAGTGCTAGCCTTGAGTGGGAAGAAGCCAGGGACGGTGCTTGGGCCCTGAGTCCAAGGCCCAGGACTGGCCAAAAAAAAAAAAAAGAATGTTACCTATTCTCATTGGACTGGTTAAAGAATTAAATAATAATACAAAATGTCGAATTTCAGTAAGTTTGAAACTTAGGTCTAAAACTTAGGTCTTCAAAATCCTCTACACATTTTTAAAAGTTTTTATTTGGTGGTACTGGGTATGACCACCTCAGGATCTCAAATGCAAATGTTTTACAACTTGAGCCACACTTCCAGCCCTCCAAAGATCTCTAAATCATTATTCATTATACACTCAGACTTAACTTACAAAATTACATCTCATATTTATTATTGCTTAATTATGTTTCATGTTTATTAATATAAATTGAGCATAGGTTTATAAAGGATAACACTATAATATATATTTGACCTCTGGGGTTAATAGCCCATAATATTCTAGAGTCAATATTTTGTAACACTAACCCAGCTCCAGAGACAGGCAGAGATGAGGAGGATCACAGGGACAAGCAAAAACTTAGCAAGCCTTCTTAGGAACCTCCACACTGCTTTCCAGAGGGGTTGAACAAGTTTGCATTCCCACCAACAATGTAGTACAGTTCCCTTTTGGCCACATCCTCTCCAGCATTTGTTATTATTATTAGATTTCCTGGTGATAGACATTCTTACTGGGGTTAGGAGGAATCTCAATGTTGTTTTGATTTGCATTTCTTTTATGGCCAGTGATGTAGAGCAATTTTTCATGTGACTCTTGGCCATTCTCATTTCCTCTTCAGAGAAGTCTCTTTTTAGGTCTTTAACCCATTTGTTCAGAGGGCTGTTGATTCTTTGAAGGCTAAACATAGAGCTCCCCTACAACCTAGCAGCCCCACTTTTGGGCATCTACCCAAAAGACTACAAGCAAGACCACACTAAAGCTACCAGCACAACTATGTTCATCGCAGCACAACTTGTCATAGCTAAAACATGGAACCAACCGAGATGGCCCACAGTAGATGAGTGGATCAGGAAAATGTGGTACATATACACAATGGAATTCTATGCCTCCATCAGAAGGAATGACACTGCCCTATTCATAAGGAAGTGGAAGCACTTGGAAAAAAAAATCATACTAAGTGAAGTGACCCAGACCCAAAGAAACATAAACCCTATGATGTCCCTCATAGGGAATAGTCAGTACAGGAATAGGCTAGTCATGGATACCCCAATAGCTACACCCATATGACCACATAAGAATATGCCAAGTGAAATGAACTCCATGTTACGCAAACAAGAGTTATACCACTGTTGTAATTATTCTCAACATGCCATGTGAACTCATACTACTTTTTTTCTCTTTTTCCTTGTCTGTTTGTTTGACTGAGTAAATCACTCAGTTCTATTTCTCTTGTAGTCCCTTCTTGTGGCTGTACCCTTGCTACCACTGTATTACATCCGAGTACCCTGGATACTGTTTATACGGGTAATAGAACTGGGGAAGGTAGAGAGAATACCAAATCAAGAGACAACGAACAAAAAGACAAACCATTAAAAAAGCAACACTTAGAAACCATTTGGTGTAAACCAACTGCACAACTCTTGGGGGGAGAAGGGAAGTGGGAGGGGGGAGGGGGGAAATGAAGGAGGAGGTAACAAGTAGAACAAGAAATATACTCACTGCCTTTCATATGAATCTGTAACCACTCTGTATCACACTTTGACAATAAAGAAAAAAATGAAAAGAAAAAGAAGCTTAGCAATATGTCCATTTTAACAAAAATGCTAAGTATGGTGGAACATGCCTATAACATCCACTACATGGGCAGTGCAAATAAGATCATAGTCCAGACTGGCCTAGACAGAAAATTCAAGATGCTAAATGAAGAAATAACTAAAACAAAAAATATTGTGAGTGTGGCTCAAGTGGAATAGCACTTGCCTAACAAGAACAAAGACCTGAGTTCAACTCTAGTACAACAAAAAAAGAAAGAAAAGAGAGAGAGAGAGTAAGAGAGAGAGGAAAAAAGGAAGGAAGGAAGGCAGAAAAATGGATGGATGGATGGATGGATGAAAAGATAGACAGATAGGATAGATGGATAGAGAAAAAGAGAAAGAGAGAGGAAAAAGGAAGGAAGATAGAAAGATGGATGGATAGATGAAAAGATAGATAGACAGGATAGATGGGTAGAAAGTAAACAGAGAAGGAAGTGAGTAAAAGTGCTTTTTGGGAGCTGGGCACAGTGATATACATACACCTGTAGTCACAGCTACTCAGGAAGCTCAGTTTGAAGCCAGTATCTTAACTTGACAACAATAAAGATGAAAGTAGCACTAGTAATTTAAAAGCAAACAATACCTCCCAGAAAGTTCAATTTCATACATTCTGTTTTTCTTCTTACACTTCCTCAGAGAAAGCAGAGACATTTAAAATCATCTGGGGCCAATTTTGTGGGAGGTTTAGAGAGAGGCCAATTGCCTCAACCTTGTCTTCTCATTCTCTAATTGCACCTACTACTAACATCAGTAAGTGTAAGAGTTAAAGGTGGTGCATAAGGGACAGAAGAGGGAGGTGAAGCAATACTTGAGTGACAAGGAAGGTGTTCACACACTGATAGGAATACCAAAGTGGTCGCTTCATCTTGGTTTCAAAGAAACCAGCTAATTGTAGCTAATTGTTTTTCCTGTGAGTTTCTTTGTGCCCATAGGAGCCTGCCATGACTACACAAGAAGGAAAATACAGAAGTGAGCACAAGTTTAGGGAGAACACCTAACAAATACAGTGTGAAGCATTACAAGTAAACCCTGCCTGGTTAAGTTTTTCTCAATTTCCAATTTTCCATTCATATCACTTAATGTTATTTTAAAACTATAGATAAATGAAAAACAACACTATAAACTTTTCAACACATCTAATATTAGAAACATTGTTTAGCACTTTTATGGCATTCTAACAGATGGCTTAAAATAAATATTTAATTGAAAGTAACAGTGTACCACTTAAATTTTATCTAATTCATTCACACATTGAGTTTACATCTATATGTAAGCAACTGAAGGAAGTTATTTAGACTTAGGAACAAATGTATACATTTCCTCTCCTGAAACATGAAATCTCCTCAGTCTTCATAAATCACACTTAAAAAATATAGTTATATATTATCAGTCTCCTGAGGCAAATTAATGAAAATGCAGTTATAGTCATATACAATCAGTCTCTTGAGAAAATACAGACTAATGACTAGCTGACGATGCAATCATGTTAATATATAACATTTCACAAGTATCTCATTGGACACATTTTCACAAATCATCACAAATGCAAGATGCCTCATAAGTTTAGACTTGAGAATGGAGAGTCTTACGAAGAAAAAAAGATTTTATATCCCCACAAATAATGAATCATTTGATCACAGACCAGTAAAATATGAGTTAATATCTTGATTTAGTATCTGAGAACTCTCTTCTATCTTGGGAACTTGAGACTTGTCACCCACAAGGCTATAACTAAAACCATGGTATTCTTCCCATCAAACAAATTCATCTTTTGAACTCTAGCTAAGTGGTATTTAGTCTGATCTCCTACTAAAAAATATGCCATGATACTTCTAAAAGTGCATTATATATAACAATGTATATTTTAATTTATATTATTTCCCACTTATTCGTTATTCCAAATCAAATAATTTTCTAATTCATGTTGCTACTTTGGTATAACATAAAACTGATAAAATAGAATGAAAACATAGGTCGATCTCATTAAAAACAGCAACAAAAGCACATGTGTAAAAATCCTTACAGAGCCTGGGATTGTGGCTTAGTGGTAGAATGCTTGCCTAGCACGCATGAGGCCCTGGGTTCAATTCCTTGATACCACATAAACAAAAAATAAAAATCCTTAGAGAAAGAAAATGGAAAAGGGCAGTCCTACCAGATGATCACAATAGTTCAACAGTTATGTAAATATGATCACATAAGATAATGCTAAAAGAAATGATCTCCAAAATATGGAAACAGTGGTTTATCATTGATGTTGTTGTTGTTTTCAACGTATTATGAGATAGTATTACTTTTATCCTCTGTTCATCTTCCCTATGATTTAGCCCCTGTTGTTACTGTATTTGATTTGGTTACCCTGGGTATTTTATATATGTCTGTCTGAATCAGGGAAGGGAAGGGGAACATTAAAATGTTGAGACAAAGGGTAAAAGGCAAACCAATGCAACAGCAGTACTTACAAGACAACATGTTGTAAACTAAATGTACCATTGGGGGGAGGGAGAGACTGAGGAGGGAAGGTGGGAGAAAAATGATAGAAGGGGTAACAAGCTGGACAAGAAATGTACTCACTACCTAACATATGTAACTGTAACCCCTCTGTACTTTACCTTGACAATAAAAATTAAAAATCCTTATAGAGCATTTATATGAGCCAAGTACTGTTTTATATACCTTAAATCCTACACTTAATGATGTTAGTAGCAGGAGCAATTAGAGAATGAGAAGACAAAATTTAGGCAATTGGTCTCTCTCTAAACCTCCCACAGAATTGGCCCTAGCTGATTTTAAATGTCTCTGCTTTCTCTAAGGAAGTGTTAGAAGAAAAACAGAATGTATGAAATTGAACTTTCTGGGAGGTATTGTTTGCTTTTAAATTACTAGTGCCACTTTCATCTTTATTACTGTTAAGTTAAAACTGTGTGTGTGTATACGCACACATGTATGCACACACATGTTGGTTCAGGGTCTAGGCACTAAACTTTTGTGCTCAAGACTGTATTCTACCACTTTGAACCACAGCTCCATTTCTAGCTTTTTGGTAGTTAATTGGAGTCTCATGGACTTTCCTACCCGGGCTGGCTTCAAACCGTGATCCTCAGATATCAGACTCCTGAATAGCTAGAATTACAGGTATGAGCCACGAGCACCCAGCAAAGGCCTAAAATCTTAACATACATTTTATAAAGCATTCTCTATTAAATAATGGTAATAAAGACTATTTATCATAAAGTAACACCAAATAGCATATACAACAAACTCAGTAAGCTACACAAGTTATCTGTTTAGCAAACTACTGAATTTCAAGTGCCTAGAACAATGCGTGGCACTTAACAGGTACTCAGATAGTGTATGAATATTAAAAATTATTAAAGACCATTCTGCTACATTAGGAATAACACTGATTAAATAGCTGCGAATCTTATTCCACATTATTTATTCAGATCCATTTATTGCAGTAACACTGCAAATATCGGAACAAAAATAAAAAGTACATTAATTTCCAGGTAACCATAAGATTAGAAAAATCCAAAAGATATAAGTAAAAGAAAAACTATTAGAATAATCATAAGCATTTGTATGGTGAGCAGATACGGGTGTATTTTTTAAAAACTAAAATTTTCTTTATACTAAACTAACCAGTTAAAATTAAATGAAAGGGGAAAACAGCACCTGACATTGTAACATGCAATAGAAAATTTTAACTAGAAAGACCTAGGATCTAAGTGAAAACACTATATAACATGCTCTTACATGTGAAACAAAACCTATAGGAGCAGATGGAACACATATTAGAGAGCAAAATGAAATGCAATGAATGCACTTCTAAGTAAACTCCTTGCTGAAAGACACATTGAAAGAATGACAACCTTCCCTTTTATATAGTAAAACACTCTAGAAAACTGCTAAAACTGATATCCCTACTACCTATTAGAATGTAGTTTATATTGAGCTCACTATGTTCCGGGTACTAGGTAATTTCACATGTAATTTTAGTTCTCACAATGACCAATGAGATCTGTACTTTCATCACCCTTATTTTAGAGACAAGGAGATACTGAGTATCTTGAACAAAGAAACATTTAGACAGGCATTGGTCCATTGTAGTGGGAAAGTCACTGGCATATTATTCTGAAATATATATATAACCAAAAACCAAAAGTAATTTCATAGAGAGAGGGATGGGAAGAAGGAAATAAAATTGGATGATACAACAGAGGCAAGTAGTAGAGAAATCACTTTCTATGAGTATTCAAGATGCCATTCAAAATGGAATGAGCTAGAAAAGTAAAATATTTAAATATGGAAATGATTTAATAACCTGGGAAGACATTCTAGATAAGCAGAAAAGTAACAGTGCAGATCTAGGACCACGTAAAAATGTTCAAGGAATGGAAGGTAGGCCAACATGCTTGGAATCCAGGGATGAAGTATATTACAGGAAGTAAATGCTTACCACAGACCCTATGTACATACACTAACCCAACATCACCACTTCTAGGACTTTATTCTACAATAAAGATGGTGTGCATATTAGAATATGTAGTGTATGCAGGGCTATGTACATTTACATAAATATACATAAAATAAGGTATATGCAGGGGTGAGATTCCATGGTGGCACTCCTTTGAACAATTAACAGTTTAACAAAACAACAACAAAAAACTATGTGAAGAAGGCTGTTACTACTACTTTGTAAAATGAAAATGACTAGAAAAATTAAATGCCGATCATTTGAGAAATGATGATTAGCTTATTAATACAGTAGAAAGTTGTTTTAAAAAGGTCAGACAAGACCAGGTACTACCAAGAAAGATGTCCTTGAGATAGGTAAAAAAAGAAAACAAAAGAATACTGTAACCTCTCTGTACATCACTTTGACAATAAATAAGAAAAAAAATTCATCATCTAAGCAAAAAAAAAAAAAACAGAATATATATATGACATGGTTCTGCTTTGTTTTCTTTTCTTTTTAATGAGATCTATGATCTATGTAAGCAGAATTGTAACCTCTATGTCTGGTCATGGATATATTCTACTTTCTTCCTCCACTCTAAGATCATAGCCTCCTTTGTATTTTCCTCTCATTTCTAATTCATTCCCTGCAAGTAATTCAGCTCCCCACAGCGTGCTGCTCAGTCCACTTGAAAACATGAACAGCACAACATCACAAACATTTTGAGTGAGGAGAGGAAAACATTTCCCTTATACTTTAAAAACATAATACTTTCTAACTCAAAAATGATGGAACTAGCTCTAGTCTTTTCTTGTAGTTAGATGATAACACTACTTTTATTTTAAAAATCAGAAAGCACCTTAGGAACAATGAAAGGCAACTAAATATTCAGTTGACTGTTAGTCTAGAAAGATGAAAATAAGTTATTCTTACCTCTACTTTTGTTCGATAAAGAACAAGTCGTTTCAGGCTGCATAATTTTGCTATGTGGTTGAAAGCTTGAGGTGGCAGTTTATCACAGGATGAGAGATTTAAGTCCTGGAGATTTGGACACATCTCAGAAATAACCTCCAAGCAAGTTTCATTAAGAAAGTGGCTGCAAGACAGTTCAAGACGTACTAATTCAGATCCGCAACCCTTCAGAAACCTGTGAAAACAATACTCCAAGTGAATTTCATAAAATTCAAACATAGTTTTGTAAGAACATTAAAATTCCATCACCTCTTAGCAAACATGTTTAGAAAAAATGTATTTCTATTAGAGAAAATATAATTTGTTTTGCTTAAATTTCCATTCACTGCATACTGAAAGATTCATGGTTAGGCGAAAATAAATCAACTTGAGAAGATAAAATGGAATTGCATTATATAAAGTCAGATAATGCTAACTAGAAAATTAGAAAAAGCAAAATACATAGTTCTACTTACCTGTACTTACTCATGAGTTGGTAAACCAAAAAAACAAACAAACAAAAAATTCTAACCTTTTAGAGAAAACTTACCCCTAAAAAGTGTTTACTGTGTACTGGGTAATGCATTTTGAACAATAAATACAACATGGTAGCTTTAATTAAATGATCTCAAAACATTCAATTAGCTTCCTTTCAACTCAGAAAATATCTAATTGGTTTAAATGTACAGTTGTGGTACGTTTCCTAGAGCTGTTACTATTTAGTGACTAGCCTACTTGCTGTTGAAATTATTACAAAACATTCAATTGCTATTTCACATAAACATTGGAATCACCCAAGAAGGACACAAAATGCTTGAAACCCTAGTACTTATCATAGTTATATTATAGCTGGAAGAAAAACAGTTCTGCTCATAAACTATCACCTGTAAACAATCTAAAAATAAACATGAATCTAGGAGTGTTTGAATCTATGAAATTTTATTAGCTAACTAAGCAAGTCAAACTTAAACAGTGCACCAATTATTTCAGTCTAGTTCTCTTGACATAACGTTGACATCAGTACCATGTCAGCAGTATTAGTGCTATTAATTTATGACACAGCACTTTTCTCACATCATTTTAGAAGTTGACAAACAGATATACAAAATATAGTTGTTTTAATCAAATCACTTATGTAAATAAAGTAACACTAAAGTAGAAGTCAAAAGATGGGTTTTCCCTGCTTTACTAATGCCTAGCAGTGACACGAGAACAAGCATTTGCCCTTGTCTCAGCATTTCTCCTGCTGTAAAAGGCAGACTTGAACAGCCTGAACAGCACGGCCATGCTGCCTTGCGGTTTTCATTATCAAAGCTCAAGCACCCAAAACACATTAAAATACAGGTAACTAGCACATACATACACAATATCAGAATTAGTTGTTACAGGTTTAATTATTGCAAACAACCAGTAAACCATATATCTCATATACGGTACAGCTGAGCTTTTCTTTTCTTTTTTATTTTTGCCAGGGCTTGAACTAGGCCTGGGTACTATCCTCTAGCTCCTTTTGCTTAAGGCTAGCACTCTACTAGTTGAGCCGCAGAGCCACTTCCAGCTTTTTCTGTGATTAATTGGAGACAAGTCTCACAGACTTTCCTGCCCTGACTGTCTTCGAACCACAATCCTCAGATCTCAGCTTCCTGAGTAGCTAGGATTACAGGTATGAGCTACCGGTGCCTGGCTGAACATTTATTTGCAAAGCACTGCAGCCTATGTTCTATTGTCCTTGAATTCAACTTTTAACTACTAAATTCAATGGCCTCTATTTATCAGTATTTATAGTATGTGATTTATTTGTGACATTTCATATCACTGCCCATGCCTTCCTTAAAAGGCTGACAGTTCTCACTCCTGGATCTCCTCAAAGATTTCTCACTACTATTTCCTGTGTCATTGAATTAGCTAAATTGCACTGTGGATGGAGTATACTCATTCATGCATGCATACATTCATTCATTTATTGAGGTTCCACTCTTGATGCAAGCAGTGGTACAGGTACCAGGAAGACAGCAGTAGAAAAAAAGTAGTTCCAACTATCATGAAGTTTTGATGAGAGAGGGAGATTAGAAACCAATGAGTAAAATAAATAGTGACAACTAATACATGAAAAGTGTCAGGGGTTAAATGACAGGTCCAATGAGAGAGTGAACAGACCCTGAAGGAAGTGAAAGGGTGAGCAAAGCAGATGTTGGGAGGCAGCACATTCCAAGCACAAGGAAGGGCAAGTGCCCTCCTGGAACTGGATGACAAACCGACTGAGGAAGACTAAGGAAGGTGATTAAGGAGGGACAAGTAAGAGGTAATGGGACAGAGTGGAAAGTTCAATGTCACTAACAAGACTTGGGCTTTTATTTTGGAGAGTATTCTGAATCATAAAAGGTCCCATTTCTGTTGTCAATCTCCATGGATTTGACTTTTATGTATAGATCATGTATTCAAACAATTTGGGTATTTCTTCTCCCCAAAATCACTTCTTTCGTATGCTAAGTTCTCATAAACAATCTCTTGTGCTCTATTCTATCAATACTGCAACAGTTTTATAGGATTTATATACCAGAAAACTTACTATGGGTTAACTTTACATGGTAGACAAATAGGAGAAACAACTGAAATGGCATCAGGACGAAATACACATCTATCAAATGCAACAAATGCCATCCATATGTCTAGGAACAAAGACACCTGAAATGATGTTGCAAAATGATACCGTGACTTTGTAAATTTGAATTGTATGTTCCTTTATGAAATCTAGTTCTTTATGTTGATTCACGTATGTATGTGTGCAAATGTTTTTGAGATGAACTGGGAGGATACAGCCAAGCATGTTAGTGCTGGCCTGTGAAGGAGTGTGGGAAGTTGGGTGGAGAGGGGCTTCGGCTTTTATAAACTCATTTTTCTTTCAAGACTGCAAGTAAATATATGACCACACTGGCTCATTTTGGATTGTGATATATGGATAATCTAGTCTTTTTTTCCCTCTTCTTTATTGTCAAAGCGAAGTACAGAGGGGTTAGAGTTTCATATATAAGGCAAGTACATTACTTATCTAACTTGTTACCTCCTCCCTCATCTCCCCACCCCCATCTCCCCCCTCTCCAGTTCCCTCGCCCCCATGAGTTGTATGGTTGGTTTACACCAATTGGTTTTGTAAATATCGTTATTGCAATGGTTTGTCTTTTCATCCTTTGTCTCTCATTTCTGGTGTTCCCTTTCCCTTACCTAGCTCCAGTACACGTCTATACAGTAATCTTGTCTCTCTTTTTTGTACTTTTTCTATATTTTAAATTTTTCTCAAAATTAATAAGAATGAGTTTGAGGGTGGGAACTCTGTACTGCAGAAGTGGTATATTTTCCAGTCAAATACTAAACTTTTTATAGAAAGTATTTCTAATTTTTTTTTAAGCCAGTCCTGGGGCTTGAACTCAAGGCCTGAGCACTGTCCCTGGCTTCTTTTTGCTTAAGGTTAGTACTCTACCTCTTGAGCCACAGCACCACTTCTGGCTTTTTCTGTTTATGTGGGTCCAAGGAATCAAACACAGGGCTTCGTGCATGCTAGGCAAGCACTCTACCACTAAGCCACATTCCCAGCCCCTATTTCTAATATTTTATCAACAATGAGTGGATGATGCTCTCTATGCAATATGAAATTACCTATTTTATTAAAATTAAAAACAACAACAAAATTAGGTTTTGAATAGAGCAAGGAGACCACTTCTTTGTGTTTTGTTGGAATCACCCTGGGTCTGTGTAAACTAGCTTCAAGTTCTAACAGTGAAATCAGGGGAAACATTCCAATGTTCAGGGTAGAAAGCAGCACACTGGACCCAGGTTGTAGCACCAAATGTCGCAGTAAACAGTCTAGATCTTTGACCTGAATTTCTTTACTATTATTTTTATATTTGGTTTATAAGCTGCCTCAAATAATTTGAAAATTGAAAGAGATACTCACTTCACACACACAGTACTTGGTATGATATCAAATATGTAAATCCACTTGAGGATAGTTGAGTAAATGAGCTTTTCCAGTTTCAAAATTCATTCATAAATTAATTTTCTCTGTTCTTGAATAAAGTTCTAGTGATTAAAAGTATTTTTTTTTCTTAATAGGGTCACGCTATTCCCAAGAAATATAATGAAATTAACATTCTTATCTTATTTTTAAAATGTAACTAACTGTGGTGAGTTCATTATAAGCTAGTAATATAAAAATAGTTATAGGAGTTAAAGAATATCCTATTTTTATTTGATAATTCTAAACTTATTTATATATTACAAAAGTTAAATGAGCATATTAATGCTCTTAGAATTGAAAGCTCTAGGCATCTTATCTCTTTATGGCCTTTATTATTTGGCAAAGCACTTTGATCTACATTTCTTTTTCATATCTGACTTAGAATGACTTGAAATTCCTTTTCCCTTTTTGCTTTCCTTATTGAACTTTTCTCCTGCAAAGAATTTATAGAGTGCTGTCAAGCCAGTCACCAGGAAGCCAACTGTTAAGAGACAGAAGAAAACTTCCAAGTTGATTTAATGAATGATAGAATTTCAAAGTACAATAAAGACAATGACCATAACCATACTGCCTTCTGATTTTTTCTTCTTTCCCCTCAAAATTCTTACAGTGTGCATTTTTACTATGAGAAGATTATTTGGTCAATATACCCACATGATCTCTTCCTAACTTCCAAGTTCTGTACTACTTCCCTTTTCATAATATCTCCATCCCAAGAGGCAGAAACACCAGCTGGTTGTGTAGTCAAACAGAAACCATTTCTTTCCTTACTGCCACACAGTTACATATATGGTTGTGTTCATATTCAACTAGTAATTCATCTCAACCATGGGGGCTCTCAAAAGAAAAAGTACAGCTTTCTGTATTTTCTAAAGCCTATTCATAAAGTATTTCTTTTTTTCTTTTTGGCCAGTCCTGGGGCTTGGACTCAGGGCCTGAGCACTGTCCCTGGCTTCTTTCTGCTCAAGGCTAGCATTCTACCACTTGAGCCACAGTGCCACTTCTGGCCGTTTTCTGTGTATGTGGTGCTGGGGAATTGAACCCAGGGCCTCATGTATAGGAGGCAAGCACTCTTGCCACTAGGCCATATCCCCAGCCCCATAAAGTATTTCTTGATATTGAAGTTTTTATGATACAAGTTCAGATAACCAATCCTGAACTATATCTCCTGCTATGAGGAAAAGGAGTGTCTGGAAATAGAAATAAATTACTTATCCTTATGAGGTGAATTCATTTGTCCAAAGGAATACAAGTACATAAGAAGTAATTTATTAAATGGTAACTTGAACCCTAAAATAATTAACATCACATGAATGATTAAATTTGAGTTTACTCATCACAAAATAGACAACACTAATCCTTACAACCTGCCTCAAGGATAAAGGTAAGGGGAGAATTAGATGTAAATGTCCATGGCTTCTGATTCCTAATCTTATACTTTGTTACCTGATCCTACTCAGTTCTACAAAAGAATGTATTTAAGATAATTTTAATTCAAAATAACTTGGAACATTATTTAATATGTGGTCCAAAATAAAACCATTAAAAAAGCCCTTGCTTTTCTATGGCACTATCTAGCAATGCTAGAAAGAGGGGAACGGAAAGTTTTTACAATTGTTTCTATTTTCTTTGAGTTGACAATCTGATGGACAAAATATAAAAGATAGTCAGGCAACTAAATAAATTTATGAATGAGCAATGAGTTCTTTATGCTACAAAACTGCCAAAATATCTAATAAAGTTCTTGAATCTAGAAAGAATCCAGGAATATTTCCTGAAATAAAAGGGTCAAAGGTAAAAACCCACAATATACTTGAGATGGAGATCAAGGTGATTCTTTCAGCACTGGGAAGAAAAATGGCACTGTTATAGGGGACCTAAGACTTTTTGAACAGAATGATGTGACTTAGCACAAACAGGTAAGGGGGCAAAGAGGTATCCAAGAGAACTGTATTACAGAAAAAGAATTATTGATGTGATTTTAATGAGTAATGAAATGCATGAGCAGTACCTGGGAATAGACAAAGCACATATCTGTGGCTGCTAGAGGATTTTAATAACTGGTTCAAAGTTTTACGTTCTCTTTATTCCAATTGAATCTACTTCTTGGCTATTCTGAGTAACACAAATTTCTAAGATGTTCTTTAAAATCCAATCAAACAGTTCTAACTTGTAAGGACAAGACTTTTTAGGCAATAAGAGTAAATAAACTACATCAAACTTTCCTGAAGACTGCTCAAAAACAAGCAGCTCATCATCACTGGTGTCTAGTTTAAAATATACTTTTTCTTTAAAGTATTATAAATAAGTCTTCTTCAGAGTAATGAGCATAAATAGGCCATACTTATTCATAGATTATTCATTAATAATCAAGCCATGAATATTTATTGTTTATTCTGGGAATGCTGCCTACAAGTCATAATGATTGTCAATTCAGAGTCAAGTCAAGGGGGCCCACAGCAATCAGCAGGCAAAACTCCAATATGCCCCCACCCCCTAAATTTTCTGTCTCCCTTTAAACTTTCTCTTCTTAATAAAAACAGTGACTATGCTTAAATGAATGCTAGAATATTTATGGTTTTACTGGCTGATATATTACAGCAAAATATGGAAAAGTTAAATTTATGTATGCACTTTTGTGATTATTCAAACAGCCCCACAGCAACTAACCTGGGTGAATTGAAAAATGGAAGAGAAATTGCTAGTGAGAAAGTAGATTGGAGCTCTAACAAAAGATCTGTATCCATTACCATTCTATATTTTAAAAGACAGCACTGTTGGAGCTGGGAATATGGCCTAGTGGCAAGAGTGCCTGCCTCTTATATATGAAGGCCTGGGTTCGATTCCTCAGCAACACATATAAAGAAAAGGCCAGAGATGGCGCTGTGGCTCAACTGGCAGAGTGCTAGTCTTGAGCAAAATGAAGCCAGGGACAGTGCTCAGGCCCTGAGTCCAAGCCCCAGGACTGGCCAAAAAAAAAAAAAAAAAGAAGACAGCACTGTTGAGTTTCTTCTCACAGGGTTTCACATGCATCTGAGAAAGCTACAGAGATGGTTTTTTTTAATTGGATGAATGTCACCTTCACATTTTCCAAGAAGCTGAACTTCAGTTATTCACTACCAATGCTTTCTTTAATTGTTAATTGCTACCTTGTTATTTTACTTATAACAATATGTAAAGGAAATGTTTACATGTTTATCTTTATCTTCTCTGTAGAAGCAAGCAACTGCATTATGTATCTCAAATATATGTTACTTGGTCCAAGGGATATGTAAAAGCATAAAAGCAAATAATAAATTAACAAACAAAAGACAAGTAAATTCTTAAAAAATGGGAAAAATGGAGCTCTAAGAGTAGTTAAATGGCTGAAAGGTCTTTATAATGTAAAATAATTTTCACTGATATCACTTGTTCTATCTCATATTCATTTTGCTGTGGTTTATGAATCAATAGACATACTCTCAATATTTGGCTATACACAAATTAAGTTCTCCTGGGTTTTATTAGAACAAAAATTTAGAGAAGAAAAACTGTAGTTAAAGTGTTTGTTTTAAGGTAGAGAGAAACAGAAAAGATTAATCGGTGGGATTCAGATAATAGCACAGTATGGAGTATTAGCATGCTGAGTACTCTCCAAGCAGCCTTAGGACCAAGGTCTCCTTGACTTTCCTGCCCTCAAATCTCTGAGATTTAAGAATTCTTCTTTCTCAAAGGCAGGTCATAGAAACTAGATCTCTGTTTCCCTAAAGCAAGCCACAAAGCCTAAACATATTATTCTAATCTTTCCTTGCTTTTCTGCTTAAGAGCTGGCAATAAAGAAATTCTCTGACTGATCCCTGCCCATTAGGTCATAAGGGCCTTATTCCAGAGGAGTCCTGCCCTATACTCAGAAGGAAGACTCACTGCTACAGAGTGGCCAGGACGAATTTGAAGAGGAAAATCTTGCTAGGCTTCCCCATTCAGTCTATACTATCAGATCACAAATTTTTGGTCCAATCATATCTCTATTTGCCTACCTTGCTTCACCAAACAGAAATGTATCATCAGGTAATCTCTTTCATCCTTTAGTCTTCATTCTGAAGGCTCTTGTACCATGTAAAACTGTGATTAAGTAAACTTGTTAACTTTTTTTTCTTGTTAACCTGTCTTTTGATACAGGGGTGTATTATGATAGAGAGGAAAGGGATCATTGTGTCTCTGCACCTACAAAGATGTTCCATTGAGCAAATGTCACTTTTCTAGCAATAAATCCTATCCCATGGATCTATTTCTGGCAGAAACAAAAGAAAGAAACTACACCCAAGATATACTGTGGGTCATTCCTGCTTGTGTTTGTTTTAATTTGATGCATAACCGATCAATGTCAATGTCTTGAACACATTGTTACCAATGCACATATTGTGATTTCATTCAACTCTAATCATATCAAATATTTCTTTCTGGAACTACTACCTTTGTTTCCATTATCTGAGCCACTAGGAAAGAAAGATCCATATACAAATTTCTAATTTATAGACAACTATACAAGAATACATTCACCAGGAATATGTCTTCTTTACTTTTAGTTTGTAAAAATAGTATAAAATAATATTTAGTAATTAAGTAGCAAGTAATTTTCCCCAAATTTCTAGTCCATTATCTAACTTCATGAGAATGATGGGATCATACAAAATGTACAATGAGAATCACTATCATCAAGGTTAAGAGAAAAACACCTGTTTGTATCATAAGAAAAATTACTGTAGCATTACTAAATGAATATGCACTTAGGCAAGCTTTCAAATGTTTAACAGGTGACATTTAATAGTAAGGAAACTAAATGCTTAAATAGAAAGGAGCAGAAAACACCTGGGCAGGTCTGCAAGTGTGGTCGTCTAGTTAGCATGCAATTGCATTTCCAACATAATTAGTTTAAATGAGCTTCTAAATTTGGTTGATGTATTGCACATGTAATTAAGATTTAATTAAAAATGTTCTGTAATAAATTGTTTTCCATTTCTGACAAATCACATTAGAGAGGTAGATTTTGATTTGGAAATAGTTTTTTTGTTTAATGTGTTAATCATCTGTGCTGGAAAGAGGAGAAAGAAAAAAAAGGAGTTCTGTTGAAAGTCACTTGAGATTTAAAACATAAGAGGTGAAGGATGTAGCTTCCCTTCTTGTAATTATGAAGTTTAACTGAAGAGGATGGGAAAACTCATTCCATTTTTATCAGCAGCACCATTTGAAACAATAGCTGTATTGCTTATTTTATTTCTGTAATATATATAGTGCATAACTAAATTTTTTATTACAAAAACTTATGTGACAAGTGTAACCTGCTTATGAAAGCACTGTCTACATTTTGAACTAACCTGCTAAATCCTGCCACAGAGATGAAGCCCCTATTGCCAGTCCAGGATAAATTGAGCCATTGGACGAGAGTACATCGAGTCTGCAGAAATTCTAAAGAAGTGTCATTTACTTTTGCCCAGTATGGTTGCAAATTGAGGTGGATGTATTGTAGAGGATCACAGCAATGCTGGTTCAGTAGTTTGCAAGTCTGTGCTAATCTACACAAGTCAGGTAATGTAAGATGATTCAGAATCAGTTGAATGAGCTACACAAAAGAGAAAAAGCAAGTTAATCAAGAGTGAAAAACAGTATCATCTCATTAAGCACATAGAATGATCTAATAAAAAACAATGTCACTTCTAATAACAATATTGTCATATAGTAAGTAAACTAACGTTCACCAAAATTATCCAAATGGGAAGAAACCACAAATACATGACTCTACTGTATTTCAAAATGGTTGATATACATAAGTCATGTTGACAACTCATTTTCTTAGGATACAAAGATATATTTTCATAATCTGTTGAATAATAATTTTGTTTTTAGACTCAACATCTACCATATGCCAAACTTTGGTGACACAGAAGAAAACTTTCCACTCTCAATATTCTTACAATAACAAGGGAACTCGAATATATTTGTTAAGTGTTATAAATCTTATTTAGATAAGAGGTTTAAATTTTAATTTAGGCATTTAGCTTTTAATCTGCAATTATGTCCACTAACATCAATGATCTTCAGTTTACTCTCTCAGCTCAGTATTAGTCTCAGATCAGAATTTCACTGGGTTAGGCCAAAGTAACAACAATATCCATGACCCTTAAAGTAAATTTAAAAGATTGTTTACAAAATAGGAACATTAGCTGACTAATAAATGTATTGTATATTGTAAGGTTTGGAGAGTTCTTGTTCTTTATTTTCAGGATTTGATATAGGTTCTAATAAATAATGTTAGGATATATGTATTTGTATATGTGATTATAAGAAACATAAAGACAATAACTAGTGCAAAAACTGATGAAGATTTTCTACTTTATCAAAACGTAATCAGGCTTGTAGACATTTCTCTAGACTCATCCATGCACTGCCTCATATAATCTAGTTTTAGCCAACCATTCCAACTCAACACGACAAAACAAAACACTCTGCTCAGGTAGGTCAGCTAGAATACTATTCTCTGCCAAGTCCCACTTAAGAACTGATCAGTTGTCTCTAGCAAGAATCCTTTTAGCTCTGTTTAACTCAAATCCTCTTATGAATTTTCTTCTTAAGTAACCTTCCATCTACTGACCCCTAATCTGTTCACTGACATGTTCCCACTTGCCTATGACGTATTTGTAGTTGAGACTAATCTTTCTCTACCAGTGCAAAATTCTATTCAGTGGTCTCTATCTCAACAACTATTTTTAAAAATAAATTTCATTACACACATAACCTTGCTGACATGTAAAATACTGCACAAACAAAAAGACTAAGTACTGCAGAAAGGTAAAAGATAAGGTTCTTCTCTCCCCTCAATTCTAAGACCCCTTCTTCCCACAGATAAGTACTGTTAACAATTTTTCTATCTTCCAGACAAATGTTTATGAATTTCTTGGACATGTATCTATTCTTAGATAAGTATTAACTGAATATGTACTTGTTCAGCATCCTTCTTTTCTCATTTAATAATACATATTATAAATTTTTATCTACACGAACAGACCCACCTCATTCTATTTCACTGATGTGACATAATAACTAGTTTCTTATTGATGTATTTTCTTTTTTCCTGTTGCAATGATGTTGCAATATTCTGTCTATGTACTATGTATGTATGTTCATCTCAGAAAATTTTGCAAATATATCTCTAGAGTAGATTATACATTTAAAGGTTTTGATATAAGCAAAAAATTACTCTTTTGAATGTTCCATCAATTTATGTATCAGTAATCAGTATATACAATTACCATTCACTTGCATACTACACAATGACATCAAAACTTTATCATGTGGCAAAGCAAAAAAAATGGGAAAGATATGTATAACTATTCTTCCCCTTCTTCTGCTCCTTATTTTTAATATTTTTTTCTTAATTGCAGAAATTTAGCCTTTGCCAAGGGAGTTGTGGATGTGTTCTGGTTTCCCTATTGGTCTCTAGTACACAATCCTACTCTGTTTTGTTTATCCATGAATTCTCCCATTTCAATAACCTAGTTAAAATAAATTTTCTTCTAAATTTTTAAAAGTGTATGTATTGGAATATACTGACTGACTACTGAAGAACTTGAGCAGCCGTTGCACCTCTATATTGTAGCTTAGGCCTGACTGGGTCCTGAAGCTTCCTGGAATAACTGCAGAACATGTCAATGTGAAAAGCCTAAACAAAATGCAGTCTAAAATAATCAAGGTACCCAGAGAGACTTAATTTGACCAGAGGTCAGTTAAAGTTAGAATGCTTTAGCCATTGTGACACAAAGGAAATGTACTGAAGTGTGGCCAGTGTGTTTTGTGTTCCTGAAACATGGTTAATGTGTTGTGTCCCTCATAAATGAGAGTAGCCACTTCTGAGAAATAAGGCCCACTCCCAGCAGGTGTGTGCTTAAGACCTTTAACATGCCCCTGTGAGAAAGTACAGAAGTGCAGAGATTCCAGGAGAACGGTCAATAACCCCTTTTGGCAATGAAACTCTCATAATGATCAAGTAATCAAGAAGTGTCAATAACTTCTTTGGGCAGTGAAACTCTCATAATAACCAGTAATTAAGAAATAACAGGAAATACCTGAAGTTCCAGATGTCCCCCCAAGTTAAGAATGACTTGGGCAACACCCTTGCGACCCAGATCATTTGTCTAAACCAATCATTTCGAACCCCATAAGCTAGCCAATCAGGCTAGCTTATGGCCCATTCCCGCCATTGATTAGGCCAATCATTCTTTTTTTTAAAAAAAAATTTTATTGTCAAATTGATGTACAGAGAGGTTACAGTTTCATAGTTAGGCCTTGGGTACATTTCTTGTACTGTTTGTTACCTCCTCCCTCATTCCCCCCCTCTCCCTTTCATCTCCCCCCATGAGTTAGTTGTTCAGTTGGTTTACACCAAATGGTTTTGCAAGTACTGCTTTTGGAGTCGCTTGTCTTTTTATCCTTTGTCTCGATTTTGATATTCCTTTTCATTTCCCTAGTTCTAATACCAGTATATACAGTATCCAGTGTATTCAGATGAGATAATTCTTAAGAATTATTTTATAACTTTCCCACAATACGAAATGATTTGCTGCGAGTTGCTATGCTGTTTTGTGATTTTCCCGCAGTGTAACATGATTTGCTGTGTGATGATGTGACACATGGAATGTTCCCCAAAACCCTATAATAACCCGCTGAATGGAGGGTCAGGGCTCTCGATTCAGACTCGCTGCGTCAGAGACAATCGTGAGCCCAGGCTCGAGCTTGCAACAAAGACTCTTGTGTGATGCATTGGCTTTCGGCTCCTTGGTGTATTTGAGGACCCTGAAATCTGGGCATAACACTACAAATGAGAATCAGGACTAATGCCATCAAAATCCTCTCATTCTTCTTTTCCAGAATTTTCTTGATTATCTTAAGTTTTTAGGTAAATTTTTCAATAAAAATTCTGCTTGCATTTAAATTTGGAGCTTATTAAATATATAGTTACTTGAAGGAAAACTAGCACTTTTGTTTTACCATATTTTCCTACTGAAGGGCATAAAGTATGACTTACTGCTTAACAAGTTTTTAAGGTCCCAAAGAAGTAATCCATTCTCCAGATGAACTGTTTGTACTGCTTCTAAGACAGATCTCAGACCCCAAGGGCCTACACTACCAGTGTCCCATGCTCCTCTTTTCCATTCTCCTTCTTCCCTCCTACCATTGAGGTCCAAACTGTCTTTCTTATTATTTCATGTAAGTTAAGGTACTGTTACTATAGTAAAATGTGGATTACTCATCAGTTTGGAAGGATATTTCTAAATTGGTTAAATTCTGGGTGTATAAATTTCTCATTAAAAATACGATTGTAGCCAGGCGCTGCTGGCTCTCAGGTGGCTGAGAGCTTAGGATGAAGGTTCAAATCCAGCCAGGGGAAGCAAAGTCCATGAGACTCTCATGGCCAATTAACAACCAGAAAACCACCACCGATGACAGAGAGAGAGAGAGAGAGAGAGAGAGAGAGAGAGAGAGAGAGAGAGAGAGAGAGAGAGAGAGAGAGAGAGAGAGATTGTATCATCTTTAGCAATACAGTGGGAGACATAAGTGCTTGGCTGTATTCCCCCTCACCCATCCCTGCATATTTGGAAAGGGTAGGGATAAGTTTTGGAGACACAGCTAAGGAATACTACAGGCACTTGATGTCCTGGCTCTGCCCTGGAGCCAGGAGTGCTAATTATGCTACTGAAGCACTCCCATAGAGATACAATGAAAACAAGACTTTAGGTATTTAAAAAGGCACTGACTACTGACCTAGCCCAAACATTATAGTTAAGAAAATACTGACTAGCATCAGTTCTAAGAGAAATCAATATATATCCTACAAAATTAAGAAGACGAAGGGAAAAGGTGGGTAGGAAAATGATGGGTGAGAATGCTGAAAGGGTGACATTGATCAAGATGCATTGTATTCATACACTGCTTTGTTAAATGGCAACTCCTTTTGTACAACTACTTAAAGAAAAAAAATCAGTTGTAAGAACAAGTGACACTTAGGAAAACTGCATACTATTAAATAGTGTAAGCCTTCATTTTGTATTATTATTTTTACTAGCAAAATCACATATAAAATACTGCCTATGGGGCTGGGAATATGGCCTAGTGGCAAGAGTGCTTGCCTCATATACATGAAGCCCTGGCTGGGTTCTATTCCTCAGCACCACATATATAGAAGAGGCCAGAAGTGGCGCTGTGGCTCAAGTGGCAGAGTGCTAGCCTTGAGCAAAAAGAAGCCAGGGACAGTGCTCAGGCCCTGAGTCCAAACTCCAGGACTGGCAAGAAAAAAAAATATTGCCTATATTTACACTGTATAGTTATGAATTCAACTGAAGCATGCTTTATTATCTACTTGCATATTTTGTTATTATTAATCAATAATAAAATAATATATACTTCATAGTTTACCCCCAAATAACTAACATCAGTAGAATACAAAGTGGTGAACTTCATTAACACAAATTTGTCTACTTTTTCTGAAAACCAAAATATACATGGCATCAGATTGTATACATCTTACCAATGCTTCTTCCTATTCCTGATATCAAACAAAAATATTAATAACCAAATATTTAAAATTTATAGTGTTGTATCTGATATTAGCATAATATATTGAAAATGTTTGGCTTACCTCATATGGTAATTTATCAAAATATCCATTATTCGGCCCTTCCCTTAGGGCAACACTGTTAAACTTTTTGTTAAGACTGTCCATTCCACAACCATCCTTGTCTTCATAATCATCATCTTCTAGATCATTCATATCAATAAGTGAAGTCTTGAGAGAAAGCAGTGGCTTGTCCTTCATACCATGTAGCACAACTGCATCTAATTCAGTGTAATAATCCAGAAGAGAGCTATTTACTTCTAGTCGTATAAGATTTGTGGGAAAATTTATCTGCTTAATACAAGGTTTAAACTGGCGAGCCTGGGAAGCATTCACCTTCGTAGGTCTCTCTGACCAAAGAGTCTCCCATCTGCCAAAGAGAGAAACTACCCTATAATACAGTTTAAAATGAGATCTACCAGTTTCTTACAGTAATGGCCTATGCCTAACACATTATACTATAAAACAAAGGCATCAAATAAGGTGAATGGACCACACACAAGAATCATTTCTAAGATTCAAAAAAAGTTTAAAAAGCAAAGTATCATAAACACCATTATTTTAATTACTTTACAATTCCCCCCAAAATACCTTCTCCTTTTTTGCACATTTTACATTCATCAGTTTCAAGACTAGAGACAGAGATACCCAACAACAGCATTCTGTTTTAAAGAATAACTAAACTCTAAGTGAGAAAGCCTAAGTAAATCCTAAATGCATAGGATAAAGCTCTTTTATGTACACATCATTAACTAACTATAGAAACAAAACTGATCATTCATGCCTCACAAGGGACTCCTCGAGCTTTTCCATTCCTGTTACTGGTTTCACATAAACTTTCATGTTATCTTGAAGTGGGGGTAGTAATAGGGATTAAACTCGGGGCCTTGAGCTTGCCAGACAAGTGGCTCATGGAAGTCTTTTTATAAATTTGGTTTCCAAACTTGTTTAAAAAGTCTTTAAAACACAGTATCAACAAGTCTTAACATTCTCATTTGTACCAAAAGTAACTACCTCTCTAATATTGTCTTCTAACATGGTAGAGAAAATTAGAAATATCTAATTATTTATTTGGCTACCAGACTTTTAAAATTTATGTCAGTGAATATGAACATTTTAAATATCTTATTATATGTTACAAATTGCTTTCCGAAAAGCTCATGTGAACAGTATATAAGAATGACCACTGAAAACACTGATATTTAAGCAAACTCTAATTTTCTGAGCCATAACTCCTTGATATAAATTATGTCATTGATTACTAATAACATGCATGTGTTTTTATACATATATAAATAATAATGAGTTTTTTTAACCCCCAGGAAAACTACTGGTTTATTTCCTTGACAAAATGACCTTCTGAGATCTAAATAAACATTAATTAGCTGCAGTAAGGCATTTAGAAACTAAAATAGAAAAAGAGTATGAGACTCAAGAAAGAAATCAAAACACTGGAAGCTACTGGAAATATAATTACCCTAATAGTCATTAGACCAAGAAGGGAATACAGGTTCAATCTTGGAAGAACAGTACTGGTAATTTGTACTTCAGTGCCTCACCAAATACAGACAATCACATAAAACAGGAAAACAATGATGTTTAATTTTGAATGTTTGGGAAGCTAAGAAATCCATTTCCTACAAATTCTTGAGCACACTTGTTTGATAACTCCTAAGGGCAGAAAACTGTAAGCTCAATTAAAATGATAGGCAGGACAGCCCATTGGTTCCTACACAGTGTACCTGGTGGAGTTCTCTGTAATTAAATGGAAAATAGAATACTGGCACATGCACTCACACACATGTACATACACACAGTCTTACAAAATTTCCAACTACTATTTATTCAAGACTCTGATCATGCTAATTTTTCAATGGTAGTGATAGTGAGATGTTACTATTTCATTTGTCTTTTTAATGTCTGCCTATTTAGCAATAACTGGACAATCCTGAGTTTCTTAGTTTTTGTAGACAATATTGTATTTTTTTAGATTATAATGGCTGGCTAATCTCCCTGCTCACTTGTATCCCCTTGTCAGTTCTTGTGCCCACTCTCTAGAAGGGCTGGCTCGCTTCACTCCTCGGGGCTGGCTGCTGCAACGTCATTCAAAGAACTACCTTGGGCTCCTAGAGCTTCTTCATACAGAAAGTGAGATGTGTCTAAGGATTTGTAGTCCCCTCACTTCTTCAAACACCACGCTCTCATCGTTTCCACTTTTTTTTTTTTAACCAACACTAGAGCCTCCCTCATCTTTAGTGAATAGATTATTTCTCCCCTGTGCCTCACAAGACCAAGTTCTGCCCTTAGCAAGCACATGTTCCTCACAATCTCACAGTCCTTTTCCAGGCTGGCTTATGAGAGTAGAGAACAAGAGCCATCTCTGTCTTACTCTCTGTTTTGTTGCCGACAGTGAATTGGCAGAAAGGATGTTCAATGAATGTTTCTTACTACCTAAATAAGTTCATCTGAATGGTAACAATGACTAAAATCTGGGCAGAAGATTTACACACACACATACACACATTTGGTATTGTTCATAATACCAAATCATACAATTTATAATCAGAAATACATATATACATATATGTATATATATATGTCTTTCCCTACACTGCAGCATTGGTCTTAAAATTTAATTGTTTCTAGGAAATAAACCTAAAAATCAGCAAAGCAAATTAGAGACACAACTGCAAGTGATATTTTAAAATTAATCACAATCATACATTAATAGCTTTGACAAACCAATAACCATGATTTATACTCAAAATCAGTTAGGTGGCCATTAAGTTTAAGAGTGGACTAATGTTTCATTGCTCTCATCCCCAAATCTGTTCAGTTTAGAGAAAAATGTGGGTATCCCTTTAGAAAATAAGCAAAAATTAAAAAGAGAGTGTGCTTTTAAAACAATTTGTACATAAAAGATACTGTCCAATTTTCCTCTGGAGGGAAAATCTGTATATTGAAGGATACTGGTTTTTGGTGTGCTTTCTAAATAACTCATTTAGAACACTATGCATAATAAATTATCAAAGTTGTTCAGAAAGGAACAAGTAGACAGTCTCAAACCTGAGATGAGCTATACTCTGTATTTGTTTTCCTGGCAGGCTGTACAGATGTACATTCAAGATTAAAACAGAAACACCCAGGATGGTGTTCAAGGGTGGAGGTCATTCTCTGCCCCAAGCCTCCCACACTAGTAGCTGGGGTCCCATATTTCATCGGCATCTGTTAGTGCTCATGGCTAGAATAAGCTTATAAGGACAGAGAGTCAATTTGTACATTATTCATCAATGTGTTCTCAATAACTACAATGCCCAGCATATAGTGAGCACTGTAATATTTAACACATAAGTGAATTCAGATGATAAAAGATCTAAAAACAGAGACAATCAACAAGTAATAGAAAAATGGGCATATATTATGTATGATATATTATGGTCAGACAGTTCAAGGAAAAATTAATGACTTACATACATGAAGAGATACTCACTTTGAGAGATAATAATTTAACAAAGTTAACATAGCAGTTTTTACCAAATAAGTTGCAAAAATAACAGAATTAGTTTTACTCTGTGGGTGAGGCTTTGGCAAAACATATACATCGTTACATTATCATAAACTGATACAGAGACTTTGGGGGAAATCTGGCACAATCTATCAAAATTACAAATGTATATACATTGGCCAAGCAGTCCTCCTAGGAAGCTTATCTCACAGATATACTTGAGCACAGGTGAAGTGACCTATACTAAGGTGACTGTTGCATTAATGTTTATAATAGCAAAAGGCTGGAAACTGCTAAGTGCCTATCAATTGGGGACTAGTTAATAAATGGGGATATTGACTTGCTATCCATTACTTGTAGCTATAGGAAAGAATGAGGACGCTCTTCTTATATTTATAGGACTAGATGTAATATATACTACTGAGGGAAGCAAACAAGGTACAAACAATGTGAATAGTATGTTTCATTTGTGAATAAAACTAAAAATAGACTTGCATTTACTTATATCTGTACAGAGAAACTGTAAAAACACAAAGTAAAGCTGTTAGTAAAGCAGTTTCTCTAGGGAAAGTTTAGGGACTAGGCACACAAAGAACAGGGTACATATGAGGCTGCATTATGTACATCTTAGATTATTGGCCTATGTGATTATATCACCTAATCAAATTATGTTCTTTTTAAAATCATACTGAATTACAAAAACAAGAGACAGAGGGGGAGGCTGTTATGCAAATTAATGAAAAAACTTATAGAAAGAATGCATGAATTTTATTTAAAGGAATACTTATTTTTAAATACATATGCTTATTACAGAATCATCCACTTAACACTAAAACTAATCTATTACCTCCTCTAAAGTATCATTCTACAGGCTAATTTTGAGTTGTATGAAGTATATAAAAGCAACAACATGATTCCTATCTCAAAATATTTTACAAGTCATATTTTTTATTAATATTTCAGACTGGCCCATAACCTTGTTAGCTCAAATTGTGCTTCCATGTATGATACAGTCTGTGACGAGCAAATAACAAAATAACAGTCTGAGAATACTATAATGTGAGATGTTAAGGGTCTTTTCCCTGTTGGATTACAAAAGAAAGTTTCAAAATCAAATTTGACTAAATTATTTAAGAAAATGCTTCCAACAAGAAAAGAGAACTCCAGTATTAAGATCATCAAAACCTTTTAGCCATATAACCTAAGTCACTGAAAGAAGAGTCTTACCTTACTTCCGCTGGGGGACTTGGAGAGTAGGGATTTGCAGAACAAGCCAGAATTCTGATGACTGCTCCAGGGTGATATGTCTCCAGAACATGAACAGCTGTAGGATATACCTGTTGTTCAAAGGTAAGTTCCACATAGTCCTGGCTCTGAAAATTGGGGGGTGTCCTCTTGAATGGCAAGGAAGCACTTGGACACTGATCCCACCATGTTCCATATGTGCGAAACACGGCTGTCTGAGTAAAGTCGCCTGAACTTGGGAATACATTCGGTACACCTGCCAAGTTCCACATGGTGTAGGACATACTATTCTCACTTCCATAATGGGAACTGAAATCCACTACTTCTTTGGCATACTGGACCACCTCTGAGTTGAGAGGGGAAGTCCGGCTGTTTGATACTATAGTTCTATGGCTGTTCATCATTTCTCCTCTTGTAGCTGTCATGGCTCGGCGCCGAAGGCACATATAATAAAACATAGTCAGAACCGTTAACATGGGAAAGACTGGTGACATCTAGTTGTGAATTATGAAGCTTCAAAAGGTCAGGTGTCCTCAGTAAGACGCATGAACTCTGAAGGATGTTCTAAAAGAATGAATGGTGTGGTGAAGTAAAATAATTTAAATAAGCAGAAAAATGCATGATAAGCTTTATAAAGCAGCTTTAACCACAGTATAATTTCCCAGAATGAAACTCAGAAAAAAATGTTAAACTATAAATGTGGTTCTCAGGAAAAATTTAATAGATGTATATAATACACTAAATATTAAATACCTAGCTAATTTTATGCCAAAGGGAAACAAAAGTGATATTCTATGGCAATGGAAGATGTATGAACCCTAAAGCCCCATATTATACAAAATTATAACAACCATTCAAGAACTTTCAAGTCCTTGAACTTTGAAAATTGAAATTATTTAAAATATGTGGCAAACCACCAAACTGCTGCTGTAAATCCAAACAAAATCCTATGCATTGTCATAACTTCACATTTTAACAAATGATTCCCTATTGTTAATTATTCTTCTTTTCCCAACATGCTAAGTACAGATTTCACATTATGGGAAAATAGTTTTGTGAGCTGACAGTTAATTCAGACCAGCTAAATTAACTGCCTTACACATCACAGATCACCAGACAGTATTTAATTTATAACTCTTAGCATTATTTGTTAGGGCAGTTCTTGGTTGGCTGGCATCTGGTTGGTTGCCAGCAACTCTTGAAAATCACTCACCCCAGATAGAGTGGTCACAGGATACACAGGGGAAATACAGAAGTTGGCATTCATCCATGTGTCCTGAAATTTGCATGCTGCTTTTAAGTATAAATGCTGAAATGTGACATTCTTTTAGCTATAAGACAAAAGTTTGAGAGAACACTTTTTAAATTTCTAAATCAGGAAGCCAAACATGCCTCCAAGTTATTAGCAAACTGCCACTTACAAAACAGAATTTTCAAATCAAACAAGCTATATTTTTCCCTTAAATTTGTATTTAAACATTTGTGTGTGTGTGATAGAATACAATACAAAAATAAATCTTGTCTCTAAAGAAGTTATAGACCTATGGTCTTGTCTCAAGTATGTCTGTAGACATATTTTGCTGGGGTCACCTGTGCTTTTATAATTCTGGTTTATTTTGTAGCCTGTGATAATCAAAAAGACCTCAGGACACCTGAGCTTCTGCATAAGCTGTGCTGTGTTCTAGCCTGTTTCATTCATTTACAGTACAGGCCTCGCCCCTGTCCTCACCAAGTAGTCAAACTCCTGTCAATATAAATAAGAAAAGTAAGCATACTTATTCTGGTATCTATAAAGTTTTGGGATGAACTTTTCCTAAACAAAAGAAGAAAATACCAACTCAGGGTTCAACTCCAAAACTTTTGTAAGAAACTTGTAAAACATTAACCCACATCAAATGTCTCTACTACTCAAAAACCTACAACAGTTTTCTCTGACATACAAAATATAATCTAAATTCCTTGATTTGGTGGTTTAAGGCTCTCCTAAGCTGGACAGATCTCTTCTTATACAACCCAGAAAACCTAGTAAGGTTCTAACATCCCTTCATATTTTTCCTTTTAAGTTTTTGTTGCTCTATTATTTCTCTCCCGACCATTTCATTCTATATTAGTAATGACATCACACCAAATGACACTGATTTTGTATCAGATCTAGTTCTAATAGGTTCTAGTTTCTTGAAAGGGAGAGTCCAGTGAAGCAACTTAATTTCTTCAAGTAGTCTGTATAGAGTAGGAATAAATTAGTTGAATTGATAGAAAAGCAGTGAGAAAACAAGAAAAAGTATAAAGTCTTAAATATTTTTACATTTTACTACAAAATCATTCCGCCTCTCAATGTCAGATAATTCAAATACACTAATATGAGGCATGTTGGTTGCCTTCCAAATACACTAATATGTTAACAACATTTAATTAATGAAGGATGAACTTGAAACAAGAACACACAATTATGAGAAAAAAAAAAAGAGGAAAATCAAGATCTGGGAACAGGGGCAGAAGTTAACCTGAGCCATATAATCAGTAATTAGTTATAATGGTTTCAAGTAAATCTATACAGGGTATTATCTCAAAACACATTATACACTGGACCATCATAAAGCTAAAACTCAGCCAAGACCACCCTATCTACAAAACCTAGACTGTGAAAACTTAGCTGACTACCTAGAAGTCTGAACAGGTATGATATTAACTGAAACAATCTAAGGAAAGTTACTAGAGAAAATCTAGATGCTCTGAGGCCAAAATTCACACTAATTTGTGGTTTAGAATCCCATTCTCAAGTCCAAAAATGGAAAAGGGACCTGAGTACTTAGCTGCTAAAATGTGAGGATGTAGTAGGCACACATGTGAAACCTCTTTGCAAGGATGTTAATAGATTAACCCCTTTCTAAGTATTCATCACACATACTACTACAAAAATGAACTACACTTGAGCAAAAAGAAGCCAGGGACAGTGCTCAGGCCCTGAGTCCAAGCCCCAGGACTGCCCCCCCCCCAAAAAAAAAATGAACTACAATGAAGTCACTCCATAGATGCACCAAAGGGAGGAATTTGCAAATCAAAGAACAGGAAGCATCAGAATAACCTGGAATTTCTGGAGAACAAGAAAGTACTTACTGAAACAGTCAACATGCTGCACACTGACAGAGGGTAAATGGAGGAGCTGTAAGACCTTTGGACATCACTTCTGACACATCACTTCTGACTCAGCTGGGCGCCAATGGCTCACACCTGTAATCCTAACTACTCAGAAGGCTGAGATCTGAGGATCCATGTTAGAAGCTAGCCTGAGCAAGAAAGTCCCTGAGAGTATTTCCAATAAATTACAAAAAAAAAAATTAAAAAAATCTGGAAGTAGAACTGTGGCTCAAGTGGTAGAGCATTAGCCTTGAGCAAAAAGAAGTTTAGGGGGGCTGGGGATATGGCCTAGTGGCAAGAATGCTTGCCTTGTATACATGAAGCCCTGGGTTTAATCCCCCAGCACCACATATACCAAAAACAGCCAGAAGTAGCGCTGTGGCTCAAGTGGCAGAGTGCTAGCCTTGAGCAAAAAGAAGCCAGGGACAGTGCTCAGGCCCTAAGTCCAAGGCCCAGGACTGGCAGAAAAAAAAAAAAAAAAGTGTCCGGGCCCTAAATTCAATCTCTTGGACTAGGAAAAAGAAAATCTTTCTACTTTCTTTAAGAAAAGAAAGTGCTTATCAGAAAACAAAGTTTTATAAAACAAAAGACCTCTACAAAATAGAATAGTATCTTTTTGTGATGTGAGCCTTCACCACCATTCTTAGCAAAAAGAAGATCGCAACAAGTTGTAAAGTAACAAGCCACAAACCTTACAATTGTTTCTTAGCAAGTTTTCACCATAGCAGGTCCATAAGTCTTTCATATAGGCTATCTTATTTTTAAGCTGTATTTAAAGCTGAGTAAAACTGAGACATGTAAAAATTGAGTTAGAAATTGTAAATATGTTATTTGTTCAGCTTTGTTCATACAAAAAGTAAAGTGAATAGTTAGAATTCCATATGTGAAACAGTAGTACCTCCAGCTCTAGATATATGTGTGCATGTGTTGGTACTGAGGCTTGAACTCAGGACCCAGGTGCTGTCTCTGAGCTTTTTTGCTCAAGACTAGCACTCTACTAACTAGTTCGGCCAAAGGTTTACTTTGGGCTCTTAATTGGAGATAAGAGTCTCAAGGACTTTACTGCCCAGGCTAGCTTTGAACCAAGATCCTATGTAGACAGGATTACAGGTGTGTGCCACCAGCGCTTGGCTCTAAACGCATTTTTAAAAGAAATAAGTAGTGTTTGGTACAATGACAAAGTCAGTGTACTTATTCACCCTCTATTGATTCTAAAGTCCTTTCCAACACACTAAGATGACATATGAAAGTGTTTCAGGCATAGAGAGGAACTCATGAAAAATAAAGGCCAGGTCCTTCCACTTTTCCCTGAGAAAGCAAGTCTCAGGACTTTTGTGGTAGCCTCCACCAGTGCAGAAGTCAGCACTGCCCATGGACTATCTGAAACATTGCCAAGGCACAGGAGGCAATGAACATCCCAACGGGCAATGTGTGTGTGTGTGTGTGTGTGTGTGTGTGTGTGTGTGTACACACATATACACATATATATCAAGTGCAAAAAGATCCAATAATTCGATCTTATGAAGAGAAAAGGATTCAAAAATAAACAATTTTTCCCATTTGGGACAAATAAATACTAATCTGGAATACTAGGTTTTCCAAAAGGATGATTATTAAACACACCTTTAGGGAGATATTTTCTAGTTCATTCAAATTGCTACCTAAATATTAAAGTAAGAGATAAAAATGGTTTTTATTTGTGGCTTAATCCAATCACTTGCTAACAGTGACTATGAGGTACGACATTCTCCACTGACACACTGAACTTCTATATGCACACACAATCAAGAAATACAAACAACAGCAATTTTAACTTGTGTCTTGAGACTTTCATATTCCTTGGGAAACAACTTGCTTTATATGACATGATTTTATTATAATACAGCTTTATTTTCAACCACATCTTCCATTTTATAAAATGTTTAACGAAGTTAAATAATACAATTACAAAGAAAGCAATAACAGTGGAAAGGCAAAATTAAGAGGTATAGACAAGGGAGAACATATGTTTACCACTGAGATTTGGAGTTAGATGGGAAGTCGATGAGGCAGAGAAAAGCAGGATGGCAGGAACTGCAGAGAATGCACTAGAAGAGGGAGAGGGAGGAAGGAAAAAGATGGCATGAAATAAACAAAGGAAAGTAACAGAACAATCTAGAGCTGAAGCAAGGCAAAACTAGGCTCAGAGTATAATAGAAGACCTGAAAAACAAGTTTAAAACTCTAAAGAGGATTCTCAACTTTAATGTATAAGATATGGAAAAGGTGAAAATGATAGACAATAAGCCCACATTGAAGACATGTCAAAGCATAGTAGATACTTGCAAAATAACCACGTCACTGAAGTGAGAAAAAAATGGGGCTCTTGATGGCTTTGCAGCACAGACTGAAATTCAATAGACTGCAAAATAGACAAATATAGTAACAAACAAAATAAAGTAACAAATACAGTAAAACCCCTCAAAATCTTAAACATTTATCATTTCTGAACTGCAGTGATACTGGTCAAAAAAGACTATTGTCAGTTAAGTTCTTCTTCGGTCAAGTTTAGAAATCCAAATATATGGGAAAGCGAAAAAGGTGAAACTCTATTAAAAACTCTTCCACCTTGCACCTCTTTCCTGCCGATTCCCAAGATGCTTCTACACTACACATAGTCCCATACCCTCTTGCCTCCTTGGTACCTGTCAGTACCCTCCTGGGACTACTTCTTTCTCATTCTTCTCAAGGACATAAAGGCACCAAAGAAGGCTGTCTTTTGGACATACAAGGTAAGAGAAAGTTCCGCCTACCTTCACTTCTCTCTGCCCCACACATGAGAGATCATGTGTGCACAACTCTTGCATTTCAACCATGCCCTCAACAGCACTGTGACTTCATGCCTCGGCATCTGGAGGATGGCTGGAATACCCTTTCCCCTCCTACGTGATACCCTCTCATGTGGACTCCAGTATCAGTTTCAGAGGTTATCCATCATTCATCGTTCCTTTGTACTTTTGTTAAATAGATATCAGTGCTGTTTCTTACCAATCAAGATACTTATAAATTCAGAAAATGTGTCTTAATTGTAACAATACACTCAGGGCCCAGAACATGCTAATGCATGCTCAGTAAGCACCTCTTTCTTTAGTGGAAACTGGTCAAAGAATCATAATAAATAAAATAAACATAGAAATGAAACCAGTGACTCTTCAAGACAAGGTAATGTAGGAAAAAACTTCTGTATCTTGATACAAAGAAAAAGAGAAAGAAAATGGATGATAAAAATGGAAGCACAATGGGTAAGAATAAAATGTATGAACTTCTTTGAAGCCATCCAAGACGGAATAGTATCCATATTGAAATTTTACTATTCAAAGAGAAGGTAAAAAAGTGGTGATTTCTGTGAGTACAAAAGCAGCCCTTGAATATATAAAAGAGAACTGACTCTGGCCACAAAGGAACTCTGATTGAAATTAAAGAAAGATTCATGAAAGACATGATTGGAGAGGTAAAAGAACGCTATTTTCTCAAATACAATAATTTTTTTAACATTCCAAACTTATAAGACCATAGGTTGATTACAGAGAAGTAGAAAAACTACAGATGAAAAAGTTCTTTTAAAAAGTAATGATCACACTTAGGAGGAGGAAGCAGGAAGATAGTAAGTTCTAGGCCAGCATGGGCTATATAGAGACCCAGCTTCCATAAAATTACAAAAGAGGAAAGGAAAAAAATAACATAAGAGCTAAGAGAGTGAGAGTAAAAAGATTATTATTGTTCTATACTAGATATGCTATAGGGAAGCAAAGACCCAGTGTTAGCAAAAGTATCCCTTTTCTTAATTACTTATTTACATTCCAACTGTACTATATGCTTAAAACTACAGATTAGAAAAATGTAACTATAGAAAAATGTAACACTGAGCTTGGTATTTTAAGACATTATTATATATTTTTCTTCTATGTAAATTCTCCAATTAAGCATTATTACTATTTATATTTAAATAAGGACTGCTGTGGTTTTTGATAAATGTCTCCAAAAGGCCCAATGTTGAAGGCTTGGTTGCTCGACTATGGCACTACTTTGAGGTATAGGACCTTTAAGAAGTGGGGCCTGGTGGCAAATAGTTGGATCCTGGAGGAAGCGAGAGTCATGTTCTCCAGGGGAACATCAGGACTCTGGCTCTCTTCTCTCTTTGCTTCCTGGCTATAAAGAGGTAAAATAGGCCTACTCTACCACATGCTGCCATTACAATGTACTGTGCCACCACAGGCCCAAAATAACAGGGCCAAGTGACCATAATTGAAGTCTCTAGGACATTTGAACCACAATAAATCCTTCTTTTTAAGTTGGTCCATCTCCAGATTTGTTAAAATGACAGGAAGCTGACTAACAAAGGCCCAAACACAGGTAGGGTTTCTAACTGAACTCTAAGGGTCAACATGAAAAATAAAGATACTTATCCAGTTTCACAAGTTCTTGAAAATTTGGCCAAATGAAGCAGAGGAATCAACAAAGATTTAAAAAAAAAAAAAAAAAAAGAGGGGCTGGGAATGTGGCTTAGTGGCAAGAGCGCTTGCCTCTCATGAAGCCCTGGGTTCGATTCCTCAGCACCACATATACTGAAAACAGCCAGAAGTGGCGCTGTGGCTCATGTGGTAGGGTGCTAGCCTTGAGCAAAAGAAGCCAGGGACAGTGCTCAGGCCCTGAATCCAAACCCCAGGACTGGCAAAAAAAAAAAAGAGTAAAGGCAAAGGAAAATGTTGGGAAATCATATGAAAACAGTACTCTCTTCTAGTTAGCAATGTAGCCCTCAAATATGCAAAAATTGTGATAGAGTCTGGAACATAGCAAACTCTTCAAAAACTAGTATTGTACCAAAGAACAAAAGGGAGCCCTAAGCAAGAAGGATCTATAAAACCAGAGTACAAAGGATTTATCAAAAAACAAGGACTAGTACTCATAATTTAAACTAGGAACTGGCAATTGATTAGTTCAATCGAATCTGTTCTCTTTCTTTCTCTAAATTTCTTTAATATCTATACGTCTGAAATATCTCACCACCAAGTTCTGGTAGCAAGAAAAGCAGGAAAAATGAATTGACAACCTACAGCAGGATGAAGGGAGTGGTGGTTTCTTGATATGAGACATCAGGAAACCTTCTTGCCCAAGGTGCTATCTCACACAGTGACAAAGGTGGACTGACTTCTAATTATGCAAATAATACAAACTATCTTAGATAAAGATACCTTCCCATTACATTACCTTCACTTTTCCTTCATTGTTTAATGTTGGGTAAGAATGAACCATCTTTTGGAAAGAACTATGAATTTAAACTTTTTCCAGATCCATAACATACATTTAACTAAAAGAGTAAAATATTATGCCAAATAAAAATAGACTCCCCCTAACTATTAAAACCATAGTAATGATGTGAATTTACTGTAGCCAAGTACTGCCTATATGTTTCTGTACAGGACCATAGAGAACATCTACTAAATGAAATATAAGGAATTCACTTATGTTGCCTAACAAAAATCCAAATGCAATATTACATACAGGTCTGTTGTGGTTAACCTTTATAGCTAAAACAAGAATTAACTAAAATGATGGAACATTATTAAGCTAACTTTGAGGTACAATTTGCATTCCAAAAATGTACCCTGGTGCACACTAGCAATGCCAAGTCTCTATAGTCATATTTGTAGTGTTGTATCAATTAAAAAAAAAAAGAACACTTGAATAGAAATAAGCAAAGGATCTGATCATGTAACAAGAAAATGCAAATGTCCAATAAACAAATATAGAAATTCAATCCACCAATAAACAAGCAAATATTAACACATAAATAACACAGCATTTTTCATTCATAAAATTACAACGTATAGAAAATAACCATATCATCACAGCAGTAATTGTCAGAAAACATGTTACATTTACTACAAAGGAATTACAACTCTACCTGTCTTATATAGAGCCACTGACTGTATTTGTTCCCAATTGTATTTTCAACTATATATACATATATAGTAACATATATAGTAACATATATATGTGTATATATATATATATATCACAAAATCTTGCTAGATGGAGGTCTCCCTCTGGATAGAAGGCAGGCTTGTTTCCTATATAGGAAAATGTCTCCCTCTAGGGCAAAGGTCAGACAGTTTACCCATAGCTCAGTACAAAAGACTCAGGGTCCCTAAATTCAAATTTCCTCTCTTGTAATACAACCTACTTCTTGTGCTACTGTTATCCTGCCCTTGTGCCATCTCTTTGTAGAAACTGGGCTCCAGGGCTCAGAAGATGATATTCTCTGGCTACTGCCCTTGCTCTGCTTTGTTTCTGACCTAGGAGTTCTCACATCTTCTGCCAACATACATGAATCTCTTATCTTCAGAGTATACAATCTCTTGACCATTACAGCAACAATATGACAAAGGCAGTATTCCTACAAATTGTGTAAACCTTGACTCTTACCAACAAGCTTTCTGAAAGAGAACTATGGCAGAATTTCTGAGAATTTAAAATATACATACAGCCTTGAGCCTAGCAATATAATCATCTACACTAAGAGAGTAAACAAACATGCAAATACATCAGTACACAGCAGTCCCCCTTCCTCTAAAGGAGATACATTTCAATATCCCCCATCTTTGGATGACTGAAATAGGAGTTCACAGGGAATCCTAGAAGCATACCTTATTCATTTATTATCTGGTTTTGAATTAGCATGGTCAAAAAATTGAAAATGTATTTTAAAATAAAAAATTTTTATTTGCATATAAATAGTATGCATCACAGTTGATGTGGAGAAGTTCAAAATGATACGAAAGGAATCATCTGTTGTGTCAAAATTATCCTGTAATTTGTTTCCTTGTCCTTAATGTTGCAAAAGTATGCCTCCCAAAAAGTAAATGTGACCAAAAAACAAAATAAAAGTTATGGCAAGCCTCCCAAGCCCATACTTTATGATATGCTTAAGGTGACAAACTGAAATTTTTAGATTTCTTGAAAGGCATTATGTGTTTAACAGTAGTAGGGCCATATTATGGGGGAAAAGTGAATCAACACCTATGGAACTGGAGATTTTAAAAAGCATGAAATAATGTAGATTTTGGTGAGCAATTTCAGTGTATATAACAGCAATTTCTGTGACAATAATGTACCCTACTCCATGTGGTACCAAGTTATGGATGCCATATATACAGTATAGGTAAATTTGAGTAATATTAAAACATTGAGCTGTATTTGTGATTTTTCCTCATTGGTCTTCTTGGAACCATATACCAATGGATACCAAGAGTCTACTCTCTCTCTCTCTCTCTCTCTCTCTGTATGTGTGTGTGTGTGTGTATATATATATATATATGTATATGTATATATTAAACTTTGACCTCTCACTTACAGCAAACACTTGATAGCGTCTCTTAGTATGTCTGACTTTCCAGCATCACTACTTGTGAGCTTTGGGTCACTTATAAATAAAATCCGGGTGACTTCAACATAAGCCCTGTAAAACCATGACTGTTAATCTGCTAACCATGTATCTCCTAAGTGACAGGTAGATGTTAAAAACAACATGAATATGTTGGACAATATGTGATTCAAGGAGTGGAAAGGAATGACAATTCATCATACTAGACAGAATAGTACACAATTTAAAATTTATGAATTGTTTAGCTTTGGAATCTATTTAATATTTTAAATGAAGTTGATTATAGATAAAAGGAACCACAGAAAGGATAGTGAAGACAAGGGGGACTATTTCACAAACAGAAATGATTCTGTAATTTCATTTGTACAGAATTTCATTTGTTATAGAAACGAATTTGAAGTATCCTAAACATCAATAGAGGAAAATAAATTGTAAGATATTCCTACAATAAAACACCAAAAGACCTTTAAAAAAGGCAAGTAATGATACGAAGAGGTATTCACCAATTATCACTAAATAGAAGCTGCAGAAAATGGTATATTGTCATTTATACAAATGTACATTTATACATACTGATATCTGGATTGTGAGAATAATTTATCAGTGATGATTTTTTTGGCAGTACTGGGATTTGACCACTTAATGCCTCCAGTCCTGTTTTGGTGGGGGTTATTTTTTAGATCAAATCTCACTTTCTACCTACGTACACTCGAGCTATGATTTGCCTACTTTAGGCTTCCTATCTTTGCTGGCATCATAGGGATGAATTACCGCATCCAGCTTCCTTCTGCAGAAACGGAATCACACATACTATTCTGCCTAAGCTGGCTTGGAAATGTGATCCTCGAAATCTCATGCTCTCAGATAGCTAGGACTCCAGGTATGAGCCACGAGCACCTAGCTCATACAGTGATGATCTTTATGAAAGAGAGTTACTGATACATGAGCAAATAACACCTTCACTTTTTCCTTTAACAATATCTGTATTACACAATGAATGTATACTTACTTTATGAGTAAGATTTGTGTGTTATAGCAATATATGAAAATTTATATTTGCTACCCAGTGAAGATGGTAAAATACAAATCAACATTTATCTCAATCACTGCTGAAAACAGGTACAGAATGTCTTGTATTGGGGCTGATGAAGAGACACACACTACACACTCTAAGCCAAAACACAACATCAGGTTAGCTTCTTTAATACAGCTGCTGGGGAGCTATTCTACGTGGTGAGTTCTGAGTGAGTAACAGAGGTTATTTATTTAACAGTGGTTATTGATTCAATTGACCATAGGAAAAGCAAGCCAAAAGAAATGACTTCTAGAAGAGGTACACCCTTCAAACAAGGGTGCGGAGGACAAAATATAAGGTGAGAAAGTGATTCAAACTGTCCGCACTAAAATTCATCCCAAATATATTTAGTGATTTCTACAACATGCCAGACATTGTAAAAAGCAGTAGAGATGGAAACATAGAGTAACATAAGCAGTATTGTATCATCACAATAAGTCAGATGTAACTGATCGACAGTTCAGAAAGAGCCTCAAGACTGTACACAAATTAGTGTTCCAGACAGAGGTAGATAGGTAGATGATACAGATAGATAAGATGATAGAAAGATAAATAGAACTATAGGGCTAGATAGATCCCTGTAAGAAGGAAAAGCAGAATTAGACAAATGAAGTTGCTCACCACTAGATCAGAAAAGTAGAGCCTTACCTCATATCTCACACCAAAATTGAGTAAGACTATCAAAAGTACCAGAAAATGAGGACATTCACAAATCACTCATGCAAAGGATGCATGGCAAGCTTGGCATATGTTGACTAACCCAAAATAAGAAGATAAGCACAATAGGGCTAATAATGCAAAGGAAAACAGGCAAGTTTTTGTTAACCAATGATATGTGGAAGGAAAATATAAACTAATAACATTTTAAGCTACCACTATACCGGGCCTAGACTGATCAGGACAGTAGAAGAAATGATCATTCGTACACTATGCTGACTCCTCTGGTTTTCAAGTCAGTATCTGAAAGGAAGAATATGAAAGTGCAAGGCTTAGAATAGCCAACTTTGGGGACAGCAGTTGTTCTTTGTTTTTTTAATTTGGTACTCAAATGTGAGGAAAAAAGTCAACTCAATAAATACTTCTTTTCAACATAGTGCTGGAATCCCTAGCCATAGCAATAAGGCAAGAGGAGGACATCAAAGGGATCCACATCGGCAAGGAAGAAATCAAGCTATCCCTATTCGCAGATGACATGATCTTATATCTGAAGGACCCAAAAAACTCAGTCCCTGGGCTGGGGATATGGCCTAGTGGCAAGAGTGCCTGCCTTGGATACATGAGGCCCTGGGTTCAATTCCCCAGCACCACATATACAGAAAATGGCCAGAAGCGGCGCTGTGGCTCAAGTGGCAGAGTGCTAGCCTTGAGCAAAAAGAAGCCAGGGACAGTGCTCAGGCCCTGAGTCCAGGCCCCAGGACTGGCCAAAAAAAAAAAAAAAAAAAAAACTCAGTCCCCAAACTCCTACACCTAATAAACCATTTTGGCAAAGTAGCAGGATACAAAATCAATCCACAAAAGTCAGCAGCCTTTCTGTACACCAGCAATGTACAAGCAGAAAAGGAAATTATGGAAACAATTCCATTTACAGTAGCCAAAAAAAGAATAAAGTACCTAGGGATCAACCTAACCAAGGACGTGACAGACCTATTTAATAAGAACTATAAAAATCTAATAAGGGAAATCAAAGAAGACACAAAGAGATGGAAAGACCTCCCATGCTCATGGGTAGGCAGAATCAATATAGTGAAAATGGTCATATTGCCCAAATTGTTATACGAATTCAATGCAATCCCTATCAAAAGCCCAGTTACATTCTTCACTGAAATAGAGAAAGCAATCCATAAATTCATATGGAACAGCAAAAGACCTAGAATAGCCGAAGCAATTCTAGGCAAAAAAAAGCAGTGCAGGAGGTATCACAATACCAGACTTCAAGCTCTACTATAGGGCCATCATAACAAAAACAGCCTGGTAGTGGTATAAAAACAGACCAGAAGACCAATGGATTAGAAATGAAGATCCAGAAATAAAATCGCGCTCTTACAGTCAGCTGATATTCGACAAAGGAGCTAAAGACATACAATGGAATAAACATAGCCTCTTCAACTACTGGTGTTAGGAGAACTGGGCAGCCATATGCAGAAAACTCAAAGTAGACCCAAGCCTATCACCATGCACCAAGATCAACTCAAAATGGATCAAGGACCTCAATATCAGACCCGAATCCTTGAAACTACTGAAGGACAGAGTAGGAAAGACGCTAGAACTTATAGGCACAGGAAGGAACTTCCTGAATATAGTCCCAGGGGCACAACAACTAGGGGAGAGACTCGACAAATGGGACTACTACAAATTAAAAAGTTTCTGCACAGCTAAGGACATAGCCACCAAAATAAGAAAGACAGCCAACCATATGGGAAAGGATCTTTACCAGCACAGCAACAGACAAAGGCCTAATATCTGCCATCTACAGAGAACTCAAAAAACTAAGCCCCTCCAAGCCCAATAAACCAATTAGGAAATGGGCAAAGGAGCTAAAGAGAGACTTCACAAGAGAAGACATAAAAATGGCAAAGAAATATATGAGCAAATGTTCAACATCCCTGGTAGTAAAGGAAATGCAAATAAAAACAACCCTGAGATACCACCTCACTCCAGTTAGAATGGCCTATACTCTGAACTCAGGCAACAACAAATGCTGTAGGGGGTGCGGGGAAAGAGGAACCCTTCTCCATTGTTGGTGGGAGTGCAAATTAGTACAACCACTTTGGAGAACAGTATGGAGGTTTCTCTAAAAGCTCAATATAGACCTACCCTATGACCCAGCCATACCACTCCTAGGCATCTATCCTGAACAGCAAGTCCCAAGATATCAAAAAGACATTTGTACTTCCATGTTTATCGCAGCACAATTCACAATAGCCAAAAGATGGAAACAACCCAGATGCCTCTCCACAGATGAATGGATCCAAAAAATATGGTACCTATACACAATGGAACACTACATAGCGATTAGGAATGGTGAAATATTGTTATTCGCAGGGAAATGGTCAGAACTTGTTGAGAGAGACAAGCCTAGAACACAGAAAATAAAGGGGCATGATCTCCCTGATATATGACTGTTAAGAAGGGGTGACAGAGAGACAGTAGAGGCCAGGTCTGTGAAACCAAAAACTGCTTGTCAAATGGTATTTCCCACAGGATTGTGTCAGCAACCCAACATTATGTAACTAAAACCAAACAACTACTCAACATATAAAGGTCAAAAATTGACCTCTCAGTGGAATACAATAGCTCAAAAGCTATGTATGTATGTTCATATAAGACTACTGTCGACATACTGTCTAATATCGACATTACATTTAAAGCCCTAAGTGAATTTTCTTGGGTGTAGGCCACGTGGCTACTGTATATGTTCTTGGTACATTGTGTGTTGTATATATGTCTACCTGACCTAGGGAAGGGAAAGAAAAATAGGGTGTAAGATATCACAAGAAATGTACACACTGCCCTACTATGTAACTGTACCCTTTTTGCACAACACCTTGTCAAAAAATTGTGTTTAATTAATAAATAAATTACCAAAAAAAAGCTATGATGGAAGCTGAAAAAAAAATATTTAAAAGTGCACCTATTCTGAAGTGATCCACATTGCCAAATGGAAGGACGACGACACAGCTCCTTTTCCCTAGGAACTTCGAGTTCGATAAAGAGGTGCCCCTCTACTCAACCAACAGGGCAAGGGAAGCACGACGTGACCTTGAAGGGGAAAAAAATAATGTACCTAATTCTGAATTTAAACCGAGGGGTGCGCACAGAAAATGGAACTGTGTGTTGAAAGAGATATACACTCAACTGTCAACGCAACAGATAACCACGATTTTATATCACTTAATCTGTCTAATTATTTGTATACTTCGGCGAGTGGTGGCACCCTGAAGCTCTGTGGCAGCAGTCCTTAGCGAAACATCAAACCACCCCTCCACTGCGGACAGGTTGAGCAGGAGGATAAAGTGGAGAGATGGTCCTCCTCATCCCACCTGGGAACACCCCTAAACACAGAAATAAGGCAGCGGCCGAGCATCCCGCGGCAGTCCTGAAGGGAGAAGGCACAGGCCTGGGTTAGAGGGAAAACATCAGCAGTCACGTGGACGTCAGCACTGCAGGGACCGGGCCACCAGTCCGCGGGGCTGCGCGGGGCCCGGCGGGTCACAACCCCGAGCCTTCGCAAGCCGGACCTCGGGCCCAGCGGACGCCCTGGCGCCTGGGCCGGGGTGCCAGCTCCCCACACCCCGCCGCAAGCCCCGCAGGCGCAGCACGGCGGCCGAGAGAAAGGGGCCCGCAGAGGGAGGCCTCGGCTCCGCACTCAGGCTCCCCCAAAGCGCGGTGCCCCAGCCCCGCCCCAGCGGCGACGGAGGGAGACGGAGACAGACCCTCGGGAGGGAGAAGGAAAGAAAGGGCCGTACCCTGACGGGGTCCGGGAGAGGCGCGCGCCGAGGGCTTCACCCCCCCGCGACCCGGCGGCACGGGAAAGGCCTTGGGCGCGGGGGCGGCTCCCGGGCTCCGGCGCGGCGGCACCACGGCGGCCTGGCCGGCCAGGCGCGACCCGGAAGGAAGACGCGGAGGCCAAGGGGCGGGACGGATGGAAAGGGCGGGGCTTCTTGGCGGGTGGGGCAGGTCGAGGGCGGGGCTTTCCGTGGGGGCGGGGCTGCGTGCTAGGGCGGCCGGGACGATTCCGGGAGAGCGGGAAGTTGCAGCCCTGGCACCCCTGTTCTAGCCCCTAGGAGGAGCAGAGTGTGTTCTGTAAATGGCCTAAGTACTCTGTAGTCGGCGGTGGACGCAAATATTCTGCCCAATCCCGTCTGAGCACCGCCTGCCAGCTGCAGTGTAGTCCTCTGCTGAGGCTTCTTCGAACTTGGCGACTCAGGTGAGATGGCCTGGGACCCCTCCGCAGAGGAACCGTGGAACAGGTGTTCTGAAGCACCTTAGCAAACCTCTCCAGCCTCACATACAAATCCATCCTGCGGGAGCATTTCCAGCCTCACATTTATGACACCTGATGAAGACGCTACCCCTGCTCCCTCTGTTAGGTTAAATATTTTGAGTAGGTAGAGTATGATCCTTTCCTTAGCTAAGTCATAGTTTATCTTATTACAAGGTTTCAGTTAAAATGGGAAACTTAAAAAAAAAAAAGGCGTGTCACACATTATTTGCTGTCTAGTTGCTCATAGAGGCAAAATAGTAAAAAATATGTTTATTATGTACATACATGCATATATGTGGAGCCAGTATAGGATGTCGAGGTACTTTATATACAAAAATGGAAATATGATAAAGGAATTGAAACTTAATCCACATCCCTCAATTTTGAGTTGGCCGTTGTTAGTGACTTGCCTCCTAAGAATAGAGTATTGGAGAGGGGAAAAGAGCAACTTTATGGGAGGAACCAAATAAATGCAACTCTGGCCAGATGAAGGGTAACACCATCAGCGATAAGTCAATAGCAAGCACCCTGAAATGGTGCAATGTAAAGGGGAACAAATGAGCAGTAATAGGAAAGTCTCTGTACTGTCAGTGTAACTTTTCTATTAATCTGAATTTATTTTCAAGCAGTTGATTAAAATAAATGATTCATTAATGTGTAAATAAAATCGACCCTTTTGTATTGCTAGTATTTGCATTGCTGGCTATAGGGAGCTCAAATCCTGTTTACAGGAGTTTCTCATTCCTAATGTAACTTCTAAATAAAACTTTTACTGAAGTACTAAATGTACTCAGAATGTGACACAAAATATGAGCATAGGCTTTGATGAGAAGGGAACATATTCATGTATTCAGCATTCATCTAAAAAAATAATTACTAGCACTGGGAAGTCCCTATAGATCCCTTTAAACTCTTCCCATTACTCCTTCCCCAGAGTAACCATTATCCTGCCTTAAACACCAGAATTTAACTTTGCTACGTTTTGACTTTAAGTATATGATATTGCACATTAACTACTCTTTGGAATCTGGCTTCTCTCAAATTATGTTTATAAGAGTCACTCATTTTGTTGAATGTAAAAGTCATTTCTTGTGTCTATTACTAATCTATAATTTATTCTGCTTTTGATGTATAGTGAGCTGATTTTTTTTAGTCTTGATAATTGCACATGATGCTCCTTTTAGCGTTCTTGTTCATAACTTTTTGAAACATTTCTATAGACTCTGATCTCAGTCTTTAAGAGGCATCGCAGGTGCTATTATTCATTTTGTTTAATGGTTTTGTTGTTTTCTGTGTAAGAATTTGAACTCAGGACCTCAAGTATTTTTATTTTCAATGACACTCATAATAACTGCTTGGAAAGTAAAATTTATTTACTTTACTTTTCCCTCTTACCTAGGAAAGAGTTCCATTTTTGTGACATTTGAAATTTTGCTGAAATGGCCCTTCCTGCAATCTTTTTATTTTAAGGTTCATCCTGTGGCCATACTTGGTTTGCTGGTCAGGAAAGCTAAGTGAACCCAAAGAGTGATGCTTATCTCAGAGATGGACCTGATTTAATGGGTGAACTAATGCCTAGTTATTAAATGGAATGTTGTTTGGGGCTGAATAGCATCCCACACTGTAACAGCACTATTACAAATAAAGAAAGTCTTAAACAAAGCTTAATTGTGCCTAAAGTCACCAGCTCAGCAAACTGGTTATGATCCATTCTATGGTAGCCTCAAAAGTTTCAATGTTCTACTTAAATGGAAAGGTGGGCAAAGAAGTAGCAAGTTCAAAACTTTGCCCCAAACTCTTGAAACAATATTATCCCCTTTGCTGTTTTCAAGTGATTTTTCTTTATCTTAGAATGAAATATCTGTAAATTGTAAGATTTAAGGGTGAGGAACATGCATGACAATAAAGTACCTTATCAAAGAGGCTAAGATCTCATTCAGAACACCACAGAGGCCTAAAAATGTCTCCACAATGAGTTCCTGTCAGTTCCCAAGCAAGTTTTTCTCTCTGGTCATGACTTCTTAGAAAATGTAACATTTTCATCATAACTCAGCCAATATACCCTCCCTTTCTATGATTTTTTTTTTTTTTTGCCAGTCCTGGGGCATGAACTCAGGGCATAAACCACTCTGTACTCAAGTCTAGTTCTCTACCATTTGAGCCACAGTGCCACTTTTTCTGTGTATTTGGTACTGAGGAATCAAACCCAGGGCTTCAAGCATGCTAAGCAACCACTCAACCACTAAGCCACATTCCTAGCCCTCTATGAAATTTTTAAATGAACTACTTTGTTGGAAAAAAGAGTTCAGTCAGTAATATTGGGTTAAGATTTTTTAATATGCCAATGGGCAAAGAACATAAATAATGGCCAATAAGAGTAATAAAGAGCTTAACAGCCAATCAGAGTTTCTTTTTTTAATCCAATTATAGGCCATAAAATTTTTTTTTTTTTCTTTTTTTGGCCAGTCGTGGGCCTTGGACTCAGGGCCTGAGCACTGTCCCTGGCTTCTTCCCGCTCAAGGCTAGCACTCTGCCACTTGAGCCACAGCGCCGCTTCTGGCCGTTTTCTGTATATGTGGTGCTGGGGAATCGAACCTAGGGCCTCGTGTATCCGAGGCAGGCACTCTTGCCACTAGGCTATATCCCCAGCCCCAAATTTTTCATTTTAACATTAATAGTTCATGATATTATTCTAAAAATAGTCACAGCTGTTTAGACAAATCAGATACCCTGAAAACATTACAGGAGGAATTAGTGAAACACTAGGGCTTCTTGGCACAGGTAGAAATAATAAAGACTGAGTCTTAATAAAGACTCAGAAACACAACAAATCAAAGAAAGGTTGGACAAATGGGATTGCATTAAATTGCAGAGCTTCTGAATAGCAAAGGATATAGATAGCAAGATAAATAGGATGCCTACAGTTTGGGAGAACATCTTCACTAGCTACACAAGAGACAAAGGCCTCATATCGAAAATATATTTGGAACTCAAAAATTAAGTTCCCCCAAAACAAATCCTCAAAGAAACAACTGCTCCCTTAATAAATGGGTGAAAACTTAAAGAGACTTAAAGACTTAAAGACTTAAAGAGGAAATGAGAATGGCCAAGGGACACATGAAAAAGTGCTCCATATCCCTGGCCATGAAAGAAATGAAAATAAAAAAGACATTGAGATTCCACCTCACCCCAGTAAGAATGGCCATTATCAAGAAAACTAATAACAACAGATGCTGGTGGGGATATGGCCAAAGGGAACAGTACTACACTGTTGGTGGGAGTGTAAACTTGTTCAGCCACTCTGGAAAATCTTATAGAGGTTCCTCAAAAGAGTAAACACAGAGTTTCCCTATAACTCAGCAATTCCATTTCTGGGCAGTTACCTAAACAATCACAAACAAAGCCATACTAAAGCTAGAAGCATCACCATGTTCATTGCATCATTGTTTACCATAGCTAAGATATGGAACCAACCCAGATGCCCCTCAGTACATGAATGGATTAAGAAAATGTGGTACATATACATAATGGAATTCTATACTTCCATCAGAAAGAATGGCATCGCCCCATTCATAAGGAAATGTAAAGACTTGGAAAAAAAATCATATTAAGTGAAGTAAGCCAGACCCAAAGAAACATAATTCCATGTTTTCCCTAATTTGTAAGAATTACTATATGTCTAAGATAGTCCTAACAAAGGATCATGATAGCTTGTTTGTTTGTTTTGCCAGTCCTGGGCCTTGAACTCAGGGCCTGAGCACAAGGCTAGCACTCTTCTACTTGAGCCACAGCGCCACTTCTGGCCATTTTCTATATATGTGGTGCTGAGGAATCAAACCAGGGCTTCATGTATATGAGGCAAGCACTCTTGCCACTAGGGTATATTCCCTGCCCAAGGATCACAATAGCTTAATAGCTATGGACATATGAACATATAAGATGATGTTAAGCAAAATGAACTCCAAGATGTGGAAACAAGAGGCTTTTCTTTGTTCCTGTTGTTTTTAATGCACTATGTGAAATTATTTCTTTAGGTTTTTTTTTCCCCTTTGGTTTATCCCCTGTTGTCACTATATTTGATTTGGTACCCTGGGTATTATATATACATTAATCTGAATTAAGGAGAGGAATGGGATCATCAAAATGATGAGACAAAGTACAAAGGGTGAAACAATGCAACAGCAATACTTGCAAGACAGTATGTTGGAAATGAACTGTAGGAGTTGTGGGGAGGTGGTTGAGAGGAGGGAAAGTGGGAGAAAAATTAGGGGAAGAGTGGCAAGTTTGACAAGAAAAATGTACTCACAACCTTACGTATATAACTGTAACATCTTCATACATCACCTTAATGATAAAATTAAATTAAAAAAAAAGACAAAAACATCCACATTTTAAATGGGTACAAAGCCCCAACTCATGGAATCCATACCCTCCCCTTTTTTTAAATACAGATGAGGAAACAGATTCAGAAGAGGTTGAACAAATTCCTTAAGTCATAGTTAGAGCTGTCAGGGAAACTTAGTTCTCTATTTTTAAATCAGAAGGTTTTAAATCATAATGCATTACATTACAATTCAATAAATCTAATCATGTTCCCATATTACCATATCCTTGAAAGAAATGAGTATGGTAGATGGAAACTGAACTTGATGATAAGAAGGGCTGTCTATTCAGCCCACCATATTAATAACCCAGTGATCTTGTATAAGTTACAACTTCTCTGAGCTTGTTGGCGCTTCTGTGAAATATGCCTAAGTCATAGTCACTGGAGAGATTTAAAAGAAATCATGTATGTGAAAGCACTTTATGAGTGAAATATGAGTAAAATAGTATGCAAATGTATGAATATTTTTAAAACATGTTGAGGATCAGTAATTGAGGATTTCCAGTGCAAAATGTCCTCCAAGTTCATGTGAGTATAACTCTTAATTGTCACCAGAAAAGAAGGAAGCCCAGAAAGACAGGATGATTCATTCAAAGATAAATGACAAGTACCGTTCAAAGCTAAAAGTTGATTTTTTTTTTTTTTTTTTTTGGCAGTCCTGGGGCTTGGACTCAGGGCCTGAGCACTATCCCTGGCTTCTTTTTGCTCAAGGCTAGCTCTCTGCCACTTGAGCCACAGCGCCACTTCTGGCCGTTTTCTATATATGTGGTGCTGGGGAATCAAACCCAGGGCTTCATGTATAGGAGGCAAGTACTCTAGCCACTAGGCCATATCCCCAGCCCCCAAAACTAAAGTTGAATGGAAGTAAGTCTCCTATAGCTTCCAGTGAGCAATTTCCAATCTCTTCAATTAGTGAATACTGATTAAAATTACTAAGTTTCTGATAAAATAATAAAGTGAACTTAAATGCCTGTAAAATATCTTAAAGTATAGTTAAATAAATGAAAATAACTAATTATGTTGGTGCTTTTTTCATTTGTACAGTTTCTTTTCCTGCTGTTTGGATCATATATTTAAAAACCAAGCATTAAGAAAGATTGTGAGAATAGGACTGATATGGAAGAACTATCACAAGGAGATAGAGGATAGACTAGATGTCTTTCTGAGGTAATTTCATTTCTAAACTGAAGGAACTCAAAGCTAGGGAAATAGAAAGTTCATTCATGGTCAGAACTCAGGTCTTAATGAAGCACACTTATTTTCCTTCTTACCTTTTCCTTTCTGAAAGGGGTAAGCTTTTTTTTTTAAAAAAAAATCCTGATTAACTATGTTAAGGGTCTATTCAAAGAGTGACATGATACTGTCAAAAAAAATTAAAAAAAACAAAACAAAGACTTTGCATCAGTGCAGGTAAACCAACAGTGATGTGACTATCAGAGAGTTTCAGTAAATAATCCATGTAAATAAAGCTCTTCAGTGTCTCATATTGTTCTCAGTGAAAATTCTTTTCTTTCCCCCAGCACTATGGATCAAACCCAAGGCATTGTACATTGGTTGGGAAGAACTCCACTATTGGGCTATATGCCAGCACTTCAGTAGAGATTTTAAGTGGCCAAATTATCTGTCTATCTGTACCTTTGCACAAGGATTACTGTTCTTTCCCTGTGTTCACTCAGCCTAGTTTTCTAAAATAAATATCTAGTGATAAAGTTTATCCAGTTATCTTAAAAATGAAGAAATATATCCCGTTTCTGTTATTGATCTATGAATATTTTATATAAAGAGTTTATACAGTAAACAGAAATGATCCAAAATAATTTATAAAGTATAATTTAAAATGAAGACACACACATACACACACACACACACACACATCCATATATATCTCCTGAATACTTTGCGAAGTGATAAAGATAATCTGACAAACAGCTTCCTTAAAAGTACATCTCTAAAAACAAACCAAAAAAGTATATCTCTAAATATCCTAGGTGATATTACAATAGTCAATTTCTTAGATACTTTAGTGCCTCGTATTAAAAAAAACTCTTATTTCAAAGTCATTTAAAATGATGGAAAAATGATTTTTAAATACTACATCATGTTTTTACTTCCTGGTTATATATTGGTAAAATGCATCCAGAATTTTGAGGAAAAATTGACTTTAATTCTTTTATCCAAATCTTGCCAAGGACAGACTTCCGTTCTGATACACGATTCTCTTGCCCTTTGGTCTTGCTCTTCATTTCATGAGCCATTTGATTGCTTTAGAGTAGAAATGTTTCCCTTTAAATCAAATGAATCACAAACCAGGCCACTAATAGAAGAAAAGGGTGAGAAGCCAGGATGGGCTATGGGCAGCATTCCCACTTCTGCGTGCCTCCTGGCCTCCTGCCCCTCAGAGCGCCTACAGATCCCCGGATAGCACAAACAACTTGGAAATGGTCCAGACAAAGTTTAACAATGGCCAGTTGGGATCAATCTGTTGTAGAATCAAGCACTTTATTTATTTACTGAATACATTACCATTAATATATTGTTAGACTATTTTGTAGGATGAAAAGCTTTGAGCTAATTTTATATATGTATGTCTTATTTCCCTAATGATGAATATGTTTCCGTAGCCTTTAGTGCAGCTAAAAGAACACCTCAATGCAATCATCCCAAAGTACCTCTTCAGGAAGCCAACACAGGATTTAGAATTCAGTAGAATAGAGATTTGAGCCACTTCCTTGAAGGTCACATTTTGATGCTGAGATAGGCCATTTTTGATCATCACAATACCAGTCATTTAGTCTCTCACTAATGAAAATTTATGTTCACTTACACTGAGCAGTGGATCTCATTTCAGATTATTTAGTGAAATATTTGCAATTTTGGTCTCCAATGGCTAGAATCTAAGCAGGTGTTCTTTGACAGGAAGGCCTGACAAATAACATTTGTAGTGGAAAGAGCAAAAAATCTTGTAGGCCAAGTACATATGAATGTACTTGTGAATTTTCTGGAGATCAAGTTAAAATGCAGATTCTGATTCTAGTTGGGTCCTGAGTTCCGAATTTATGATAATCTTCCAAATGATGTAGATGCAACTGGAATTACCTCACGAAAGCTTAAGGCCTTTTCACTTTCAGAATCATATCTGAAGTACAAAAAACTTACCATAAGCAAGTTCTGACTTTAACTGGAATTTTAATTGGAAACTTGGGCAAGACAAATGAATAGACTCCTGTTGAACATTTACGTCGATACCTTTAGAGTTTCAGATTTCCCTGGGAGTAGAATTGGTAACTTGTATTTTATCTCCATTTACTATAAAGAGAAGAAAAAAATCTACAAGGTGATGGCACAAGAAGCCATCCCTTTAGTATTAGAGGACTATCAGTGGCCCGGTCTTAAAATTATTGGCACTATCCAATATTTCATGGTAGTAGATTTAGGGGATAGACTTCTTTTTGCAGGTTCTAGGAATGCATGAGCTTGACCAGTTTAAATTTCTACATGTCAAAGTTTCACACAGTAATGTCACATCTTCAGCTGTCCTTCTATTCTGGCCTGACTTTGTTCTCAACAAGTGTGAGTACAGCACAATGCTTTGGAAATAAGGGCAAAAGAAAAATGTTAGAATTGTTATTCATAGCAATAGCTCAAAGTCCAGACAGCTCCAAAGTAAATCTGAGCAAGGTCTTTCTGTGACTTTGTGACCAAAGACTTAATGTTCTCATACCATTAGTGGGCTCTGGCACTTTATCAAACCTGTGATATTGACTAACTACCAGTAATTGCTGATTTATGGGCAAAGTTTTCTCAGTCTTGTTTCCTTCAGGAATCTAATTTGCCTTCAGCTTTTGGAAACATGTTGAATCAGTCAGTTCACGTTCCCTGGAAGCTGTGCTGTTTACATATCTAAATAGAGGGTGTCTTGTTCCCTTACCTGTTGCTGATGATATGACTTTGTGCTACTTTTACTTCTCTTAATTTTTTGTTTAAAAGACTAGTTATACTTTTGTGCATTCAGGGAAAGCAACTACTAGAATATAGCATTGAGGAAGTATCATTTTGCCTTTGGTTAAGTAGGGAAAGGTAACAATATATAACTGGTATGACACCTAAAATGCAACTAGTCCAGGATGGCAAATGATATGCATTTCTAGGGCAGGATAATTTGGACAGAAGCCTTTTTATTTTCCATTCTGGTCTAATACTAACTCTGACTTATGACATTTGTATACCTTTTCTTGTCTTTTTCTGGCATTTCCTACCAAGCCACAAGAACTCAGTAGGCACAAAAATTATTAGGTCAAGAACCTAGACAACTCTAAATATTTACATTTATGTCAATGCTCTCCACCCCTTATTTTGTTTTCAGCAAGCACCGGAGACTTCCAGAAATAACATCCATCAAAACTTTTGCCCTCCAATATTTCCTGAGAATCTTTATTACTATTGAGTACTCTGTGACTAAGTTCAGGGTCATTAACTACCATGTAATAGAAACCTTTACATCATACTTTTAGAATGTTTATTATCAAGCCACCACTCAAAATGATTGGACACATAAATGGGCTCCAAATTTCCATCTATACCCTTTTACAGATTGTGGTGCCAAAACTATTGCAAAGCTATCTCGTCTTTCACTTTCTGTTCTTTCTCATTTATTACATATGTCATCAGGAGGGAAACAGAGGCTGGTAAAAGCATCCCTGAGACCTTTCCCTTACTTGTAAATGTCCATGTAAAGAAACATGTTTTGTCCTGTATATTTCTTGATTCAGGAAAGTGCTAATTGTTGCCAGGATGTCTGGAGCTGATTTAGATCTCTGTGTGGCAGTATGACTTTGACTGAATTATTTCACTTTTTTTGGTATTTTGTCAAATGTGGATAATAATATCTGCTCTTAAATGTGGTGATTAATCAAAGAAAATATGCAGAAGAACTGTACTCTCTCCACAGGAGAGGATCTAGTCTATGTAAACAGAAGGTATTATTAAGATAGTGATATTTTCAGACTGAGTTAAGTGTGATTGAATTTTACACCATTAAATGTGCATGTTCATTGATTTTGTTATTGGTGGCTGATTCTTGATATGTTAATGAAGACCTATGTATAGTTTTCTTGATTAACTCATGGCTCAGGATGTTACTTCAAGTATCAAGATTCAGTTTTTTGAGACATTGCATCCAATATCTCAATTATTCATTTTATGGATTAGTGTAAAATTAGCACAGACCCCTGTTCATATGGAAATAGATGGTTATATTAATTGGAATGCTGCAGCTTAAAAATCTCGCATAATAAATGGATTGATATTAATATCTTTGAATGGAAGGTGTATATCGTCTTGTCGGTAAGGTATAATTCATTCATGTATACTTGTTCTAAATAGTTATTTGTTGGTTTATTTTACATCCAAATAGAAGCTACTTGATATATGTAGCAAATACTTTGAAATAGCAAAATGTTCGCATATTTCTTAAAGTAAGCTATGTCACAGCATTAACATTTCTTTGAACCTTCATTCTAATATCTCAGCCTCCTAAGTATCTAGGATTATAAGTATGAGCCACCACTGCCTGGATCAAAAAGTGATTTTCTATGGAGTATTTATACAATAATTTTACTTTTTTAATTATCCAAGACAACTGAGTATTGCATTTGTTATCATTATAAACACTTACCAGGGACACTTGTGCCTAGAAGAATAAATTGCTAAAGTTTCCCTAGCAACTATTTAACAAGCCCAGTGCACATAGATGGCTGGGAAGATTTAAGAGGCAACCCAGGTGTCTTGTGAGATGACACTACAAGTCCTGGAACCACGGATCCCTTCATACTTTGTTGAAATCCAAAGTGAGAAGAAATGGGAGTTTTCATTAAAGAAAAAAAACAAAAGGAGCAAATAATCCTAAAGCAGAGAGACTTACTTCTCTACCATTTCTAACCCTGAGAGGGGAAGACTATCTGCTTGTTTGCCTACAGGACCTCTTCTATGTAACTATGCCTTCATAACAAGTCATTCCTAAACATAGTAGAGAAAGATTACAGACTGTAGGTTAGGATTTGGGACAGAGTAGAGTGAGGTTATTTGTAGATTGGGGTTATCTTTGTCCTTCACTGCTTGAGTTCTCAATTGGAAGACTTGAAAATCAATGGCTAGGCTCACTTGAAAACTCATTTACTCACACATCTTGCAGTAGGAACTGACTGTCAGCTGGGAGCCTCAGTTCTTCTCTATTTAGGCTTTTCCTTTTTGACTTCTTTCCAGAAATTCCATTTTGCCTTCATTACAATGAGGTAGCAGACTTCAAAGCATAAAGGCTATGGGAATAGCCCCATCTTTTCTATACCCTAGTTTTGGAAGTCATCTAGTGCTCCTTCTGATACATATTTCTTGTACAAATTTGTTTACAAGTTCCAGATTCACAGCAAGGAAACATATACCTCACCAAGAGTACTAAGGTTTTGAAATATATGTAGAACCAGAAATATTTCCATAGCTATATTTGGAAAATACAATCTGTTACAGGGTGCTGGGGGACTTGTAAGGCAAACACTATGTAAATCTGTTTCTTTCCTTTTCTCTCCTCACATTTTTGTATCTCTTGTTCTTGAATGAGAAGAAAATAGGATTTAACAAGAAGCCTGTTCTCTGCTTAGGAAAATTATTAATAAAGTTTATTATAGGTTTTCAAAATTCAAACTCAATATAGATTAATATTCTTGAAGCATGGAAGAGATAAGTGATAAATGTCTTTGGAGAAGTGGTTCATGATAAATCATTGAAGGCTTTAAATGCCATGCTGAGAATTTAAGTCTGTAACTGGCCTCGGGACTTTGTTCTGTGGCAGAGAAGAAATGGCTGCATGTCTTTGATCAGTGCCTGACATAATCGTTTAAGAAAATGCCTCATTTTGAAGGCCTTGGGCAGGATGAATCAGAGCAGAAAGCTTGCCAACAGAAAACAGTAGAGCTTCTCTTAACTTATTTCCTCTTAACTGAAATGCTTTACCAGCCCCTATTCTTAAGATTATTGCTAAAATTGACAGATTAGGCCCCGCATGGCGCATACTCTTATACTCAACATTTAGGCGCATACTCATATACCCAACACTTAGGAGGCTAAGGTAGAAGGATTGTGTGTTTGAGGCCAGCCTGGCAAAGCTAGCAATGTCCTGTCACAAAAACAGAAGACAAAACTGAACTAAAATCCACAAACTATTACCAACCATATCAGGACCTCTGGTTGCTGAGATGGTAAGCCAATACTCCTTGAATTCCTGCTCCATTCAGGTGACTCATGCATTTACCAAGGTCAGCATATTTGTTTCCAAATATTTCGATTGACTTTAGTTAGAATTACATAGTTGAATTAAAAATCCTGAAAGCAAAAGAAAGAGGATGGTGGATTTTGTGAAAATCAAATGATCTCCTTTGGGGGAAAAATTAATAATTACTATAGGGTTAAGATTGAGAGAGACAAGGGCAAAGATTAAGGGGAAAAATGAAGACCAACTAGGATGCTATGGACCTTTGTAAGAATGATTTCATAATAGTATTGTGCTTTCAGAATAAGTAATGCAGTTATAGCAGATGGTTAAAGCCCACAGGACTAGATTTACTGAAACCAATTCCAACTCTATCATCTGTTATCCCAGTGTCTTTGTTTATGTGCCTCAGTTCCTTAGCTGCAAAACTAATACTAGCAACTTCATAGTTTGTGGGCAAGATTCATAGTTAAATGTTTAAGTATAGAAGAGATTATCTGTCAAGTAGAAAATGCTTTCTTAAAGCTGTTATTGTTATATATCCTAGATATGACTTTTAAAAGAAAGAAAATCCAGAATATCAATAAACATCCACCAAGAGCCCAGAGAAGGCTGTGGTTAAAGCAAAAGATAAATGAAATAATGTAGTTAATGTGCTTATAAATACGTATGTTCTATTATTTTTGTAATTCTCTGATGAAAAACAGGGAATTATTATTCCCAGATTTGAAAACAAAATGGACAAGTCATGGGTCCGCCTATTGGCCTCAGATAAGTGAGTCTTCAGAGTCTAGAAGGCTCTGGCAAGGTAGATAATATTGTAGGCAGAGGATAAAGATAAGGATGACAGAAAGTCAGGGCACAGAGAAAGATTTGCTGAAAAAAGATTCAACTGTCCTTTAAAAATGTGTGGGCCCAGAAGCAGGGCACGGAGCTGAATGGATTCCAAGGCTTGAGTCTATGGTCTTGAAAAGATGCTCATCAGAATAAAAGACTTCGTTTGCAAAAGAATGATGAAAACACTTATTTGAATAAAGAGTTTTTATTGTTGTGCCAGTCCTTAAACTCAAGACCTGGTTGTTGCACTTGAGCTTTTATGCTCAAGATTAATGCTCTACCAGTTGAGCCACAGTTCCACTTTCAGCTTTTCCTTTTGGTAGGTTATTTGGAGATCGGAGTGTCATGGACTTTCCTGCTCAGGCTGGCTTTGAACCTCAATCCTCAGATCTCAGCCTCTCAAATAGCTAGGATTACAGGCGTGAGCCCTTGGCACCTAGCAAATATAGTTTTTCCTTTTTTAACTTCAATGTTTCTTAGTCTCGGACCCTAAACCCATTTTCTGTTCTGTCCAAAACACATTCATAAGTTAGAGTATAGCTAGCAGATTCTAATCATGCCAAAGCGTCTAACCCAGCTCCAATCTCTCCATAAAACTTTAATATATACAGCTGACTGTCAAACATAACCTTCTTGTGTTCCATAGAATGTTTATAGAATGAAAAATTCAATATATTAAAAGCCATTATTATTTTCCTACTACCACCTATTCTTTTTCCAAATGATCTTAAGTAATGAAGCCATCACTCACCCAAAGATTCAGATAACACTTCATCTAGAAACCAAACTGAATACCTCCCTTTACCTATCTCTCATATTCAATTGGTCTCTAAAACTTGCCACTTTTCAAGTATTCTTCAAAGAACTTTTTAATCTGATGTTTCTGTCCCCTAAACTTATTTCCCTGATGTCATAGTGGGTATCCTTGTCTTCATGTTCTCCCCCTTCTAATCTATGCCTCACTTCACCCCGACAGTTGCACTTGCAAAGTACAATATTAGCCTGCTCCATAAAAAATTAAAACTTTTCTAAACTATATGGCCCAGAGTTCTATAGATGGTAAAATAATATGTATTACACACTGTGCTCTGCTTTCTGCCCCTGTCTCCAGTTTCAACTTTACTCTCCATCCCCTACAATTAACATATGGAATTAGCACCAAAATAACTCCACCACCTAGAATTTATCACTTAATATGTGCACAATAGAAGATCAAGGCAGAAATCATCACTGGATGAATATAGGGAGTCTCTATTTGCTTCAAAGTATCTCCCAAACAACTTTGATCTAAACTTTCAGAGTTCATTTGAAGAAAATTTATTTAGTATGATTTCCCAGGGAAAAATTCTTCAAGAGGAATGTTTGAAATCTATATTTTATTCTAAATATTTCATTGATGCATTTATAAATATTTGTTTCTAGTTAGCAAGCCTAGTCTATTTTTCCTTGCATTTACTTCTAGGATTACTGTTGGTATTATACTGTTGGTATTACAGTATAATTAAGATCAAAGCTCTAATTTGTAACATTGTATCTATAAGCTGGAATTTGTCTAAGCATGACCAGACTTGCATGGCATGAGAACAAAGCATGAAGTCCTACATATCTTATACACAAAGCTAGAAATGAAAAAAAAGTATAGAGGATATTTAAAAAATACCTAGAAAATACTTTGCATATATCTATCTGAATAAAATCTTAAAGAAATGAACAGTAGTCTAAGAAAATATAAATTACCAAAATTGGCCCTCAAAGAGGTAGAAAACCTAAATAAATCAATTTTCATGAAAAGAAAAGTTGTCATAGAAGTACTCTAAAAAAACGCAGGATCCAGATGGTTCTGCAAATGAATTATCTCAAACTTTCCAGGAAAAAATTATCTCTATGCTATATAAACTTTTTCAGAACATAGATACAGAAAGAAGCTGCCTGTATTTCTTTTTTGAAGTTGATATCCATCTAACAAAGTGAGCACAACTTCAATCTGACCACTCTTAAAAACAAAACCAAAAAAAAGACACACCCAGGTGCTGGTGGCTCATGCCTGTAATCCTAGTTACTCAGAAGGCCGAGATCTGAGCATCTGGGTTCAAAGCCAGCTAGGGAAGAAAAGTTCTCATGAGACTTCAATAAACTACTCAAAAAAAAAAAAAAAGCCAGAAGTGGCACTGTGGCTCAAGTGGAGCACAAAGAGTCTCAGGGACAGCACCCAGGCCCCGAGTTCAAGCCCCAGAACCAGCAAAAAAAAAAGAGAGAGGGTGCTGGTGGTGGTGGTGGGAAGATTCTAACTAAAAATTCTAGCTACTATAAATATCTTAAGGGTTAAAAAAGACTGAATAAGTTAATTTCAGAAATACAAAGATGGTTCAATAGTAGAAAACTTATTAATGGATAAGAAGAGGAGAAACCATATCCACCCCCATCAGAATGCAAAACAAAAGCAATTTATTTTTAAATATTTGAACTAGAAAACTACATGCTTATATATGTTCTTGTAACTATTACCTTCTATTAAAATGGATATGAGACGTTAAATAATAAAACTCTGAAACACCACAGATATCAAAACTCCAGACATTCTGTACACTGGTGGAGCCTATTCCATTCTATTAACTCCCTCCTTTAAGAAATTCAGAGTGAGACACAAGAACTACCCAGCACTATCCTGGAATGGAGAAGTTATAGATAGACTACAAGCAGATGTAAAAATCCCTACTCCTAGGAAAACAGGCACCTACAGCAAGCAGTTTCCTGAGCACATTGTGTGAGAGAAATACAACTAATGGCGAAGCAAATGCTGATGGAAAGGCTGCACATACGCTGGAGTTGGCATTAACATCTCCAGTATGAAGAAACGATCACCAAACACAGATGATAGGGAATCTAAACAGTGTGGGACCACGAAAATAAACCATTAATCCAGTTCAACACAAAAAGAGCAACAAGCTGGGGCAGAAAAGAAATTCTTAGCTACATCTGGATCTGGCCTGGGTATACATTATTGTTTTAGATATTTATTTCTGGTAAAGTTCATTGCACAATCTGAAGGGAAAAAAATACTGTGTGTTATTTCTTGAAGATCTGCGAGCCTTTAGGTCTGTAGCTGCTCCTTAGATTTTCCTAAATTGTATCCCTTATTGCTTCAAAAGCTGACATGTGTTTCCAGCCTCAAATGAAAACAGTTCTCTGACTTTAGCCACGGACAATTGGGGAAGAGATTGGTACATGAAGCCAGGGCATCAAAGTGGAACTAAGCCCTGCTTGAGTAGGGCATTGCCATGCACTGTGCCAAACCCACAGAGCCAACTATCTCTTCTTACAAGTGCAAGGTTTTGTCCTGAGCAAAATGAGCTCCAGGCAGAACAAGGAATATATAAAGGAAATATAAAGATGTACTCTTTGGGGACAGGAGGGAAACATTGGGAAAGAGTGGGAGGAGGGGTGACATTGTCCAAAAAGAAATGTACTCTTTTTAGGTAACTGTAACCCCTCTGTGCATCAACTTTATAATATCACTAAAAAAGAATCTAGAAAACGTATTCTTGCATATCATGGCTATGGTCCTTGCTAGATATATTCCTATCCTCACACTCTCTTTGCATCTCCTTCTATATTCTCTTTCCCATTAGACATGAATGAAACACCATGTAAGTGGATATCAGCCAAAGAAGAAGAAAGAAGAACCATCTATAGATAGCTGTGAGCAGCATGGAGGGAGCAGGATGATGGGCTATTACAGAACTAAATTGTGTGTGTGTGTGTGTGTGTGTGTGTGTGTGTGTGTGTGTGTGTGTAGAGACAGAAAAGCAAGATCATAGTAATTTCATTAGAAAGAATGAAAGAGGAGAGGATTTAAGATGCTACATCTATGTATCTCTCCTGTCAACTTAGGAAGCAGGCTCAAATGAAGATCAGAATTCTTGATCAAATTACAGATATCGAATACAAAAATTCAGTGGAAGAACTAGGACATGAGGTACAGTAACAAAAGCTCATTTTCAGATCTAAGTCTTCCTGCTCTACAATAAAGCTACAAAGAATGGAAAAGAAAATCCAGTAAGCTTAATTTCTATACATGCTTTGTCTTGTTATTACTGTTGTTACTTTCTATTGTTTGGTGTTGTTTTGTTTAAGACAGTCTTACTATGTAGGTAAAGTTGGCTTGGAACTATCACAGTAGGAAGCTGGCCTTCAGTTTGTGATCCATCTGTCTCTCCAACTTGAAATCCACCTGCCTCAAACTCCCAAGTGCAGATATACTTTTAAATGTTTATTGTAGTCAGTTTTAAGGCATAACACATAAACGATACTTATATATGTATAGTATATAAACTAAGTATGTGGTATTTATATGTGTATAGTATATATAAGTATATACACTTATATACATATGTAGTATATATGCATATAAACATATATGTGTATACATGTATACACATATACACATATATACATATGTATATGTGTATACACACATATACAGATACATTTCATATATACTATATATCTGTAATACTATATATACTATATAATACTCTAAAGTAATATCATATAAACACTATATAATATATATACAATTTGCATAAATATATGTATATATACTTTTATTCTATATATACATGTATGCACGTATGTGTGGGTATATGTATATATACATGTATATATAAATATACGTGCATATATGTGTAAGTATATCCATACACATATATATTCATATATGTATATATATACAGACACATACACATATGTATATATGTAAATGTATCTATATGTGCATGTAAACACATACATACATATATACGATACACATATAGGTATGATATATACAGGTATATATGTACATGTATATATTTGTAGTATATATAAGTATATACATATGTGTATATATGTGTTTACATGTATATTCACATCAATACATATATGTGCATGTGTGCACATGTGCATGTGTATATGTATCTATATGTATTACGCATATACATATTTATATATACACATATACATATAAACATATACTGTACATGAGTATTATGTACACATATACACATGTATGTACATGCATACACACATGCACAGATACATATATGTATATGCATATATGTATATTTACCTATAAACTATACATATGTACATAGTATAAACATATATATGGGCTATGTATGTGTATTTGTCTAACACCCACATATGTGCTGAATTTATTTTTGCATGAGTTATGTGTGTGTGTGTGTGTGTGTGTGTGTGTGTGTGCGTTATTGGTGTTGGGGTTTTGAACTCAGGGACTTAATCTTACAAGGCAGGATCTTTTACCACAGAGCTACAACTTATATTTTTACTTGTTATTATTCAGCAAGAATCTTCATTTCTGCTGAGTGATACACCTGGTCACAATCTTCTTAAGTTTGACTTCACAGTAGCTAGGTCTTTGTTATTAAGCAGTCTCACTGACTTATTTTCTCCCTTGACTGGCCTTGAACCATGTTCCTAACAATCTTAATTTTCCAGGGATCTCAGATTACAAGTACAAGCCACTAGCACCTACCTATCATACAAGTTTTACAATACAAATCCAGGCATGAAATTTCTCTAGCCTTCTCTTTATTATTCCAGATGTACTGTCTGTTTTCCACCATCTGTAATTCATAAGGATAGCTTATTTGTTTTACTTTCACATAGAAAGAAGAGAAATAGAGCAGTCATGTTTATGAATTTTTTAAACATTTAATTTTCTATGTCTCCTCTTACAAACTGTAGAGTATTTTCCTAATTACATCGACAGTTCTCCTACATCAGATACTGCTATAATGGATTTCTCTTGTTCCTAACCAATGCTCACCTTTGCCTAATGACACATGTAGTTTCTGGATTATGTTTTGGTTTATTGTTTTTTTTAATTTTATTTTATTGTAAAAGTGATGTACAGAGGGATTATAGTTATGTAAGTAAGGAAATGATTACATTTCTTGTCTAAATTGTTGACGCTCTCTCATTTTTCCGCTTTCCCTCCCCCCAGTCTTCCTCCCCAGAAGTTGTAAAGTTCTTTTCCAACATAGTGTCTTGTGAATATAGCTGTTGCATTGGTTCCCCCTTTATACTTTGTCTCCTCATTTTGTTACTCCCCTTCCCTTTCCCAAATCAGATAAATGTATATACAAGACACAGGGTACCAAGATAAAAAACCAGTGACAACAGGGGATAAACCAAAGGAAAACACACACACACACACACACACACACACACACACACACACACACACCTAAAAGAAATAACTCCACACAGTACATTAAAAAACAAAAAAAGGTACGTTTCCATATTTTGTAGTTCATTTTGATTAGCATCATTTTATATGGTCATATGTACATACCTATTGAGCTATTGTGATTCTCTGCTAGGGCTATTCTAGATATGCACTAAGTATTACAAATGAGGGAAACCATAGTGCCTATGTCTCTTTGGGTCTGCCTTACCTCACTTAATATGATTTTTTCCAAATCATTCTATTTTCTTATGAGTAGTACTGGCAGAACTGGCTATGTGTAGAAAACTGAACTTAGATCCTTATATATCACACTGCACCAGAATCAACTCCAAATGGATCAAAGCCCTCAAGGTAAGATCAGATACCCTGAAAATATTACAGGGAGGGATGGGAGGAACACTAGGGCTCCTTGGCACAGGTTGAAATGTCCTAAATAAAGCTCCAGAAACACAACAAATTAAACAGTACAAGAAATGTATCCAATGCCTAACGTATGAAACTGTAACCTGTCTGTACATCAGTTTGAGAAAAAAATTTAAAAAAGGCTGGGTGAATGGTATTGCATTAAACTGCAGTGCTTTCACATGGCAAAGGGCATAGCTAGCAAGATAAATAGAAAACCCACAGATTGCCATAAGATCATCACTAGCTATACAACAGACAAGGGTCTCATATATAAAATACACATAGAGCTCAAAAAATTGAACCCCCAAAACAAATCCATAAAGAAACAACCACCACATTAATAAGTGGGCTAAGGGATGAAAAAGAGAAAAGCTAAACATAGAGCTACCCTATGTCCCAACAATCCTGCTTTTGGGCATCTACTCAAAGGATTACAAGCAAGACCACACTAAAGTTACCAGTACACCTATGTTCTTTGCAGCACCATTTACCATAGATAAAATATGGAACCAACTCAGATGCCCCTCGGTAGATGAATAGATCAAGAAAATGTGGTACATAAACATAATGGAATTGTATGCTTCCATAAGACAGAATGATATTACCCCATTCATAAGGAAATGGAAAGACTTGAAAAAAAACATACTAAGTGAAGTGAGCCAGACTCAAAGAACCATAGACTCCATGGTTTCCTGCATTGGCAAAAATTAGTGCATATCTAGAATAATCCTAGCAGAAGATCACAATAGCTCAATAGCTATGTACACATGAACACACAAGATGATGCTAAGCAAAATGAACTCCCACGTTTTGGAAATAAGTGGCTTATCATTGTTGTTATTTTCCATGTATCATGCTAAATTATGCTTTTTTCTTTTGTCTTACTTCCCCATGGTTTTACCCCTGATGTCACAATAACTGATTTTTGGTACCCTGGGTATTGTATATACATTTATCAGAACTAGGGTAGGGAAATGGAACATCAAAATGGAGAAACAAAGGGTAAAAGCTGAACCAATGAAGCAGCAATACTTACAAGACAATATGTTGTAAACCAACTGTACAACTCGGAGGTTGGGGGAGAGAATTGGGGAGGGGGGAAGATGGTAGAAAAATGAGGGAGGAAGTAACAAGTTTGATAAGAAATGTACTTACTGCCTTATGTATGAAACTGTAACCCCTCTGTACATCATTTTGACAATAAATAAATTAATTAATAAAAGAAAAGAATAAAAGGAGACTTCTCTGGAGAGGAAATAAGAATAGCCAATAGACACATGAAGAAATGTTCAACATCTCTGCCCATAAATGCAAATCAAAACATTCCACCTCACTCCAATTAGAATGGCCATTATCAAGAAATCTAATAACAACAGATACTGGCAGGAATGTGGCCAAAAGGGGAATGCTGCTACATTGTTGGTAGGAATGTACACTGTTTCAACCACTCTGGAAATCAGTATGGTGATTCCTCAAAAGACTAAACATAGAGCTCCCCTATGGTCCAACAATTCCACTCCTGAGGATTTTCCCAAGCAATCACAAACAATGCCACACTCCCCGCACAACTGTGTTCATTGCAACATTATTTACCATAGCTAAGATATGGAGCCAACATATTTGCCACTCAGTATATGAATGGATCAAGATGGGATATAAAGGTTGAATTGGAGTTAATCTGAGAGCAAGGCCCAATTCAGTACCCTACCCTGAAATATCTGATAACCCACAAGTCCCTTTTCCCTAACCCTCTCTTCCTTGACTTCTATATCATAAACATTGTCAAATACAGTATATATCATATAATTACTCTGAAAATCCTCTTCTGGCTTATCTTCCTCTCTCTGTAATCCAAATGGAGCTCCCATGAATAGAGAACCATCATAAATGACACCCAGAGACAAGGAGCAGTGAATGCATTTGCCTCTTTTATCACTGAGACCAGATGGGAAAGTGCTATCTGTGAGCCCTTTCATGATACCAAACTTTCTGGTGCCTTGATGTTGAAATGATCAGACTCCAGAACCCCAAGAAACAAATTTCTATTGTTTATCAGTTACTCAATTTATGGTAGTTTGCTGTAGGGAAACAAGCAGAGGGAGCTAATTACAAACTTCCAATAAATCTGGATACCAATACTCAATGAAGTTGCTCATGTGGCCACACTTTGTATGTGCTGCCAAGCATTGTGTCTATGACATAGAAGTGTGTCCCTGTGTAATGCCAGTAAGGAACTGATGGTACCTATCAGCTTGTGTGCAATGTTTCCTGGATGTTGCCCTGTATATCTCTTCCCTTTTTTGATCTTCCTTTTTTACAATTAACTATAACCTTGAGTCAAACTGCATTTTGACTCTTGGCACAGGTGCTTATGCGGACAAATTATCAAAGTATGTTTTTGTTAAGTTGATCACATATTTTGATTTCAACTATTGGCTTTTTATTTAAGTTTGTGGTATCATCAACTATTTCCTCACCTACTATTAGCCTAATGCCACACGCTTCATCTAAATTTAGGGGACAATCAGACAAAAGATTCAAAATGTCATTAGGAGATGGCATCTGCTTTGAGTATTATTCCCCAAAGCACAACCAGATGGGCTGCATGTAAGTCCTCAGTAGGCCACGCTCCCATTCCACATAAACAACTGTTCAGGATGATGAGGCAATGTCAGTGACTCCCATGAACTCTAATGATATAAAGTGGGCTTCTTGATTGGACGCAATGTTTTGTAGGAGGCAGTGAAGGTTAATAAGGTATTCAGTGAATCAGTGAAAAGAGTTATTGGCAAAGGCAGAATGGGCAGGAAGAGCAAATCCAAATTCAGAATAATTGTCTATTCCCATAAGTACAATTGTTCCACCCTCTGTGATGGAAAAAGGCAAATGTGACCCACTTGTTAGTTGAATTCTGTCATTTCCCACTCAGTCCACTCTACAATACCGGGCTCTTTGAGGCCCTCATACACACTTTACTGTTGCAAATCTGTACTGTGGCTCAGGCTCTCCTCTCTGTCTGGCGTGTCTTTCCCCCCTTCTTCTTACATAACTAATTACTACTCAGATCCTTATTTTTACTTTTTATTGTTATGCTTAGCCAGGTAGAAACATATAGATGTTCCTTGAATCAAGTGTAAGATAAACTCACACAGTAGACTGAGCATCAGACAAAAAGCTAATGTTTCTACATTCATACTGATTTTAGAATAATTTTTGGAGTGATTGGCAGTCTATGCTCTACATTTTACTTTTATTCCACTCCCCTTTTCCTAGATAAATGGAAACTGGGGCCCTTTAATGTCCTTTGAGCCAGAGATCAACTTCTCTTGACCTACCTAGTCTCCAATGGAGGCTAGACATAATAAAACTTGTCTGGATTTGATACGGAATTGCTAAGCCTGAGTTTTTGTGAAAGTATCCATTTGATTAGGAGGAAAGAACCAAAGTTCCTTTTTATTTACTTTTTGGAACTGTAGACTACTTTAGAGACAATATTTTGCAAGGCTGGAATTGTACCCTACAGAATGAAGACTTGCTCTAGATGAGCAACAATCTATGTCTCTGTTCACCAGGATTTTGTGCTCTTCAGTAGAGAGAATGGAGGTGAGAATGATGCCATTTCTAATGATACTCAAGAACATGCTTTCACAGCTTAAGTCAAGGCCAGACAAGGAAAAATGGTACCAAACATGTTAAAGAAGTTGAACTTCATTCTGAAGATGACAAAAAGCTATTGAAAGAATCTACACAGGCCAAGGCAGGTTTACATTTATTTTAAAATATGTTCAAAACACAGTAAGGAATGGAAGAGTCAAGGACAGACTAGCTTTGAAGATTGCTACGTTCATTAAGGAAAAACGGAACTAAGTTTGTATCCATGGAAATAGAAAGGAATTTAGATTTAAAGATACTCAGCAAGTGAAATTGCTAGAAAGAAGCTGCCATGACACCCATATTCTGAGTTACGTTAAAAAAAAAAAAGACAGAGAAATCATTGCCAAGTACCTCTAGAAGAGAAAACAGAAGGAGCAACACCTACCACATCAGTACACATTCAAGGAATTGTACACATTTACTAAGTTAAATATTAAAAGAAGAGTTTTAGGAAGTAATGAGTAATAGGCTCTGAATATAGGAGAAACAAAAAGCCAGAAAGAGCTCTGTGGGAATATGACAATGAAAATAGAAAATTTACTAATGTATTTGCAAAAGAAACTACATATACTCTGATGATGGATTAATAAACTTCAGTGTATTAAGGATTTTTTTAAGTGCTAAAGATGTTGTGTTGCAAGCTTTTAACTGCTGATAAAAAGCTACATTAAATAGCTATAGTATTATAGAGAAGTAATATTATTAATTCTACTAAGAAATTTGTATTTGAATCATTAGAATGTTGGTAAATTATACATTTGGCATAAAATTCTCATTATGTGAAAACTAGTAGCCCTATTGAGGGGGAATGAGGCATAGTTTTCTTGCCCAGAATCAAGCTGATTGCCAAGTTACTACTTGTGCTGTCAATATTTAAGAGCCATACATTTTACGTGTAAGTTATCAGTGTTCTTTATAGTGATTTAGTTTGTGTTACTATTTAAAGCAAGATTTAAAACCTGATTGTAACTTTGAGTTCAAGATATTTGACCTTTTATCCACAGTTAAATACCTGAAAAATGTTTGAAACTTCAGCAAAAAGATAAAACAAAGTCCTGTCACTGAGTTCTGAGAAAAAAAATTAAGACTTCGGTGTTTCTTAGTACATATTTGAAACCGAACTCATCAAATGAAGACTTTCTGTTCATCATCTGCCTCCTCTGCTTCAGCCAACACCAGTGTGAAATCGGTGAATCTTCATTCATTACTTTCCCTTTTTGCTTCTAACCTCTATAAAGTTTGAATCATATTTGATAAAGTAAATGAATGAAAAAAATACAAATCTAATTTCTTTTAAACTTAAGTATTAACAAAATGGTCAGACTCTTAAACTGGAGGATTTAAACCTCACTAATCCTAACAGTAGCTGGGAGGGAGTTTCCTTAATTTTAGGAACTCACTCTTGCTTTCATTTTAGTGAACCTGAAAATTTATGTCTTCATTCACTACTTACTGAGATCTTCCCTGTGCCAAATGGTTAGAAATCATCAGCAAACAAACCCAAGACTTTTACTCATGAATGCAAAGTACAATATCCACAATAAAAAATGTACATGTATAGCATTAGAGCAGATGATTAGGTATCTGAGAAAAAAAATGTTGAGCAGGGTAAGAAGGAATAAAGCAAAATGGGATATAGAGAGGAACTTCTATATTAAGTATTAAGGTCAAGCTGATCTCACAGAGAAGGTGAGATAACAGGATAAAATTGAAGGGTGAGGGAAGTCACCCAATAGATACTCAGGGAGCAACATATGGTGGTATATCTAATCTCAGCACTTGGGTGGCTAAGACAATGGAGTATTCAAGGTCAACCTGGGCTAAATAAAGAGGTTCTGTTAAAAAGAAAAAGGAACAAAAAAGAAAAAGTATAGATTGACTTCTGGGAAGACAGCGGAGGAGCAGCAGAGCCCTAGCTAAGCTCCCTCCGACATTGCAGTTTTACCACGCCAGAGACACTTTTACTCCTAGAAAGACAGCCCAAGTAAGTTAGAACAGTATAGGGATTCTGGCCAGGAAGGAAAAATCGACTTTGCTGGCCTGAAAACACAGATTTGAGCTCTGGGAGGCGTCGCGCCACCCCACTCCACGCACCTAAAGCACAGGGCAGCAACCAGGGAGAAATCCTCCAGACGGCAGCCGACAGACACGGATCACAGGCTGAGCACAGATAGGCCAAAATCGCAGAGAAAGCGTGAGTACCCCACGAAAGTGAGTACTCTCACTTGTGCCCTCAGAGCAGCTTCTGGGAGGTAGCCCCTCCCCCACCGCCAGAGCAAAGCGCTGTCTTTGACACTGGCATAGGGTCAGACAAGACTGGAACTAAAGCAGACCTGGGGAAAGCAAGGACAAAGGAGCCGTCTTTGAAAAGGGCAAGAGGGACCAATCAGTGAGAGCCAGCTCCGCCCAGGAGAAGGCCCCCTGCCCTGGAGGGAGGCTCATCCCAGGCCCAGGCTCACACACTCAGGTGAACTCAGCCAGAGGTGCCCCGCCCTGCCCACCGGAATTTCTAAATTAAAACCAAAAGCGGCGAGCAGCTACCAGCAGCACAGAACAACCAGATAGGAGAACAAACAGTTCCCGAGACACATAAACGGTCCCGTCACAGAGGAAGCCCAATTCCCAGCCCAAAATGGAGCTGAATTCCATACTCAGCTCTGCCCAGGAGGCCGCCCTGCCCAGACAGGAGGAACCTCCCCCAGGCAAGCGACTCTCAGCCAGGTAAAACAGGCCAGAGGCGCCCCGCCCTGCTGAGTCCACAGCCTATTCAAAGCCAGGCATTAAAGGCAGTGGCCCCACAGTAGATGGGAGGAGCCATGGTTCCCAAGACTATTCACATCTGCCATCTACAGTGGATGCCCAAGGCCTACTTGCAAGCTGTGGGAACCACAGAGCCCCAGATTTCACTAACAGGGGAGGAGGGTCAGAACAGATCCACCGCCTGCAAACTGAAAGCAAGTCAAACCAGCCAAGCAGCAAAATAGACTGCAGACCATCGCAAGGAAACCAGAGACTGCAGAAAGCCCACCCAAACAAGGAAGACTCCATTGTTTTTTTCAAAACATTTTTTAAGCATTTTTTTTCATTTCTGAAACGTCATTGGATTTTTGTTTTCCATTTTTACCTGTTTGTTTTATCAAGTTTTTTTTTTCTTGGTTGTTCATTCTTCTGGCTTTTTCTTTTCTTTTTTTTAAAATAACTTTTCTCTGTTTTGTGCATTTGTCTTTCAGTATTTTTTCTTTATTTCTTTCTTCACATTCTCTTTCTTCAAAAATTTACTTTCGTATGAATAACACCTCCACTCTTTTCTGCTAACACTCCATTGTCTATAATTTTAACCTTGTTATTTCTACTGATTCTACTCTTCTCCATATTTCCATGTCACTGAAATGAAACCAAATCATCACATCCCACACACTTTACTCTATTCTCTTTACTACATCTAACTTACCCTCATGACTTATTTCCAGGACCTCCAGATTCCATTGACCCCTGGTTATTGGATTAAGGGTATCCCTGCTCAATCAGAGTGAATCAAAGGGGTTCAAAGAAAAGCCAGCCAGTCCAAAAAGAACTTAATATAAGAACAAAAATTGCTCATACGGTTGTAACAGTAAATAAGTAACTACTGAATACAGGGCTCAGGAGTGGTTGTTATATCAAAATTGTATTCTTTAGGAACACCAAATCTAATTTTATATACAGGTATACAAGGTATCTGTATATAATTGTGAACTTCTAAGACTTACACAACAGTGCTTGGTAAGGTCTGCTTTGAGTCTTAATCTGTGCTCACAGGTGCTTGTAGATTGGCATTCCCAATCCAAATGGGCAGAAGAAACACAAGAAAGATGGCAAACAATGGAGTCTCATCTCCCACTCAAAACAAGCAGGAAGCAGAGCAGTCAATTAAAGACATAAAAGAGAACCCTCAAAATGCTCTACAAAGTCTACTGATAAAAATTACAAATGGAGGGGGGTATGAGGGACGAGGTAACAAACAGAACAAGTAATGTATCCAATGCCTAATGTATGAAACTGTAACCTCTCTGTACATAAGTTTGATAATAAAAATTTGAAAAAAAAATTATAAATGAAAAGTTTGAATCTCTTCAGCCAACTACTCTAGAGCATGAGGAGGCAAAGCAAAAATTAATGGAGAATTTCATGGTCTCCACAAATAGAAAGAGAATTGAACTTCAAGAGTCAAATGAAAAGATAGTTACCCAGCTAAAAGATTTGAGAGGCACTCAAAACCAAATGAATGCAGTTAATGAAGTAAAGAATTCCATGCAGGACCTAAGAGATAATTATAGCAAGGACATGGAAATCATCAGGAAAGTCCAGTCAAAAGGAAAAGAGATTCGAAGTCAAGTAGCTAGCCTACAGTCCCGACTAACTGAAGCAGAGGATCGAATCTCAGGAGCTGAAGATTCCCTAGAATCTATGGAGAAAGATAAAAAAGCAATACAAAACCAATCCAATCGATAAAACGGATCACTCCAGGAGCTCCAAGACACAATCAGGAAGCCCAATTTAAGGCTAATAGGTATTGAGGAAAACCTGGAGAAAGAAGTTAATGGAATAGGCAAACTATTTAACAGAATATTAGCTGAGAACTTCCCAAATATCCAGAAGGATAGGCCTATACAGATACAAGAAGCATTTAGAACCCCAAACCGACCAGACCAGAACAGGACATCCCACCGACAAATTGTGATCAAAGCAGGATCAATAGAGTCCAAGGAAAGAATCCTTAAAGCTGTAGGGAGACGAAAACAATCACATATAAAGGAAAAGCAATCAGAATTACCCCAGACTTCTCAGCAGAGACCACGAAAGCAAGGAGAGCCTGGAATGAAGTATACCAAACACTAAATAAAAATAACTACCAACCAAGAATAGTGTAGCCAGCTAAACTCTCATTAATAGCCGAAGGTCAAATAAAAGTCTTCCATAGTAAGGAAAAACTGAAACAATATATCTCCACCAAACCAGGTTTATAGAAAATCCTCAAAGATGTACTATACAGGGAAAATAATCAAGATCCCAATACAGACAGAGAAATGAACCCTAAATAGAAAACCAGGATATTGGATAAAGAAATGAGAAGACACAGCTTTTAACAAGATAGTGATAATGAAAGGAACAAACGATCGTCTCTCAATCCTAACTCTCAACATTAATAGACTTAATTCTCCAATCAAACGACATAGGCTCATAAGTTGGATCAAAAAATCAAGATCCATCTTTCTGCTGCCTCCAAGAGACACATCTATCCAGCAAAAGTAAACATCTTCTAAAAGTGAAAGGCTGGAATAAAGTCTATCAAGCAAATGGCCCCCATAAGTAGGCTGGCGTTACAATCCTAGTATCAGATAAAATTGACTTCAAATTAAAAACAGTAAGAAGAGACAAAGAAGGTTACTACATTCTAATAAAGGGATCTCTCCTACAAGATGATTTAACCATCCTAAATATCTACACACCAAATACAGGAGCACCCAACTTCATCAAACAAACACTACTGACTCTAAAAACACTAATAGACCCAAACACATTGATAGTTGGGGACTTTAACATTCCACTATCACCTCTGGACAGATCAACATGCCAAAAACTGAATAAAGAAACCACAGAACTAAACAACTGCATAGACCAACTAGACTTAACCGACAACTAGAGAATATTCCATCCAGCAACAACAGAATACACACTCTTCTCAGCAGCACATGAAACATTCTCCAAAATAGATCACATCTTAGGGCACAAAGAATATCTGTACAAATTCAGAAGTATCAAAACCATTCCTGGCATTCTCTCAGACCACAATGGAATAAAATTAGAGCTCAACTCAAACAGCCACCGCAGAAAATCCTACAATACATGGAGACTAAACAACACACTGCTGAACCATCAGTGGGTCATTGAAGAAATTAGAACAGAAATTCAAATGTTTATGGAATTCAACCAAGATGAGTACACAAAGTACTAGCTCCTTTGGGACACAGCAAAGGCAGTACTCAGAGGGAAATTTATATCTCTGAGTGCTTACATCAACAAACTGGAGAAACAGCAACTCAACAACTTAAGAAAGCACCTTAATCTCCTCGAAAGAGAACAACAAGCCAAACCCCAAGTCAATAGACGGAAGCAAATAATTAAAATCAAATCAGAATTAAATCAATTAGAGACCAAAAAAAAAAAAAAAAAAAAAAAAAAAACCATCGAAAGAATCAACAAAACAGAGTTGGTCCTTTGAAAAAATTAACAAGATAGACAGACCCCTAGCAAACTTGACCAAAAAACGAAGGCAGCAAACCCAGATAAACAAGATCAGAGATGAAACAGGTAACATCACCACAGAAACAACCAAAATTCAGAACACAATAAGGGACTATTTTGCAAATTTTTATGCCAACAAATTTGAGAATCTGGAAAAAATGGAAGATTTTCTAGAAAAAAATTGATATCCCCAATTCACCCATGAAGATTTAAACCTTCTGAACAGACCCATATCCAGCATTGAAATAGAAATGGCAATAAGTGATCTCCCATCCAAGAAACGCCCAGGTCCAGACAGATTCACAACAGAATTCTACAAGGCCTTCAAAACAGAACTCACACCAATATTTCTCAAACTCTTCAATGAAATTGAAAGATAAAGTTCACTACCAGACACATTATATAAAGCCAGTATAACCCTCATCCCCAAACCAGGCAAGGACTCATCACGGAAAGAGGACTACAGACCGATTATCCTGATGAACATAGATGCAAAAATTCTCAACAAAATTCTGGCCAATTCACTTCAACAGGTCATCAAAAAAATCATACACCATGATCAAACTGGATTCATCCCAGGGATGCAAAGTTGGTTCAATATACACAAGTCAATTAATGTAATCCACCACATCAAACGGAGCAAGGTAAAAAAACCACATGGTTATATCTCTGGATGCGGAAAAGGCATTTGATAAAATCCAGCACCCATTTATGTTAAAAGCCCTGGAAAAACTGGGATTCCAGGGAACACTCCTGATTATAGTAAAGGCAGTCTGTGACAAACCAACAGCAAGCATAATTCTAAATGGTGAAAAACTAAAGCCATTCCCTTTCAAATCAGGAGCAAAACAGGGATGTCTGGTCTCTCCCCTTCTCTTCAACATAGTACTAGAATTCCTAGCCAGAGAAATTAGGCAGTAAGAAAATATAAAGGGGATCCAAATAGGAAAAGATGAAATTAAACTTTCTCTCTTCGCAGATGACATGATCCTATACCTAAAGAACCCCATTGACTCTACCCCCAAGCTACTAGAGTTGATCCAAAACTTTGGCAAAGTTGCAGGGTATAAAATAAACCCTCAAAAATCAATGGCCTTTCTATATTCTAATGACCCAAACGCCGAGGCTGAAATCAGGAAAGCAACTCCTTTTGCAATAGCCTCAAAAAACATAAAATACCTAGGAATAACCTTAACCAAAGAAGTGAAAGACCTCTATGATGGGAACTTTAAAAACATGAAAAATGAAATTAAGTCAGAACTAAGGAAATGGAAAAACCTCCCATGCTCCTGGATTGGGAAGATTAATATAATCAAGATGGCAATATTGCCAAAGGCTATCTACAAATTCAACGCAATACCCATTAATATCCCAACACAATTTTTTAATGAAATAGAGGAAGCAATCCAGAAATTTATATGGAACAATAAAAGACCTAGAATAGCAAAAACAATCCTAAGCAGAAAGAACAGTGCTGGAGGAATTACAATACCCAACTTCAAGCTGTATTATAAAGCTCTAGTAATAAAAACAGCTTGGTATTCGCACCAGAACGGGCCTGAAGACCAATGGAACAGAATTGAAGACCCAGAAATGAACCCACATACCTATGCCTACTTAATCTTTGATAAAGGAGCTAAAAAAATAGGATGGAAGAAAGACAGCCCTTTAACAAATCGTGCTGGCAAAATTGCTTCAACACATGCAATAAACTAAAACTAGATCCTTACATACCACCCTGCACCAAAATCAATTCCAAATGGATCAGAGACCTTGAAATTAAAACAGATACCCTGAAAACACTAAAGGAAGGAGTAGGAGAAACACTTGGGCTCCTTGGCACAGGATGCAACTTCCTTAACAAAGACCCAGAAATGCGACAAATCAAAGAAAGGATGGACAAATAGAACTGCATCAAACTGCAGAGCTTCTCCAGGGCAAAAGACATAGCTCGCAAGATAAACAGAAAGCCCACAGATTGGGAAAAGATCTTTACCGGCCATACAACGGACAGATTCCTCATATCTAAAATATATGCAGAAGTTAAAAAATTACATTCATCCAAAACAAAACGGCAAAGAACCAATAGCCCCCTCAAAAAGCAGGCTAAAGACTTAAAAAGAGACTTCTCTGATGAGGAAATGAGAATGGCCAAGAGACATATGAAAAAGTGCTCTACATCACTGGCCATAAAAGAAATGCAAATCAAAACAACATTGAGATTCCATCTCACCCCAGTAAGAATGTCCTATATCAAGAAAACTAACAATGACAAATGTCGGAGGGGATGTGGCCAAAAGGGAACCCTACTTCATTGTTGGTGGGAATGTAAACTGGTTCAGCCACTCTGGAAAGCAGTATGGAGATTCCTCAGAAGGCTAAGTATAGAACTCCCCTATGACCCAGCAGCCCCACTTTTGGGCATCTACCCAAAAGACCACAAATAAGAACACACTAAAACCACCAGCACAATGTTCATCGCAGCACAATTTGTCATAGCTAGAATCTGGAACCAACCCAGATGCCCCTCAGTAGACGAATGGATCAGGAAAATGTGGTACATATACACAATGCAATTTTATGCCTCTATCAAAAAGAATGACATTGCCCCATTTGTAAGGAAATGGAAGGACTTGGAAAATATTATACTAAGTGCAGTGAGCCAGACCCAAAGAAACATGGACTCTATGGTCTCCCTCATAGGGAATAATTAGCACAGGTTTAGGCTAATCACAGCAGAGGATCACAAGAGCCCAATAGCTATACTCTTATGAATACAAAAGATGATGCTAAGTGAAATGAACTTCATGTCATGGAAACGAGTGTTATATCACTGTTGTAATTACTTTCAACATGCCATGTGAAACAGTAGCTTGTATTATTGATGACCCTCTTGTATCCCCTTCCTGTGGTTGTACCTGCACTATCTCTGTATCCTATCTGAGTACATTGGAAACCGTGTATACTGGTATTAGAACTAGGAAACTGAAAGGGAATACCAAAATTGAGAGCCAAAGGTAAAAAAGACAAATGATTACAAAAGCAATACTTGCAAAACTGTTTAGTGTAAATCTACTGAACAACTCATGGGGGGAAAGGGAAAGGGGGATGGGGGAGAGGAAAATGTGAGAGGAGGTAACAAATAGTACAAGAAATGTATCCAATGCCTAATGTATGAAACTGTAACCGCTCTGTATATCAGTTTGACAATAAAATTTTAAAAAAAGAAAGAAATAAAGAAAAAGTATAGAAATAACAGGTCATGCAGTGAAACAGCAAAAGTAAAGACTGTAAGCATTTTGGTGTCTATAATAATCCTGAGATAGCAAACAAGTCAATGTGAGTAGAATGGAAAGGGACCAAAAAACAAAACAAAACAAAACAAAACACCAGGGGCAGAAGAGGTCAGAGCAGTATGGGGACAGGTACAGCTCAGCAGAGTTTTGTGAATCATTGCAAGAGCTTTGCCTTTACTCTGTTTCATTGATCTTTCTTATTGTTGATTCCATTTCCATTTCATTAGTTTCATCTCTGATCCTTTTCATTTCTTTCTACTGATTCTGAGATTGACTTGCTCATATTTTCCTAAGATCTTGAGGTTATTAATGTAAGCACTCCTAGCTATGAACAACCCTCTTGCCATCACTTCCATTGTATTCCACACTTTCTGGTATGTGGTGTTTTCTCTTTCATTTGTTCCTAGAAATGTGTTTATCTTTATCTCCCCCCACCACACTGTATTTCTAAAAAGACTCAAATAGATGGACCACACTCCACATATATGGCTACTCTTTACTTCTCGTATTTTTAATGTCTTTGTTGTGGTCACTTTTTCTTCTCAGAAGATAGAAGCAATCACAAACTTACAGATTTATAAATATTCAGACATACATGTTGACAAACTCCAGGTCCCTTTTAATCTGACCTTAACTATGGAATCTTTTATTTCCCCTTCAAATGAATTTTCTGCTGGTTAAGCTATTTTTTCACCATCTTTTCCACATATTCTTGACTCTTTCTCCCATGGTGCTTTTGCATATTCATCTTGCATGACCAGTTTTATACTTTTTCCCATGACAGCAAGATGATTTCCTTTTCCAAGGTCTACCTTAGTCCTCATTCATCTCCAGTGATGTTCTTTCCAACCTTATTTGCCCATTTGTTTTGATGTACTCAACTTGCTGTCATATACCACCATTACTTTATGTCATATATTACTCTTTTCTTTTAGAATAGAATCTTCCTGATTTCCCAATTCACATCTCCTGCTTCGTTTTCATGAACAGATATTTGCAAAGTACATAATATGCTATCCCAGCCACTGGTTATACAGAGAGATGGGGAAGATGTCTATCTTTATCCCTACAGAATGACTGGCAAGTCAATCGTGATGAACCTAGATAATAAATGTACAAGCATGATTCTGATAGTGAGTGAACTGTGAACAAAGAGGAAAAGAGGAACTAACATACATTAGATTCCAGTTTTGGAGCATATTTATACACTGTGTGTCAGCCCGAACAATAGGGCAGCTGACAGAAGTTATATGTTAGGGAGATGAGTTAAATAAAGTCCAGAGGTAAATCAACAAGAGTTGCTGAGTGGATAGAGTCATTCCCAAGATATGAGCCAGACCTCTAACTTTTGCTTACCTGTACAATTTTCCTACTTGCCAATTATCTTTTACCAGCCCAAAGAACAAAGCAACAAAAATATGTTCTGTATCAGCTAAGTAAAATAGTGATTTCTTTCATTTGACTTTATGTTGACTTTCAAATAGCAGAGGAGACCCACAGTAAACACACATTCCTTTATTATTAACTTCAATCTTGTCTCTCCTGACTTTGACTTTAAAAAATGAAATCTAGCTGTAGCCATATTTTTGTTACAGTTCCTAATATATGTTTGTTTGAAGATGAGTTAGGAAATACAAATGTCAAGTTTAAGTTAGGTGGGTTTTGGTTGTTTCATTTGTAAAGTAGAGATGTCATTATGAGCACCCTGGCAGAATAGTTAAAAAATTTTACTATATTTTTAAATATCTGGATCTGAGATATAGCTCAATGGTAAAATACTTTTACCTAGCAATGCCCAGAACCCTAGATTTGATACCAAACTCTGCACAAACAAACCAATATATATATGATTGGAAAAAAATTACAGGTTCCTTTGCATTCACACAAAAGACTATAAATCCAAGCATCGGTTGGGCTCACACCTATAATCCTAGAAGGTATTCAGGAAGCTGAGATTTGAGGATCAGGGTTCAAAGTCAGTTAGGTTGGAAAGTCTTTGAGACTCCTATCTCCAATTAACCACCAAAAATGTAGCCAGGAGTGGAGCTGTGGCTCAAGTGGTAGAGAACTAGCTTTTAGCACAAAAGTTTGGGGACAGTGCCCAGACCCTGAGTTCAAGCCCCACGACTGCCACATGCACACACATTCACATGTGCATGCACACACACACAAACACACATAATTACAGGCTACTTGCGTTCGATAATTGAATGACTTCTCAAGTAACTGTTAAGGAAATAAATGAAGGCCATCCAAATACGGAAAAACAAAGATGTCTTTTTCAGAGATTCCTGTGTAATGTCATAAGAGAGCTGGCCATCATTGCTTGCATTTTTGCAAAGACTCAAAGAAAGAGGAGTGGGAAAACTTTATAGTAGTAAAAGGAGAACTGTCAGGTATATTCTGATGGAAGGTTCTTAGCATGAGGAAGCTGTAGGTAGAGCAACTAGAAGTGGGATGTCATATACAAGAGTATATAAGGGAATATATTTGGTTTTCTCTGATTGGCTCTAAACTGAGAAGAGGAACAAAAACTAGAGACATTTATTATTACTAGAGACAATTATTAACCAAATTCTAGCCACGTGGGGCCAATTGCTACAAAGATTATTGGTTTGCTCTATCAGTCAGTTGCTAGTGATGGTGGTCTGACTTTTTACAAGTCTGGAAGACAGCATGGTGGCTGCCTGGTCTGGTTATTACAGTAATGGATAGGGTTCCTGGGTGGTGCTACTGTGGGTTGTTTTATTCTTATAGAATGCTTGGTCATTGCCTATTTAAGTATGTACTGTTGTAGAGCTGATTCCATCTTGATTAGGGAAATATGGAAGGAAATGATGGGGGCAGTAGATTAGGTCAGTCTGACTTCAAAATTCTGCTTCTGTAAATGGCTTGCTTAACTTGTTTGTTGCTTTCTCTACCCCCCGCGTCAACCTCCTACATCTGTGCCATGCTTGTTTCTTGCTTGCTCTACCCCCTGCCTCAAGCCCCTACATCTGTGCTATGCTTTTACCTTTATAAACCCCAATTTGAGAACTGCTTGGGGTCATGGTGGCAGCTCCCAAGGCTGCACTGTGTCCCTGGCTAGTCAACCTGCTTTGTATTGTCCCAGTTTCAGCTCCGGAGTCTGTGCTGGGTCCCTAGCCGATCAGTTCTCTTTTTGCTTCCCTAATAAATCCTTTTTTTTTTTTTTTTGTGAGACTGTCTCTGAGTGGTGGACTCTTGCAGGGATGGGGAATCCCCTCCCTCGAGCCCCATAACATTTCTTACCCTGTAACAGTACCTTTTACTAAACATCTATCAACTGTTGATTTAGTGTGTCTCTATAACTTAAGATCTTTCTATGTGCTTTAATGAACAGTTATTTTTAATTAGTTGTAAAGTTAAACCCTTTGCATTATTTGAATGCATTTCCTTTGTTAAAATGGGCATATTAATAATTTAAGTTAATTTCTTTCAGCTACATATTCCAAATGTGACCTAAAATTTCCATCTTGTATTACTGAATGATATATGAGTGATAGATAAGTCATTATTAGATTCTAAAGAATTTATTATTACATTGTTCATTACCACTGTTATTCTTCTGAATATTTAGACTGACCAGTTGTGTGTGTGTGTGTGTGTGTGTGTGTGTGCATATGGAAGTATTTGTTTGAATATATATGTGTGTACTCAAGCAATTCACCTACCTCTGCCTTCCAAGTAGCTAGAACTATTGATGCGTATCATTATACTTACCTTGTGTCCTTAAAAAATATGAAAAAGAAGCAAACGAGAAACTATAACTGGAACCCAATATGTTATACATAAAAATAAAGTTTCTAGGGGCTGGGAATGTGGCTTAGTGGTAGAATGTTTGCCTTGCATGCATAAAGCCCTGGGTTCAATTCTTCAGCACCACATAAACAGAAAAATCTGGAAATGGCCCTGTAGCTCAAATGGTAGAGTGCTAGCCTTGAGCAAAAGGAAGCCAGGGACAGTGCTCAGGCCCTGAGTTCCAGCCCCAGGACTGCCAAAATACATCAATAAAAATAAATGAAATAAAATAGATCATGATAAAAATAATTTCTAGTAAATGAACATTTAAAAAATTCTTTATAACAAAAATTACAGCAGCCAATAAGAAAAGGTGACAGGTATATACTAAGAGAGTTGCAAGATTACAACTAACCTTGTACCTTTAGTAACTGTTTTCTTGATCACTTAATATGAAGATACTAACACATCCAGACATACAGAGTGGACATTTTTTTTTTCATGGCTGAATAACTTCTGATTGGTGATACAATACTCTCTCATTCTTAGTTCTGATTGCTCCTAGCAAAATAAGATTCCCTCTTAGTCCTAAGCTATAGACTGAAGCTCAAGCCAATCAATACATTACATTTCATGATCACAATAGTTCAAATATGCTTATGACCTAAATTAGTCCACTCAAAGTAAAATTCAAGACTTTTGATGAGAATGCTGGAGCAAACCGTTTTCAAACACCTTTATTGGACATGAGCCAGCGAAGACCATAACCCCAAAGGCACATATCAGCCATGTTTTGAGCGTAAGAAGTGTGCAAAGCTAGGACCAAAAAATCGATGGCAATAATCACAGGCTAGCAGTAAAGAAAGAAAACCTACACCGTCACTGAATGTCAGTATTTGAATCTAGGTATTTTCTAATTATAACCTCACAGTCTTTTTCCTAATTATAAAACAGGGCAAAGAAGAAAGACAACAGAAACAATGCTAAAGAAGCAAGTAATCACATTGCCCATAATCCTATCATCCAAAAGTGTTGAAGTTAAAATTTCAGAGGGCAGAATTCCAGTCAGTCCAGTCTAGTGTACGAAGACAGGCTTATCCCTAGCAAACAAGGGGCACATTTATGAAGCAGATCAGAACAGAAATATCATAATACATTTATCATCAATGGCGATACACAGAAATGGTCATGCATGAAATTCTTCAGCAAAAGCCTATGTCACAATGCCTTCAAGGGGTAACTATCTCCATGGACCAATAAGGCAGGTTTAGACTGTAGACAACAAGAATAGTCAAGCCCAGGTTTGATTAGTCACATTTGCATATAGAATCTCATTTTCAATGGAACAACTGCAAATTTGATAATGGAAGCCAAAACAAAGGCCATCACTCTACAGAGGAATGTCATCAGGAGGCCTCATATTAAAAAAAAAATGTGCTTCTCAAGCCTGGCTCTGGTGGCTCACACTTGTAATCCTATCTAGATGGACAGCTGAGATCAGAAGGATCATAGTTTGATACTAGCCTGGGAAGAAAAATTTGAGACACCCCCTTCTCAACCCATAACTGGGTGTGGTAGTACACAACTGTCATACCAAGCTGTGTGGGAGACTTAGATTGGGAGGATCACAGTTCCAGGCCAGTAGAAAAGACCAACATTCCATGTCACCAGGAAGAAACTGGGTGTTGTATGCAAGCTCTTCATTCCAGCTGGGACCAGAATCTTAGAACAGGCTGATTGCTGACTGGCTTGTACCTGGCAGGATGTGAGATCCCTATAATAAAAATAGTTTTTTAAAAAAATGTAAAAAAGGGCTGGAGACATGGCTCATCAGTAGATCACCTGCCTAATAAGCACAAATCCCTGAGTTCAAACCCAATATCACCAAAAATTAAGAGAAAAAAAAAACAACCCTCATACCCCAGAAAAATTTCAATGAGTTAAAAAACAAAGCCTAAACTGATGCAGGTGGCTCATGCCTGTAATCCCAGCCACTCAGGAGTCTGAGAGCTGGTAACTGATGTTTGAAGCCAGCCACAGCAGAAAATTCTGAGACGCTTATCTCCAATAAACTACTCAGAAAAAGCTGGAAGTAGAGCTGTGGCTCAAGTGGTAAAGCACTAACCTTGAGCCAAAGAAGCTCAGGGACAGCACCCAAGCTCTGAGTTGAAGCCCTAGGACTGATTGGAGTAAACAAAACAAAAAAAGACTGCTGCATTAGTCACACACACACACACACACACACACACACACACACACATTTGTGTGGGTCCTGGGGCTTGAACTCAGGGTTGGAGTGCTGCCCATGAGATCCTTTTGCTCAAGGCTAGCTCTCTACAAGTTGAATCTGAGCTCCACTTCTTGCTTTTGGGGGGCAGTTTATTAGAGATAAGAGTCTTATAAATTTTTGTCCACACTGCCATAGGACTGCAGCCCTCAAGTCTCAGAACTACCTGCACCCAGCTAAGTGTTTTCTATTTTTATACACATATTTACATCTAAAAGAATGAAAGCTGACTGAGTCAGTGTTATGTAAACAACCCAGAGACAGTTTCTGTGTATTATCCTAAAATGACCCAAATAATATTTACTTCTTTGCAGCAGGCTCAAAGCCTATCCATGCCAAACTCAAAATCTCCCATGGCAAAATTGCTTTAAATATAGTTCAAGAACCCTACTTCATTGTTGGTGGGAATGTAAACTGGTTCAGCCACTCTGGCAAGCAGTATGGAGATTCCTCAGAAGGCTAAATATAGAACTCCTCTATGACCCAGCAACCCCACTTTTGGGTATCTATCCAAAAGACCACAAACAAAATCACAGTAAAGCCACCAGCACAACAATGTTCATCGCACCACAATTTGTCATAGCTAGAATCTGGAACCAACCCAGATGCCCCTCAGTAGATGAATGGATCAGGAAAATGTGGTACATATACACAATGCAATTTTATGCCTCTATCAGAAAGAATGACATTGCCCCATTTGTAAGGAAATGGAAGGACTTGGAAAAAATTATACTAAATGAAGTGAGCCAGACCCAAAGAAACATGGACTCTATGGTCTCCCTTATTGGGAATAATTAGTACAGGTTTAGGCAAGTCATAGCAGAGTATCACAAGAGCCCAATAGCTATACCCTTATGAACACATAAGATGATGCTAAGTGAAATGAACTCCATGTTATGGAAACGATTGTTATATCACAGTTGTAACTACTTTCAACGTCCCATCTGTATCTGTAGCTTCTATTATTGATGATGTTCTTGTATCACCTTCCTGTGGTTGTACCTACACTATCTCTGTAGTCTTATCTGAATATATTGGAAACCGTGTATACTGGTATTAGAAGTAGGAAATTGAAAAGGAATACCAAAATTGAGAGACACAGGGTAAAAAAAGACAAACAACTACAAAAGCAATACTTTGCAAAACTGTTTGGTGTAAATGAACTGAACACCTCATGGGGGGAAAGGGAAAGGGGGAGGAGAGTGGGGGGTATGAGGGACAAGGTAACAAACAGTACAAGAAATGTATCCATTGCCTAACGTATGGAACTGTAACCTCTCTGTACATCAGTTTGATAATAAAAAAAATTGAAAAAAATATATATAGTCCAAGTGCACATATTTTAAATTTATAGCTTTCTTACTTTACATACCCCATGAAACTGCACCCAACATCTGCTAGTGTAAGACAAAGCTTGTAGCTATAAGACAACAAACACTGTTGGCTTTCAGAGTTGTCTGAACCGGAAATACCCACCTAGGGGTTAAGAAGCATCACCTTAGCAAAGAAGTGCCTCTCAGATATTCCTTTCACTCCTGGGGATCCTGTTTCCTTATTCCTCTGTAGAGTATTGCTCTCATACTGCTGTCTCTAAAAGGTCCCTTGTCAGAAGGGTCATTTTTTTTCTTATGCATCCCTATAAAATCAGTGTACAATAAAGCTTGTTCTGTGTTACTGTTTTTCATGGTCCTGTCTCTTCCTTGTTTAACTTCAAAATCTTTGAAATTATCAAAGCCCACTGAGTCCAGAATTTCTAACTGCATTTGTACAGTCTTGTACAGGAGAAATGTTTTCTTGATGTTTGGTCAATGAAGCCAAATTCATTGTTCATCTAAGTTCTAAACCTATGAATAGAGGGGTTGAGGGGATGGTGATCACACTTCTGATAAAAATATTGAAAGCTATACCATTCCTGTGTGTGAGCTGTAGCCTTCTGATGCAACACTCAGACTAGTCAAATCCATCTACTGTCTTGTGAGAAACTGAAGACCCCACTTTCTAAGCACAGAACTGAGTCCATGTTTTCTCCAGGCAGATGCACCCCAAAGTGAGAGTTAGAGAAAGGAATTCAGCCTGTACTGTGGATTTCTCATCTACAGTGCCCAGAGTGTCTGGGAAGAAAAGAAGAAAGAGTTCTGAATGGATGACTTTCCATAGAGAGGAAGTTGCAGCACTGGAAATAGCATTCTCCTCTAGGATTATAGCTTCTCATAACACTGGAAATGTCTCTGCAGCGAAAACTTAGATCCAGGTGATCTCCTTCTAATAAACTCCTTCTAATACTACTTCTAATAAAATACATATTGAAATGTTCAAATTATATCAGTAAAAATGACTCAATTTATACTTGTGTTGGATAATACCATCCACACTTGAAAATTTGCCAGCTTAATGGAAAGAAATACAACAGGCTGATAAGGTTGAGTTTATGGAGAAGTTCCTCTAGCGATTGCAGTTGCTCCTGGCTTTTCAAAATAAGCCATTTCATCTCATTTTGGAGAAAGAAAAATAAGTAAACTCCAGCAATATTAACAGACTAATATATAGCAACAAAAGAAGCAAAAGTTGTATATGGAAACAAATTACCTTAGATGTCTCAAGGCAAATTAATATATGGGGATTATCAAATCACAACTTTGGTTACAAATTCTATCAGCTCAAGTATATGCCTGCCTTTCATGCTTCAATATTCTAAGATGTAGTTGCAATTTTATTTTATCTTTTTCCTTCCTTCTCTCCTTCCCTTCCTCTTTCCCTCCTTCTTTTCTTTCTTCATTTCTTCATTTCTTCCTTCCTTCCTGCCTGCCTGCCTGCCTTCCTGCCTTCCTTTATAGTTATGGGGATTGAATTCAGGGCCTCCAATATACCAGACAATGTTCTACCACAGAACCACGTCTCCAGTCCCTATACTTGCAAATACTAATCATACTGAGATGAAGGATACATACAAAACATAAGGCAAAGGAACACAAGAAGGCAAAAGTTTTGAGCACGTAAGTATAAGAGGTTATATAAGGGTACTGCAGCTTTAACTGTAAGCCCCGAAACCTAGTATTGTGACACTGTTGTGACATTTAAGAAGAGTTACACCAGACAATTTAGATTTCACTATGACATATGCTGTATAAATTCCTTAATGTTTAGCTTATCTTGCACTAAACAGCAGAAGAATACTTAGTAAGTGCAAGTAGGTCAACATCACTTTAATTTGCATTATCAGTTCAGAAGAACATTTTACACTATATGTGTTGTGATAAAACACTGTGTCATTTCTGTCACCCAATGCAGAGTATTTTTAGGTCTTTGCACATTATGTGTAGAGATATTTGGTATTGCCTTTAATGTAACTTGCCATCTGTGTTCTAGTTTCTGAGCACTGGCAGAAGTGAGCTAAAAGCATTGGCCAAACATCAAGGGGTTAAGATTTTTGCTAACAAATATGGACTATTTGATATGAAAGCCATCATTGTTTGATATGTCAAATAAAACATTTGTCAATCAAAAGTCTTTAAGCACTGGGCTATGTGACATTTACTCTTTTATAAACCAACGAAGTCCCTGGTGGCATGCCTTTTTTCCTCTCATTTAAATAGTGGTAGGAGAACAAATCATACTTCAGGGCAAGTTGATAACTGCCAGTCACGATTCCTGCCTTGTTTACTATAATGAGGAGGGTAATAAATGCATCTGACCATTTCGGCTGGCATTTGCATAGATGAATGATTTGTCCAGTCAGTCGCTCTCCAGTGATTTGGGTCTTTTTGTCAGCACAAAGAGCATTCAGTCTCTCTGGAATTTACAGCAGCCAAGCTCTCATTAGCAAACATCCTTTACCATGAATGATTCAAATAATTACCACTGAAATAATAAACTGTTTCACAAAAACATTTTATTTGATGGCTCCAAACATCAACTTTTCTGAATTGTTGACATTCAAATAAGCCAGAGAGCTTCATTGTTCAGGAACAATGCTGCTCTTGTTGTAGGGTGGCCATTGTTTTACCTCCAGTAGACCTTTAAACTTGGCTGGCTATCAAATGGGTCCCTCATACTGCCAGCCAACATTTGGGTAATCAGAGGGCATATGCCAGATGGAGCAGTTAAAACTTTACATATTCAAACTTGGAGAAATATTCTTTAGATTTTCTTTTGGGGTTGCAAACCTAGAACTCCAAACTAATTAGCAGCTGCTACTTTGTATCCTTTTTTTGCACCTACTAGATCCAAATAATATGAAATATCCTCACTTATCCTGAGCTATTCAAGTGTGAGTTCTCTGGTGTAGTGTGGTACCCTACCTGTATAATTAAGTGTCATTTGATATAGTTTTGGAGTTCAATCAAATGAGCAAGCAACAATTAAACCTCATGATCTCCTCTGGTGCATTGCCATAGGGCAGCACTGAATCACCAAGTTCATAGCACTAGGCAGGCAGCAGTTCCTGTTACCAACTTTTTCACCCTTTGCGCCGTGCATAATTTAGAGAGTTTTATTAATTTTGAAATGGCATAATGTATGCGCATGTTCTAAAGATCTAGGTAGATTGTAATGACTAAGTTTAACTTTCATAGGGCAATTGTTTATGCATGTAAATGTCGGGAAAATATTTTCTCTCAAATCTTAAAAAGCTACGTTTCATTTAAATAGATTAATTTACACATTGCATCTACTTCGTTACCTGTGAGGAAATATTCAGGAAGGGAATAAGTGGGAAAGACTTCTATGCTTTTCAGATTTCCTCATTACTTTGCTCTCACTTTCAAATTTAGACATTGTTCTGTATAGCCAGAATAGAAAACTATCAACTATACTGAAATTCCTCTATGATCATACAAGATGACAAAATGATCCAGGAAAATCATGACCATCAGAAAGCAACCATTTTTAAATACTAAATTTGCAGATTATCTAGCAGATTTATTAGAATGGGTTAGGTTACATAGATCCTTTAGCCATAGTTTTGCAAGTTTTCACAGGTTTTTTTGGATGTCAAAATTTCCATTAAAGATGTATCCAACATAGGCAAACCACTTAAAATGGCATGGAAATCTCCTAAGCTTCCATTTCTATCTCACAAAGATAGATGCAAACTCGAAACATAATTTGTCATACTTAAAATAATTTGCTTTATTGGGATGTTATGTCCAAAATCTCAAGTTTCTCCTTTGCAATTAGCTCAGGGAGCTTGCATTCCAAATGGGCTAGCGATTTTGTTTCTTTTCCCTTGTGCTGCCTGCTCTGGTTGGTAATCATGGTCAAGACTACAAGCCCATTTTTCATTTTGTTATTTGGCTTGTCAAATCAAAGGTCAAGAGATGATGAAGAAACCCCAAAATAGCCCAGGATTGGCAGATTTCTCCCCCAAGTTTTCTAACGGAATTTGGTACTTATGAAAGTAAGGGAATAAAGAAATGGCTATAGCCATAAATCATGCAGGCAAGAGCTTTCCAAGTTTTGCATGATTTCACTGCCTAGTGCCCAGAGGCCGAGAAAAGAAAAGCAGGCATCCTACCATTAATAGTGCCATCCTCACAATCTCAGGGCTGGGGGCATATGAGGATATCTTTCTGACATTGAATCATCTTTTATGATAGAAGATGTTGACAGAGAATAAGTGCAGCCTTAGTTCTTTACTTGTGATCCCTCTCAGACGATTTGGCCTACTAGGGACAGGGAATCCTGGAATGTTTGTGCTAGAAATGAAGACAGGACCGCAGTAAGCTGTGGAACTGGAATCCAGGTCTCTTGACAGCTTAGGCAGTGGACATTTTCTTCATTAGATCACCCATCAGACCATCATCGTGTTTCTCAAATGACAAAATCTTATTTGTGCATACCTTTATTATTACATGTTCACACAGGCAAGTAGCCTATGCATGCATTTATTTTTATGTTAATAGAAATGACACATCGTGTCATCAAGTAACAAGATCAACTCTTGCTAACAAGTTTTGTAGTGATAAAAGTTGAGATGCTTGGACAAGAGCTCAGCATGGTACTACAGTTCTTGCTCAGAAATCTAAAACAGTGTGATGTGCTAAAAAAAAAAAAATAGGGATTTAGTTTGCTTGTTTGGATGACAAATATTACAAAGACTGCTACTTGACAGTGGTAACCAAGAGATATTTTAAGCCCAAATCTTCAACTTATGTGGGTAAGATCTTATCTTCAGTGCAATTTAGAAGAGAGAAGAAGTAGCCTTGGAATCACTTTTCAAATAAGACATTCTCATAATCTGTCTCAGAATACTGGTGTTTTTGACATTGTGGTTTGCCTACAGGGTTTAGGCTGGTATTATGTTTTCATTCAATGCTCTGCTAATAGTGAATTGTCACTATGCTCTGTTATGGGCTAAATTGTGTCCCTCTTTCCAAAATGAATATGTTGAAACTCTAAACAAAGGAACTGGGCTTGAAGATTGAAGATAGGGTTTGTTTTTTTCATTGTTGTAATAGAGTTTAAACTCAGGGTCTTGTCTTTGTGAGGCAGACAATCTACCATGTCAGCCATGCTTCCATCCCTGAGATAGGCCCACTAAAGATATGATTAAGTTACAGTGATGCTATTAGGATGTGCCCTAATCCAACTTGATTGCTCTTCTTATGGAAGAGGAAATTTTGACACACACACACACACACACACACACACACACACACACACGCACACAAAACAACACCAGGCATGTGTGGAGAAACAACCATATCATGAAGTAGTTGAAAGCCAGGCATCTGTAGGTCTTGTAGAGAGGCTCCTGGGGAAATCAGTATAACTGAATTTTAGTCTCCACAACAGTGAGAAATAAATTCTTCAGAGTGTTTAGGGCCCTCAGTCTGTAGTACTTTGTCATGGAATTCCTAACACTAAAAACAAACTTCAAGAACATGCAGCTTTCTCTAACCTATGAAGCCCTCCTCATTGAGCGAGCCCTCTACCTGCATCTGTCTTCTTCCCTCTATCTTTTTTGTTGTTTGGCTAGTTCCTTCTCATCTTGTCTTCTCAACTTCCTCAAATACTTCCTCCAGGAAACAAGACTTCCTTCACTACACACTCAAGTCCAGTGCCTCTCTGAGAGCATGCCACCACTCCTATTACAGAGCACTAAGCAGGATCTGCAATCACACTCTTGCAAGTAACAACCAAAGACTAATTGTTTTGATATTCGACCCAACTTTGCCCAATAATAATGGAAGAAGGCAGTATGTTCAGAAAGCTCAGTAACATTGTGGACTTGATCTTCTGTAAGGAAAGGAAGAAAGTTCCTACACTGGTTTGGGTGAAATATTTTCTTAGAGTTGTTAGAGAAATAGAAAAGAATAAACAAGGGTTAAAGTTAGGATATATATATATATCTACATATATGTATAGATATACACACATATATATTACATATTTATATATGTATATGATATGTACATATAATCACCAACTTTGAATAATTAGTGTTATAAAAGAAGAATTGTTAAAGTCCTAGACTCAGGTCTTCAAAAGTTACAAAATCCCCATGTTATGCTGACCGCTGATCTACCAGTGATGCATGCACATGAACACAGACATACACTCGTGTGTGCGTGTTTGTGTGTGTGTGTGTGTGTGTATGTTCTGAAAGGAAAAAAATTAACATTTTTTCACCTCCATTCATAGATCCATAATACTCTTCTGTGATCCTACAGGCATATGGGGCTCTTCTCATAAGTAATCATCTGACAGATTTTCTAACAATCATCCACAGTGTCCTCCATTCAATGTTGATGAGATCTACTGAGAAATAGGGTCAGATTTGGTTGGAGGCTCAATCCTGAAAGACTTGCCTCACTTCAAAGGCCAACTCAAAAGTCCAGGCCACTCATTCTTCTATCCAACTGCCTACAAACTGGGGTTCCATGGCCCCCTTCTTGGGCTCAATTAATTTGCTCACAGAACTCATGGAAACACTTTGTTGTGTTTATTGGTTTATTATAAAGGATACAAAGGAATGAACACCAGAGGAAGAGCTGGATGGGAAGAGGTATGGGGAGAGTGGAGGACCTTTCTATGTACATTGCCTTCCTATCACTTCCACCTGTTCAGCATCCTGGAAGCTCATCAAATTTTGTGCCCTGTAAGTTTCTTAAAGAGCACATCTCAAACCCAAAACCCTTGCCAGAAGTCAGTGTGGGGCTACAAGTTCCAATGCTAATCCTCTAATCACTTGGTCTTTCTGGCAAATGGTCCCATCTTGAATCTATCGAGGGATCCCACCCTAAGTACTCTCCTTAGCATAAATTCAGGTTTTACCAAAGGAAACCATTATGAATAACCAACGACAGTCTTGACATTCAGGAAATTTCAGGCATTGTAGGTACTCTATGACAAGAACTGGGGACAAAGACCAAATGCATTTTATATTATAGCACACATACTCACATGTACCTACACAAACCCACATTATATATATATATATATATATATATATATATATATATATATATATATATATATATATATATATATACCCCTGAATGAGCTTGTACCCATACATATACACACATGTGAGGGACAAACTAACTATAGAACCCCTGGAAAAAAGTCCCTCATCCATTAACATTTTGCCTGGTAATATGCCATATCTTAGACCCACTAAAGTTGGTAATACTATATTTTAGGTCAAGATCTGCTTTTACATGCATGCCAACAAAAGCCCAACTAGCACTGACAGTTTTAAGATACAACTTCTTATTGATCTATAGGTTTTCCTCTTCAACCTATATTAATTACTTTGAGATTACTTCACCACCCCCACCCCATTTTGATATCATAGTCTTAAGCAAGGCTAAACTTAGCAACAGCAAAAATTTCATCGTTAAAAAAAAACAAACCTGCCCTCCTACCCCAAAGTTCTACAAATGCAGGAAATAGCTCAACCGCATCTCCCGTGCCTACTGGCATAGCACCTCAATCTTAAAAAGCACTCAAGAAGTACTGCTCTTGAAGTGGAATGAACTGAGGGAGAAAACAGAACATGGTTGAGAGAGAGCAAGAAAGAGGAATAGGAGCTTTTTATTTTTATACATGCCTCAAGCTCAGTAGACAAGCTCTAGTATTTGCATTCATTCCTTTAGTATTTGAACTTCGCTTATGACCATATTTATATTTATTTGTAATTTTGGAAGAGATAGGTTTGAACCCAACTTCTCAGAGTTAGGATAACAAATTTAGCCTTTTCTAGCTTACTGGATAAATTCACAATCACAACCCTTATGGCAACTTTTGTTTGGCTCCAAATAGTTATCATGGAAATAATTATAGCTGCTTTCTCCTGTTCTATGGAATAATTGCTTTTCCCACCCCCGCCCCTGAACTTATTCACTAAGCTTTCTTTAATCATCACATGAAATTTATTTATGCAGGGAAATAGCAAGTTATTCACTCAGCTCATTTTATTCACCATTGTCTTCTGATTTCTTCACACTACTTAATTTAGCACATCAAGGTGAACCGATTAGTTTATCTCACCTTGACAGGGCTGTAGTCCAGCGACAAAACATGTTTGTGACATTCTTGTTGGTTACTTTCTCTCTAGTAATAGCTGTCTCGTGAATTATCATTGGTTGGTATTTCCAAGTCAGAAGAAGTATGTGACCAGCAGGTCAGTTGGGTTGATAATGAATCAGAATAAGTACTTAAAAATAAAAATAAAAATAATGGCATCTCTGAGGCCCCACAATACATGATAAGGCGTCATTTCAGATCAACATCTGCTTTTACTCTTCATGATAAGAAAAGCCCAATTAGCACCCACAGTTTGAAAAGATTCAACTTTTTATTTATCTAAGAGTCTACTGCTAAAATCTTGCCAGATTTACAATTCTAAAGACAACAGCTTTTTGTAAATGTGTTTTATTTGCAGTTATAATATCTATAGTTAAATCAGTTAATTAAAAATAGAGTTGTAAACTATCTCCCAAACTGCCATGTTTGAGTGTTTAAAACAAAAATTATTTAAATTATATTCTTACACTGCATTTGAGTAGAACTGTGAAGTCATCTAGTATATAAAATAATGTCTTTAAATGGGAAACTCTTTCTTAATTAGGATAGAGGTTCAGATGGTGTAATTTCATATTACACAACTAGTCACTCAACCTAGGCTTAAATACATGTTGTCCCCAAGTATTTTGCCATGCTGGTATTTGCTACACTTAGCTTTTAAAGTGTTACCGTTCTGGGTCTCAGGGCAACTGAGCAACAATATACAGTCAATGGGGAAAAAAATCACACATTCTTATACCAGAAATAACCATATAACACACTGTAGCTGCAAAGCCTACAGTCTGGGTGAAAATAGCTGTATAGTTTGCCTTTTGAATTACATTATTTCTTACAGACCTATCCATCCTGTTCATAAGAAAGCTGAGGGGTATTTTTCTTTTAATAATAGCTGAGAATATCCTAGTTTCCCTAGCACTGTGCTGCAGAAAAAGGCCTATGAGTGAGGGTGGCTAGGTGGAGTGCTAGCACTGGATTGAGATCCAGGAGACCTAGGTCCTATTCCGTTAATTGTGTGATTGGGTTTATCTCTTAATCTCTCACTGCCTTCATGTCTTCATTGTTAAAACAGGAATTCTAATAGCCACCCTGCCTGCATAGTTGTCATGAAGATCAAATGAATTAATAAATAGGAGAGTGCTTTGGAAAAGTTAAAAGTGCCCCTTACACGTAAGTTATTCCTATTTAGCTTTTATATTCTGCGGAAACCCCATTTATAATAAAGCTCTCCTGGAAAAGTAGCTATTTCTTGAAATCCCATGAAAGCTTTGTCTTTGTATTCTCTCCTCTGAGTTCCTTTGGAAGTTGAGCACGTTTCTCTGTTCCCTACTGTGCTGTGCATACATTGCCCAAAGTGGTTCCGAGGCCTGTCTCCGATTGATGGCCTGCTCTGCACATTCTGTCCAGGGAGGACTGGTACTGTGGAGATGAGATTAAATAGATGGTCATACCTGGATGGCTGTGAAGGATTGTTTCCAGGACCCCCAAGGATACCAAAATCTGTGGCTGTTCTAAAACCTATTATAAAAATGGCATGGTATTTGCATATACCCTACACATATCCCCCTGTATACATTAAGATTATTTACTTATACCTACCTGGTACAATATAAATGCTATGTAAATACTTGTTCTACTTTATTATTTAGAACATTGTGGTAAGAAAAAAAAGTGTATGTATAGAGTGCAGTATAATTTTCTGAATATTTTCAATCTAAAGTTGGCTAGATACACAAACAGGAAATCCAAACACACAAAGGGCTGACTAAGACATTCATCTTTTGCTCCTTTGTTTGTTTGATTGTACTAGGATTTGAACTTATGGCCTCATGCCTGCTAGCAAGCCACTCAACCACTTGAGCCATGACTCCAGCTCTTTTGTTCTCTGGTTATTTTTTAAGAGAGCCCTGCTTTTGCCCTGTCTGGCCTCCAAGTATGATCTTGCTTCTTATACCGCCCGTGTAACTGGTATTATAGGCATGCCCCACCACGTCTGACCTGTAAAAGCTGTTTCTAGTGTTTTTCTTACGTTAACACATCTAATAAAAAAAAAGACATTAAAGCAGAACAGCAGTGGCACACACCTGTAATCCTAGCTGTTCAGGTAGCTGAGATCTGAAGATCACCATTCGAAGCCAGCCCAGAACAGAAAACTCTGTGAGACTCTGATCTCCAATTAACCACCAGAAAATCACAAGTGGCATTGTGACTCTAAGTGGTGGAGCACTGACCTTGAATGAAAGAGCTCAAGGACAGTGCCCACACCCTGAGTTCAAGCCCCAAGACTATCAAAAAATTTTGAAAAGATAAGAATGCACAAGGAAAGAAAAACCACATGAAAATATCCTCAGTTCCACTGACTAAACATGAAATTATTAACATTTTGAGGCATATCATGTATATCCACAGGCCTCTTTTCTTTGTACATATAATACTGAGTATTTCACAAAGTGCATGTTGTTACTTATTGAATGTTTATGTCTTCCATATTCATATACTTTCCTAATCCCCAGTGTAAGAATATTTACAAATAGGGCCTGGAGGAGGTGACTATCGTGAAATAAAGTATTAAGGAGGTGCTGATTAGATAGTACTGATAGTTTTAGAAATGATATCAAAGAGTTTTCCCCCTAACTTCCGGATGATTGTCATGTAGACACTCTGAGATGACAGCCATCTGTGAGCCAGAACATGAGATCTTACCAGGAATCAAACCAATTTTCAACCCATTCTTAGACATCTCATCCTTTAGAACTGCAAGAAGTTCCATGTTTAATTTCTAGATCAGCCACCCAGTCTGTGGTGTTCTGTTCTGATAGGCCCCAGGCATGAGACCCTGAATATACTCTGTGTCCACTGAGCTTTATTTTCACTTACATTGTAGTGAGGAGAATGATGGAAACATGACATTGATCAAGATACACTTTATTTTTTTTTCTCAAATTTTTATTATCAAACTGACGTACAGAGAGGTTACAGTATCATACGTTGGGCATTGGATACATTTCTTGTACTGTTTGTTGCCTTGTCCCTCATGCCCCCCTCCCTCCCCCCCTTCCCCCCCCCCAGGTGTTCAGTTCACTTACACCAAACAGTTTTGCAAGTATTGCTTTTGTAGTTATTTCTCTTTTTTTACCCTGTGTCTCTCGAATTTGGTATTCCCTTTGAATTTCCTACTTCCAATACCAGTAAACACGGTTTCCAATATACTCAGATAAGATTACAGAGATAGTGTAGGTACAAACATAGGAAGGTGATACAAAACATTATCAATAATAGAAACTACACATACACATAGGACGTTGAAAGTAGTTACAACTGTGATATATCACTTGTTTCCATAACATGGAGTTCATTTCACTTAGCATCATCTTATGTGTTCCTAAGGGTATAGCTATTGGGCCTTGTGATGCTCTGCTATGGCTTGCCTAAACCTGTACTAATTATTCCCAATAAGGGAGGCCATAGAGTCCATGTTTCTTTGGGTCTGGCTCACTTCACTTAGTATAACTTTTTCCAAGTCCTTCCATTTCCTTACAAATGGAACAATGTCATTCTTTCTGATAGAGGCAAGATACACTTTATTAATAACCTGACTTGTTGAATTGAAACCTCTATGTACAACTACTTAAAATTAAAAAAAACAGGGCGGAGATGCAGCTCAGTGGTATGGTGCTTATCTAGCAAGTGTAATGTCCTAGGTTTGACCCCCAATACCAAAAAAGAAAAGACAAAAAATTCAGTTAGGAAAAAAAACACCAAAAATGAAAAACAACAACAAAACCAGTACAAGCCATTGTTGGTAGTTCACACTTGTAATCTTAGCTACTCAGAAAAATGAGATCTGAGGATACACAAGTCAGCAAAGTCCATGAGACTCAGATCTTCAATTAATCACCAAAAAAGCCAGAATTGAAAAGGTGGCTCAAGTAGTAGAGTGCTAGCCTTAAGCAGAAAAGTTCAGGAACTGTCCCTAAGCCCTGAGTTCAAGCCCCAGGACCGGCACTCAAAAAAAAAAAAAGTGACAAAAACCAGTATAGTGAGTACTTCTCTGTGTATCACTGTTCTACAGTGTGGTTTTAATGACTTAAAAATATGGCCAAATAGAGATATGATTGAAAATTTTAACAATTCCATACTGTTGAACATCAAGATTATAATTTTTGGTTATTATAAATAGTAGGCTATGACAAATGTCCTTGGCTATTTATCTTTTAGTGTGGCTCTTATCATTCAAAGTCAAAATGCTGGATGAGAAAAAACATGATTATTTTCAAGCTTTTGACATATTCACTGATATGATCTATAGACAGACTACTAATTTACACTCCTACCCAGTAGCAGGCATTTTCCTTACAGTGATAGTTGTCAGTCTGAAGGTAAGAGATTATCTCATTGCTATTTTATTCTAATTTTCAATTACTAAGCTATTTAATTATTTATACATATTTGTTTTAAATTTTATTCCACAGAGATTAAAAAGAAATAATCTCTCTCTTCGCCTACATCATTGCAGCTATGAACAATTTTACTACTAAAAATGTAAATTTCCAGGCAGGCCCTGGTGGCTCATGGCTGTAATCCTAGCTACTCAGGAGGCTGAAATCTGAGGATCACAGTTCCAAGCCAGCAGTCTGTGAGACTCTTATCTCCAATAAATTACTCAGAAAAAGCCAGAAATGGCACTGTAGCTCAAGTGGAAGAGTGCTAGCTTGACAAAAAGAATCTGAGGGAAAGTGCCCAGGCCCTGAGCTCAAGTCCCAGGACTAGCACCAAAATTTCTAATATCATTTTTTCAGTATTGAAAATTGAACCCAGAGCCTATCACTTGCTAGGCAAGCACTCTATGACTTGAGTTATACTCCTTACTTTTGTCTTTGAAACAAGCAGTTGTGCTACGTTTGTCTGGGCTGAACTCGAACTCAAGATCCTCTCTCAGCTTCCTAAGTAGCTGTAGTTACAGATGTTAGCCACCATATCTGGCTTCCTTGATACAATCTCTCTTCTTTGTCTTTTATGATTCCTAGAAAACCATAGAAACTTGATATTTTATGGAAGTTTGAATTTAAGTCTGTATGGCCTAATCTATAAGAATCCTTAATACAATTATCCAACATATTCAAATATATAAATTATATGCTGGTGATTTGAAATAAGCAAATTTTATTTTAATTACAATTTTGTGCAAATTTAATACATGGGTACATTTTTGCTAGCTTAAGTCATCTACTTTTACTCTTCATTATGATACAAAATAGATGCCAAATAAATTTTATTAGACAATTGACAGGATTAATGTGGATAAATGATTTGTTTTATTTTCATTTTCAATAGTAGTAAATATCATCTACTTTTATTCAGAACTATTTGAATTAATGAATATAATTCCATCCATTGCTACTCCAACATAATCTTCCTTTATATTTCTTAATGGTAAATTGACTTATTTTCTTCCAGTTTCCCCTGGAAGATCATCTTAGAGGAAATTCTTGACTGGCTAATGGTTCAAGGGATTCTTTTTATCATTCTCTAACTAAATGACAAAGTCTTTGACAGAAATTCAAAGGATCAAGAATGAAAATTGGGAAAAGTTCACAATCTCACCAAGTCAAATGCAGAACAAACAGTAGCTCCCCCATTTGTTCTTTTGTTTAATCAAGAATTGTCATCAAAAATTGGCCACAAATTGGCCTTGAAAAATTCATCATTTTTTTCCCAACACATTATCCCAGGAGTCTTTTTGATCTTTATTTTCATTGACTAACTAACACTAACCTTGATCTACCCTTGACTTTTGTCCATTCCCAGGAAAAAGATCATTTTATGAAATGAGTTGTCTATTTTGTAGTTGGTTCCTGAAGAGGCAATTAGTAGGAGATCTGTCATGACATTTTGAAAAACAGTTAAAAAACAGTTAAAAGAAATTCTCTTCAAAAGCCCTGTACAAAATACTCCTACATGTACTAGGATTTTGGATGCCTGAAATATTTTCATGAATGAAAGCCCTTTTGGTTATTTTCATTATAGGAGAAATTCTTTTATGGAAAATACAAACTAACAAAGGAAGCTAAGATTGCAGTTCTAACATTTTTTAGCAGAGTTGACCAAACATAAGTCCTAAATTGACGTATTATAAAACACAATAAATAGGGATTCAAAGACAGGCTAACACTGTGGAGATTTTTGGAAACAGACCTCCCCTTTATGTATCTATCTTTCTGGGAGTTCATGGGTCATGAGAGGACAAGGAATTTGAAGGCCTCTGGTTATTCTTACAATAGCCACAGCTACTGGAAGCTGGGCAGTCAGAGTTTGTCACTTCCTGCAGATACATCTACGATAAATTGTCTCCAGTTTGGAAGTGGAAGAGCATTTCTATTGCCTAGCTGGGTAAAGTTGTGAGAAGACTGCACCAGTTTTGAAAGGTTAATTACTAACGGATAAACAATTGAATTCAAACAATTTCTGTTGAATTCTTTCTTTTGTCCAAGGCACAAAGACAGTAGTGTTGGCAGCTGTGCTATGGGCAGTGGTAGTAGTGATGGAGGTAGAGGTGGTGGTATGTGTGTGCTTGTGAGGCGGGGAGAGGTACAAAGAGAAATGACCCAATCTTTGGTTGCAAGTGTGCTAAATGCTACAACAAAGGCATAGCCAAGGGCTGTGTGAGCAAAGGGGCAGGAGACATGCATTCTAAGAGATGGGAAATTAATATGGATTACCAAAGAGCCCAGTGGTTCTAGTCTCCAAAACTAAACTACAGAGTGGGTTTCAAAAAGAGAAGGTGCAGAAAGAGAGAATTTGGATTTATCCAAAGTACTTAGGGAGATATAACTCCTGCCAGGTTATTACCTACAATAATCTGCCGACATAGAGAATGTTTGCTTCACCACTACAGTGTAGACTCCAAGGAGGAAGACAATTTGTCTGTTTTCTTCATTTCCCCTAAGGAGCCGCTGGCACTAGTAAGTACATAAAACATATTGACTGACTTAAAGCATCAGAAAGACGCTTTGCATCCAGGAAGCTGGAGTTTGGGTTTGAGGAAAATATCTATCTTCTTTTCTCTAGCTATCAGACAGTAACACATACTTGTGAATAGTATCAACTCATAGAAATATATAGAATATAAAGCATTCCTTATGAATATCTTACTTCCTCTGGAACTGTCATTTAAGATTCAAGTCTGAAAGTAATTATAGTAGTCTTCACCCTACTCTGGTTTCAGTAATCAACCTGTCCCCTGTGTACATCTACTTTTCACTGTTTCAAGCATCTACCATAAACAGCAGTCCAAAGCTAGAAAATTCTGGAAATATACACTTACTGGTTTAAGTTGCATACCATTCTGCTTAGAAAGATGAAATATTGAACCATTTCACTCTGCCCAACCCAAAAAATGAGCCATCTATTTTTCCAGTGTTGTATACACTGTATGTACTGTCTGCCCATGAGACATATGGTAGCCATCTTAGCTCTCCAAATGACTTCTGTAGTGTTCTAGCGATTGTGTTCAAATAATCCATATTTTACTTTTATAGATGCAAAACATAATAGTAGATGTCTGAGGTTAGATAGGCCAAAGAGAAACTGTAAAATGCCTCTTTAAGTGGAGTTTCCAATTGGAATGAACTTTTTTGTCAACAAAGTGCTAATGATAATAGAAAAATAGATTATAACACCCTATAGATAGAATGCAACACTTCATGCTTGTACGAAGGGCTTTCAATTCAACTTGTCAATTTAGGAGTACAATGCATCTTTTTTTTTTTTTTTTTGGCCAGTCCTGGGCCTTGGACTCAGGGCCTGAGCACTGTCCCTGGCTTCTTCCCGCTCAAGGCTAGCACTCTGCCACTTGAGCCACAGCGCCACTTCTGGCCGTTTTCTGTATATGTGGTGCTGGGGAATCGAACCCAGGGCCTCATGTATAGGAGGCAAGCTCTCTCCCCACTAGGCCATATCCCCAGCCCCAAGTACAATGCATCTTGATCAGTACCACCAAATCCATCATTCTTTCCCACTCCCACATCTCTCCCAACACCATGCACTCTCTCAAGCTAGCCAGTTCCATTTTCACAGATGTTCATTCGTTATTATGACTGTGTGCTGTCTTTCTCTTTCACTGAAAGAGATGTTGTGATAGAATGATGAGAAAGGAGGATTTGGCAGGCTGTAGTCAGACTGTGATGGAGTTTTCCACTCTTGTGATACCAGACTGTTATGCTATAATTAGGTAGGTACAATCAGGGTCCTTGTAGGGAACCAGTGAACTTTCAGCTAGTGGTAAGAGTTTGTTGGGAAAGTTGTCATTCTAATACTAGCTGAAAACCTCATCTTCTATTATTCTACTTCTGCCCCACCTTGTTAAAATGTCAATAATTCATTCACCAAAGGATTACTGAGCACTTTGTTATTAACCAGGCCCCATTTTAGGCACTCAATATACAAAGGTAAACAAGATACCATGTCCCACATCACAAATCCACACTAGAAGGCACTGGGTTGGTCATCTCCTTGTATAGGAAATTATTAACTACTTTCATTGAGTTTGCCCTCTCCATGTCCACAATGTTTCAATGTCTAGAATTTAAAATGAAATGATCTTTTTTGCTTTATATTACATAGTGAGGCATTTGTATAGCTTTTATGAATTCCTTTTGGTAACTACATAGTTTCTGGAAGTTCGGATAGGCCAGAATATGGTCTTGGCCAACATTTCCTATAAAGCAAGGGCCAGATAGAAAATACTGCAAGCCTTTTTGGCCATAAGCACTCAATTCTGCTAGTTTGAAATAATATATATTATCATAAATGAGTGCAAACTTGTAGCAGAAAAATTTTAACTTTTGTGCACTGAAATGTAAATTATTGTGAAATTTTATTTTCGTTGGGAGTTACTTTAAACTGTTAAGAGGCACACAATCCATTGTTGCAGGTCATAGAAGTGTACACAGGTATGTAGTCAGATTTAGCTAGCATAGCATAATCAACTGACCCTTGGGACACAGGCATGAGTCTTCATATGGAAGCTCATTTTCTTTTTTTTTCAAATTTTTATTATCAAACTGATGTACAGAGAGGTTACAATTTCATACGTTAGGAATTGGATACATTTCTTGTACTGTTTGTTACCTCATCCCTCATTCCCCCTCTCTTTCCTCCCCCTTTCCCTTTCCCCCCATGTGGTGTTCAGTTCACTTACACCAAACAGTTTTGCAAGTATTGCTTTTGTAGTTGTTTGTCTTTTTTTACCCCGTGTCTCTCAATTTTGGTATTCCCTTTCAATTTCCTACTTCTAATACCAGTATACACGGTTTCCAATATACTCAGATAAGATTACAGAGGTAGTGTAGGTACAACCACAGGAAGGTGATATAAGAACATCAATAATAGAAGCTACAGATACACATGGGACGTTGAAAGTAGTTACAACTGTGATATAACAATCGTTTCCATAACTTGGAGTTCATTTCACTTAGCATCATCTTATGTGATCATAAGGGTATAACTATTGGGCTCCTGTGATCCTCTGCTGTGACTTGCCTAAACCTGTGCTAATTATTCCCAATAAGGGAAACCATAGAGTCCATGTTTCTTTGGGTCTGGCTCACTTCACTTAGTATAATTTTTTTCCAAGTCCTGGAAGCTCATTTTCAAATGTCTCTCACAGTGTACTTGGCCCTTGTTAGATTTGTAAATTTCTCCTGTCCAGAAATGGCTATGTTGCTTCCAATGAGAATGAAGTCATCACTTCAGAAGTTACCTATTTTCTTAGCAGAGTACAAGTTGGAAAGTTCTCTTCAATAGTTCTTCCTCTGTGGTGTATCTCCCCTTGTCACTGGGTTAAGTGCATGCATTAAGAGTGTTATGCTTGTCTGATGCTATGCTGTTTCATGTTGACATCACCTAGAATGAACCAGTTTCTTCTCATCTGGGGGTCTTTGTTTGTACTATCATTCCCTCTGGAATCTCTTCTAGGAACTTCCATCTTTCCCTCACTGAGAAACATTTTCTTGGCTCTTGGATCATTTCAAACGTCATTTCCACAGGGCTCTTATCAGGCCATGATTATTTTTGTAATGGTGCTATGGTGTTAATGTGTCCTCCAGTGTTCATTTGTTGGAGATTTAATCCTCAACACAATAATATTGAGAGACAGTACCCTGAGGCATGACTAGGTCATGAGATCCATCTGTATAGATTACTGCCATCATTGCAGGAGTGGGCTGATAGTCTTCCTTTCTACATACATTTCAATCCTTCTCCACTCATCCTTTTTCTCTTACACCTTCTTCGGTGAAATGAAGAAGCATGAAGGCCTTCATTAGATACTACCATCTTGATACCGGATGCTGTAGCCACCAGCATTGTAGGAAATTTATTTTCTTCCCAAATTAGTCTGTCTGTGATATTCTATTGCAGTAATACATAATGGACAATGATACATTGTTTAATGGTTATTTTCTCTTTTATCTGGTAACCTTCTAAAAGACAAACAATCCTCGCTCTTCCAAGGCCACTGCTAAAATACTAGTGTCAATATCTCCTAATCATATCACTTTTTAAATCTATGTCCTCTTCTGTAAAATGAGACACACATTGTGAAGATTTAGTGAAATAATACATATGCAGTGCTGGGCTTGGTGTTTGACACTTGTTATTATTCTCACAAAATGCTCAGCATTGCTACAATTGGCACTCTAAATATTTGTTGACTTGAATTAATAAGGAAAGCTACTAGAACTGGGTACCTACTCTGTCCTAAGTACAATTGAGACAGCTTTAAATAGATTAGTCATTTCATTCTCTCTATTACCCTAAGAAGAGAATACTGCTATCAGCTCTAGTTTATTGATAAGAAAGCTGAAGTACATAGCAGTAACTTGTTCAGAGTCACAGTGCAATTAAGGTAGGGAAAATGACTTTGCACACCACAACATGCCTTATTTGTTGTAAGTGCTTTCTTATCTTTAGAACCTTCTTTACGGGCCACAACACAATAGTTAGCAAACAGTATCATCTTACATTAAAACATTTGTTTTATATAGATCTTCACCAAAAATATATCTTTAAAAAAGCACAATAGAATATCTATTGTTTACTATAATTCTATAATATCATTTGCATCAAGGGGTCATTTGTTATTTGCTTTTAGAACCTAAATTTTAGGTAGGATGTGGTGGCTCAAGCCTATAACCCTAGATAGTTGGAAAGTGGAGATTGGAGGATCACAGTTTGAGGTCAGCCCAGGCCATAAAAATGTTCACAAGACTCCATCTCAACTAATGGCTGGGCATGGTAGTGAATACAGGAGTAGAGTCATGGCTGGCCACATTGGCAAGCGCCTGCAACCCCCAGTGAGGTGATGAAACACAAGGACGAAGATTGGAGCCAAGGCATAAATCAAAACCTTACCTCAAAAACAGCCACTATGAATAGAAGCCGGAGGCATGCCCCAAATGGTGTATTTCTAGCCAGCATGGCCCTGAGCTCAATCCCCAATGCTGGAAAAGAAGAATCACACCTAAATTTTAATTTTTAAATTAACACTATATTTGTGCATATTTAAAGGACCTGGTATGATAATGTAATACATATATAAGACATGTATAGATCAAATGAAAGTAATTAGCATCCCCATCTCCTGAAGCACTTATGATTTCTATGTTTAAGGAAGTTTTGGTTTTTTTTAGCTATTTTTAAATATCCATAGATTTCTATGGACTGTAGTTACTCTACCCTGCTATAGGATAGCAGAATGAATTCCTTCTAACTATACTCTGAGAGCCCTTACCTACCTTCTTTTTATTCCTCTTCCCTTCACCCCTCCTATTTCTGATGACCACTCTTCTCTTTTCACTGAGGTGGATTCTTTCAGATTCACAAATGTCATTTGTTTTATTAGACACACAAAGTGTATCATAGCATCAGTATAAATATAAATAACTTAAATACATCCTAGGAAAGTTTTGGGTGAAAACATAGACATCTATATTTGGCTATATTCATATCTACCTATGTAAATCAGTAGTTGATTTCTTATTATAAATATTTAATTTGCAATAAATACAAATTTAGATTCTTGTCTTTAACAGCAGCTACACATTGCTGACTCAATAATTTAACTTTAAAAATTAAATAAGTATTACATTTAATGTATTTTATCCAGAAAACTAGTTAACTTTTTATAATTGCTTTAAACAATATCACTGGACAATATTCTTTTCTAAAACTCATCTTTATTTCATACATGCATAGATTCAAAAAGCATAGAGATGAGAAACTCAGACTTTAAAATTATACAGGCTTTGGTTCAAATCCTGCCATTATGTAGTCAAGATATTCAAACTGCTCAAACCTCAACGTCTCCATCTGTGAAGTGGAATGATTGTATTGACTTCCCAGGGCTGTTAAATAAAATGATGCCTATGAATGACTTAATACAAAGTAATAATTGTAATTGTTCATATTAAGAAAAATAATTTCCAGTCATATTTCTTTGTGGCTTTCCCAAATATGTTAAAAGTGGGAATTGAATAAAATACAACCTTGGACACTTTTGAAAAGTTAGGAAGCTGGTACTCTGAGAATTCTGAATCAACCAATAGGTATGATATTCTGCCACGAATTCATTAAAGCTAATCTCTCATCTCCAGGTATTCTGTCAGTCAGGTTTTAGGACATCAGTCCAAATTTAATTTTAAAAAATGTCTCCAGCATTTTTGCGGGTAGATGACTCTCTGGTACATGTACTTAAAGATTGCCTGGCTAAGGACTGTTTGGATCACAGCATCTACAGCCTCACTGCCAAAGTGTGTCCCTTTCAACTGCCTAAGTTTGGTCAATGCAAGCAAGTTCCAGAAAACATGACCGAACGAAACTACAGGGAAGAGAACCTCTCAATTAGTCATCTCCCAAGTTGTCAGTGCCTCCATCATGGACATCAGTAACTTCTCCCTACCACTAAGCTGGAGGAGGGGGTATGAAATTAAAACACAGTAAAACTGCTTCATACCCTCATGAATATCTACTCTTTGGAATATCTGTGCCATCCAGTACCTAAGTAGTTAGTGAATACCACTAGATAATTATCCTAAGGTTGGAATCAACCTCACATGGTATCAGCCTGAAATATGTACAATGTGTAGGATGTAAATTTAGCCAGTAAGGTTTAATTACTATGGTTCCCTAACAAATTCTGTGTAAGAATGCATGCATTTCATTCTCTCCTCTTTTTGTAGCCATGTGCTTGCTTCCTCTCCCCCTTAGTGAAAGGGCCTTATTCTTTTCTTCTCTCTAACACCTCACACACGCTGTGGAGTCACACACTATGGAATATAAATAACTGGAAAGCATTCATCTCAGTGGTGGCAGAGAAACTGCTGTCACATTCTTTTTTCCTGGAAATCCGCCTTTGGTGTGACAGTATACCACAGCAGTTTGAAACATGTTCACAAAACATTTCTGAGTAAAGCAGAGAGAGGGGCTGGGGAAGTTAAGATACTGCTGTGGCCTTCACACATCAGTTTATAGCTTGCCTAAATATTTATTTATCATCATGTCAACAGGGCTGAAACATGAGCCAATTATTCATTTCAATCTAGATCTGCATTCTCTGAAGTGTTCTTTCTAGGAAAAGAAGTTGTGTGTGCATATAAACTTTTACTTCTTTATCACTGGGGAAATAACTGTTATTTACTTATACAGTGTTTTCTTTAGGAAATGTAAATTCCAACTGAGCAGGCAGTGTATATTTGTGGCCAACATTCTATTTTCTATACTAAGCACAGTGGCAGTAGTAGGTGCTCAGTATGTATATTTTTAATCAGTGAGGACACACTTGAGAAAGGAGTAGAAAGCCAAAGAAGACAGAAAGGCCTTAAGAAAAAAACATTGTGTGGGAGAAAGCCTTGGATAGTGGGAAATTCTTTTCTTCTGGCAGAGAGAGAGAGAGAGAGAGAGAGAGAGAGAGAGAGAGAGAGAGAGAGAGAGAGAGAGAGAATGAGATGCAGAGGGAAATCTGGTATTTTTTTCAATGAAAAGAAGTATATTCCTCTTCACTTCCTTGTTCATAATATCAAGGAGAATACAGGTCACCCTTAGCTTTAAGTAAAAGTTACTGGAATGGCTCCTCTGTTGTTCTAAGAATAAAACCTCAGCTTAGCATGGCTTTTAAGCCCAATAGGCTAGCCCCTTGCCTATGTGGCCTCAGTTTCATGGCTACCCTTCTCTCACAAGTTTCCTGTATTCTAGGCTTTCTGGATTTCCTTCACATTTGTTCAGCTATGAGCCTCACATGTACTGTACCATCGGCCAGGAGCACATTTCCCCTCTGATCGCCAATTCCCATTCCCTGTTTAGGTGTCTGCTTAAGACTCCCTCAAGGAAGTCTTCCAGCTGGATTTGAATTGGGTTACCTTACTAAGTTTCCTCATTATGGCACACCCCGTGTCACTATAACTGGTGAGATGAGCACATAGCTCCTGCTTATACTGTCATCTGCACTGGCTAGTGCCCATGCCTGCTCTCTTCCCTGCTTCGTCGGCACTGGGCACCATGCAGCACAGGCAGAAGATTTTTTTGGACATCTTCAGCTTGAGCAGAGATGAAAGGGGCCATGTCTGCAGAAAGACGGTGGGCACAGTGAGCTGTGTGTTGTGTGGCTTTCCTGGCTCCTGTGCATTCATTCTGTAGAGTCCCAGAAGAGATGGGATGTTGAACACAGAAGCAACTGAGTCCAAAATTAGGACTAGAAAAGAAAAGAAAAAAAGAGAAATGAGGTTCATAGGTTTTTTTCTTTAATTAGCGTAATACAAGGGTGTTTCATGGTGGCATTTCCAGACAGGCACACAGGCACAGTGTAGTAATAAGGCTGGGCCTTCACACATCAGTTTTGAACCTCCAAAACTGTGAGCCAAACAAAGCTTTTCTTCATTAGAACATGTAGTGACACAAAGCAGTTTATGAATTTCCTCCTCTCCACTTTTTCAAGCAGCTTTTTGTGTGTTTGAAGTTAAGAGGGTTTTTTTACGCAATGAATATTTGTAGTTAATATACTCATTACTAGCAATAAAAGTTATGAAGAAATTCCCATTAAATGATAGCTATTTAATGTCAATAAAAGTTCTTCCCTATCTGTTCAGTTTTATCCTGCCTATGAAGAAAGAGCTGACTAACAAAGCCACACAATGATTATATTTTTGGAAATTCAAAATACAAAGTGCTTCATTTCGGTATACCAAGATAACAAAAAAAGTTGTTAATTAATTTTAAGATTGGATGTTTCGAATATGGAACCTACTTAATGCAGAAATAATTACTGCTCATCTCTGCCATCCATAATCCTGTCTTGAATGCTGACATGCTTAGGGTTATGTCCTAACAGAAATCATTTGCTATACTGTTGTGTTTTGTTTTTTTTAAATCAGAGGTAGTATCCAGCCATGATTAGCAAGACAACTAACTCATATCTATTCGCTGACAGTTTTAATTTTTTGACTCCCATACAATGTGTGGCTTTCCTGCAAACAAGTTTTTAGTTCCACTGAGTGAGCGCAGTGGTGTGTGGGCCATGGAAATGGCGGCAAGAAATCTGAGTGGAGGGCTGGATGTATCCAGTGCATGAGAGCCCCACTTGGCTTGGATATGCCCTTGCTCCCTGCTAACATTATTCATTTGAATTTTGCTTCTGTCACATTTCATCTGTCATAGGACATGTTCGTGTAATTTTATGGAGTTTTACTCATTTCATTTAGAACTCTTAGGTAGTCAGAATATTTTCTATTATAACCATATTTTATTTTTCCTATCACATAATTGGTCAAGGGCTTTTCAAATAAAAGCAGAATGCTCAAAAATTAAAGAAAAAGAGAAACACAGCAAGAGGCATCAATTTGATGATAAAATTTATTTCCTACCATTATCTTTTTTGCATTATCAACTGCTTTGTTAGAAAAACAAGATTATGTCCAATAATTTTTGAATCCCAAGGCACCTCAAAGATGGATGTCCAACAAATATAATTGATACATTATTCTAAGCATAGGAAGCAACAATCAAATATCTCTTATCAGCCTATATATAATAATTTACATTTATGGGCTAAAAGGTTGGCCAATTAAGATTTAATGGATATAGAAAACACAAATTTAGAACTCAAAATATATGTAATTTTAAGAAATTGAAGGTTGAATAAAATATGCATTAAGAAGATGCAAATAACATATTAAACAACAAACCTTTGAAATTACCTTGTCTCCTAATTAGAATTCTTCAAGCATATCAATTGAACTTGTCCTCACAGTGAACCACACCCTAGGCAAATTCAAAGCATGGAAGGGAATTATTTTCTAGTTAATGGAGCATGTAAGTTTATTTTAATATTCAAGGTTAGATTGAGTGAAATGTAAACTGAGAAGTTTTCCTTTTCATCATGGTTCATGGAATAATATCAATACTTACTTTATGAAATGAATGTCCAATTATCATAAAACAAATGGAAGGTCATTATATTTTACTTGACTTTTGTATGCTATGTGTGAAATGCATTTCCTTACAAATTGGCATGCTCTAATACTTTGTATATGTGGTTAATCCAGGGAACTCGGCCTTATCTTCTCATTATGAAATGCATGGGCTCTATTCTAGCTGTGATAACTTAAATCTTTCTCTTCTCTGAACTTCTGCACCAACTACTCCCTCTACTTAAAATGATGCCCTTTCCTTTACCATGAGCCATTCTCTCCTCAAGACATTTCCAAAGCTCATCTCTCTATATGCCTTCCCTGTCACTTTTTGAAGTCATTTATAATTATGCTTACATGAAGATTGGTCTCTGCTATGGCTTGGGTGTAGTTTGAGTTTCTTCCCAGTGTGAATTATGATAGAAAGCTTGTTGCACACTTAATGGTGTTAGTGGTGGCAGAGCCTTCTGAATGGAGGGGGGGCTGTATTAGGAGGTCTTTAAGTCATTCAGAGGGCACACCCACAGGAGTGTGTGTGTGTGTGTGTGTGTGTGTGTGTGTGTGTGTGTATTACTGGGAAATCTACAGCCTCTTGTTTAGCCAAGCATTGTATCACTTGAGCCATGCCTCCAACCCTTTTGTTTATGTTTTGTGGCTGTGCTAACTTTGCTAGGCTGGCCTTAAACTAGCAAACCTCTGTTTTTTGAGCTGCTGAGATTATGAGCGTAGGCCCCCACACCTGGCTCCTTTGAAGTTCTACCAAGGGTATTTCTGAAGGTCTGAGTTTCACTCTCCCACTCCCCACTTCTTCCTGACTGGAGATGTGACCACTGGCTCAGACACACATTCTGTCCATTGACGTCTGCCATTCATCACAAGATTCCCTACTAGCACTCAGCCAATGGAGGCAATATTCACTTGGAAATCTTGACACAATGTTTTAGTTCACTTTGTATTGCTGTAATAAAATACCTGAAGCTGTGTAGTTTATAATGAACAGAAATGTACTGGCTCACAGTTCGGAAGGCTGGCAAGTCAAATATCAAGGCAACAACATCTTGCTGTGACATTCTGGAAGGTAAGGTAGCAAGAGGGCCAGAAGAGCAAGGATTCATCTTTTCTTAATAACACCAATCCCACTCATGAAGGTGAAGTTCCCATAAAGCTGTCACTCCTCAGTGCTCCTACCCTTTAATATTGTTGAATATTTCAACATAAATTTTGGAAAAGGACAAATATTTGAACTATAGAAGTTTGGTTAGTTGTCATAATTGGCTTGATAAAAATGGATCAATGATCTTTCAGTGTGACACACCTGCAGGTCTCCGCCCTCTGTGACATGCTCATTGAGTGGTGAGAAGTGGAGGTAAGGATTAGTGAGAGACGTTGCCGAATGGGCTGCTCAATGCTAGCTTATGACTCTTGGAACACATTGTGCGTATGTCAATACTACTTTTATTTTTTAGTTGTTTTTGTAATTGTCTATTTCATTCATATTTATGCATTTACACCACACATTTGGCTTATTTCTTCCATTTATGTTAAGTCTTTTGAAATCAACCGTGTTAGAGTTATTATATGTTTCCATGAGGAGTAATGAGAATACATTGGTTGATAATGCCACAGTCATAAATTCAATTGCCTTCAGGGCCAAAGCAAGTAACATAAATGTGCAGAGAGACACAGTGTTAGACAGGGAGCAGAGGCTACATAAACTGGAAGGTGCCAGCCCAGCCTAGGGGCATTCAAATGCAAAAAAATTCACAACACCCCTGCCAGTCCAATTTGGCCTTCCAGTCACTAGTTTGTGACCCCTGGTACCCTTATTTCTTGCTCTGAGCCTGTGAGGGATGTTCATGGTGACAGGGTGATTAGCTACATTTTATTGGTGAAGGAATTGAAATATAGCATAGAAACTTTACAAAAGTCACAGGGAAAACCAGCTTCATGCACACATCTGTTCAAAGAGAAGATTCTGATTGCAAAAAGGTAAAGCAAAATGCATGACGTAACCTAGAAGTGAATAAGCAAAAATAATTCTTATAAAGAAAAATATTTTCTGGTATTTTGAGGCATTTCTTACATTTTATAAATTTTATTTATTTTTTTTCATTTGGCCACATTTTATAAATTTTAAAAGAATAATTAGTTCCACTGATCTCCTTTATGAAATGTGTGTGTGCGCACACACACACAAACACATGGGGCTTTTTTCCTGATTAAATAAATCGTAATTAACTTGAGAAATCTGGGATCTTATCCTGAGGGATAACATATGACTAACATATGAATTACCTTGCTTTACAGAAAACCTGATTTTATGGAGGAAGACATTTTCCCTCTCTCAGACAGCCTATGGAGCCCCACTCCCAAGATGATGCTTTATTTACTATTATTACCATTAGCTTTGAGGGGAAGCAGAAGGCTGGCTAACAGCTCCTAGAATTCACTTTTGCGGTGAATGCTTTGAAAATTTTCTTCACTTCTGCTACAAACTGAGAAGTAGGCAAAGCATATTCTGCAAATCAAGCCAGTTAAAATTCCACTGCAAAGCACGGGCTTGACTGACTGCAAGTGGAGCTGTCAGCCCGTACAGGCGTCACTGTCAAAGGGCCGTGTCATCTGTCAGTGTCGGTTCCAGTTCACTGTTCCACATAGAGCGAATGCACTGTTGCCTCCCAATTGATAACACACTGCCAGAAGCGTGTTACTTTCTCATCCGTCTTCTTGTAGCTGTCAAAAATGGAATCCATTAATTAGTTTGTTCTTGTGAATTTTAGTTGTTCTGAAGACATGTAAATTTCAAAGTAAGACAAATAAAAATCCCAACCCAAACTGTGATGCCAATAAGGGCTCAAAAATCCCAAAGTGGCAGCTATTACTGACAGTGGCAAAACTGACCAGCTAAACTCTGCCTTAAGTGGATGTAATGATGTGGCTAGTTTCCCATCCCTTTTAATGAGAGTGAGCTTCCCTAGACAGAAGAGGAAAAGGGAGGGTTAGAGAATCAGGCATGGAGACGCCCTGAACACAGCTCTAAATAGTCAGGCAGTTCGACACAACTTAGGGAGCCTGGATGCTGCTTCTGCTACTGCATGATTACCTTTTTGTATTTTATTCCTCTCTGGCAGCTTTCAGAAAAAAGTTTGATGGGCTTTATTTCCCTCATTTGGGGGGTCCCACAAAGCAGAGGCAATTCTGTAACGTCTGTAGGCTTCAGACAGGATGTCTCTTGTGTAATTCCCTTCAGCACTCCAATATACAGTATATCTATGAATTGAAAGAATGGTCTATAAGAAACTCAAAACAAATATATTAAACAACCTTTCTATCTGATACAGTATATTGCAAACGTGAATATGTTTTAGCTGAACCTGGATTTTTCCATCTTTCCAAGTCAGTGATAAAGGGTTGAATGAATGCTAACTTATTTTATTCTATTCAATTCAATAAGCATTTGTTAAGTGACCACTCTGTGTAATTCACTTTTCCAGGCACTCTGGGAAATACCAAAAACATATGATAAAAAAAAAAAAAAACTTTTGTCCCCTTAGAAGCTCCTGATTTAGAGAAGAGGCAGACACCTACACAAATCCCTCACTAGAGAAGGGCTGTAGGAAGTATTAAATAAGAAGCAATAACAAGCCAGGGAAAAGAGAAAAGAAAGAAGTATCCTGTGAATCTGAGAAGAGCTCCTGGAGTTTGAGCACAGCTTTGAAGGAAGGGTTTGATCTTCACAGGGATATTGTGAATGTTTGTGTCACCTCCAAAAGGTATGCTAAAATCACTTCTCCTGAGGGATAGAATTAGGAGGTAGAGATTTTGGAGATGATTAAATCCTGAGGGCAGACCTCTCATAGATAGCATCAGTGCCCTAGGGAATGCAGTCCAGAGTCCATGTATATCCTACAAAATTGAGAAGAATGAGGGAAGAAGTAAGTGAGGGAGGGATGGGTGAGAATGTTGAAAGGGATGACATTGATTAAGATGAATTGTATTCATAAACTGTTTTGTTAAATGGCAACTACTTTGTACAACTACTCAACAGTAATTTTTAAAACAAGAGCAATAGCAAAAGGGAGAGCAGGAGGAGGAGGAGGAGGAGGAGGAGGAGGAGGAGGAGGAGAAGGAAGAGGAGGAGGAGGAGGAGGAGGAGGAGGAGGAGGAGGAGGAGGAGGAGGAGGAGGAGGGGAAGGAGGTTAAGGGGAGGAGGGGGAGGAGGAGGAGGGAGAGGAGGAGGAGGGGGAGGAGGAGGGGGAAGAGGGGAGGGGGAGGAGGAGGAGGAGGGGAAAGGGGAGGAGGAGGAGGAGGAGGAGGAAGAGGAGGAGGAGAAAAAGCTCCAAAAAGCTGCCTTGCCTCTTCTGCCAAGGAAAGCCATAGGAGGAGGAGAAGGAAGAGGAGGAGAAGGAAGAGGAGGAGGAGGAGGAGGGGAAGGAAGGGGAGGGGGAGGAGGGGAAGGAGGAGGAGGGGGAGGAGGAGGAGGAGGAGGAGGAGGAGGAGGAGGAGGAGGAGGAGGAGGAGGAGGAGGAGAAAAAGGTCCAAAAAGCTGCCTTGCCTCTTCTGCCAAGGAAAGCCATCTGTGAAGAAAAAAAAATTGTCCTTGCCAGACAAGGAAACTGCTTTCCCCTTGGACTTCCAACCTTCAGAACGAAGAGAAATACATCACCCTGCCTGTAGTGTTTTGTTAGAGATAGTCCACAGACTTAAACAAGCATCTTTAACATTTTCCTCTGTTATAAATGGACAAGAAAAGGCATTAATTTGCAAATGACAGGAAAATAGAACTTCCACAAAAGGAAGAGATATGCAAGGCACACTTTTCTGTTTGGAAGTGCTGAGGTACAGCCTGACAACGTAGAGGAGGCCAGCTCCCCAGAGACCTAACTAAGCCTTGGGTTTCACTAAAGCCAATACATGCATTGTTCCTTGGATGAAGTGAACGGGGGAGTGGTGTGGATGACCAGTAACAACTTGTCATATAAATAAACAGCAAATCCAACCGGAAGTATCTTTCTGAGACTTTCTCCAATATTTAAGGAATTCCTGATTCTTTTGCACAGAAAAAAAGCACAGAAAGTGAAGTCAAGATTATTCTAAATTCTAAAAAGACAAATGTTCTTTACTCATTGCTGAGCTCACACAATCTAGGAGAATGCATGGCTCCTAACAGGAACTCAGCATTTGTCAAATGCACTTTTGACAAAAAAACTATCAACGGTAGTTCAGTTTCATCTCAGAAGTGCAACACCAGCTCTCTGCTCAGCCTCATTCTGCCACCAACTATGAGGGACAGCTTCAGTTTGAGATAAAGTTTCCCTAGGAGGCTGATGATTTCTGTTGTTGTTTTTGTTTGTTTGAACTATAGGATCAAGCTATAAGTGTTTTCAATTGATTTTTATCACATTTCTTTCTTATGGTTTGTGTAAAACTGGTTTAAAAGACAAGAAACTTAAGTCAATAGCTCAGAAAACCAAACTATCCACCGAGGAATTTTGCTAATGGTAAGAATGTTTGAAATTCTCATGCTTCTTGCTATAAAATGCTCACAACAAGGGTATCCCTGGGGGGGGGCGGTGAGATTGCTAGCTATCTGTTTAATTCAGTCTCCCTATCTAACCAATTTAAATAATTCTGTCAGCAAAATGTATTTGATTTGAAGAAAACTAGTATGACTGCTTTTCCAGTGTGATAAGCCAGGTAACTATAACCTCTAGGCTTCATTTTAGGGTAAATGAGCCAGAGATATTAACCAACTACATCACTGATGGCTCTGAGTAGTTTACTGACATGTGTCCAATAAACAGGAGTCAGGATAGCAATCTCTCTGGATTGTATCAATAGAAAGGAAATCCATAAACATGTTGGAGTACCTCTGAGAACATACCACAGATGTAAGCTGGAAAAGTGTTCAAATGATGTACCGTGGTTCAGAGTTATGTAGCGCATTAATCCTTTAGCTACTGGATGATGAGGAAAAGGCCAGGGGCACAGGTGGAGAGCACTGTGTCTGGAGGACAATAGCCTTTTACTACTAGTATGAAAGCATTCTGACATTCTGTCAGTCAACAACTGAAATTGTCCATCAATTGACATCATATTTGGATAAAGGTAAAAATCTCATTTTCAATAATAAGGAACTCCTATTGAGGGCTCCAATTCAGAAAAACATCTTAGCTAGACTAAACATGGGACAGAATGGAATTGAAAGGGTTAACCAGCTGAGGTGTTATTCTTCTATAAATTCCCTCACATAACTCTGACACAATCTTCACATCCACATCTAGGTCACTTAACTCTAGTCCTGTAGATTTAGGACAGAACTAAAAATGACTGGGTTACTTGAGCATTTGAATTCCTTCCGATCAGTAGCAAGACCTTGCTTTCCTGAGACCACGTTTTCTCTTCCTCCTCCTAATTATCACCAACCCAACCAACCCTCTCTGGACAAATGTTTATATTTTAAAAAAAAACCCACTATTTTCCAGGCACTGTGGTAGGATAGGAAAGACCTTTATACCAGACATTTAAACATTGAAGTGCATGCCAGTAATGAGCTAAGACTTTTCCACTCCTAGTTATCTGTTTTCATGTTGGGTGAGGGGGGTTGATGGGCTCAGTTTCTCACATGGGACAGATGGTGTCGGGGGTAGTTTACCATGGAGAAATGAATCCTAAAGGAGCACATTTTCCAATGAAAACAGTCATTATTGCTGTGGTGCAATGACTCTTCCTTTCCACTCACCAGTTCCAGTGGTCCTGACATGGTCTTTCCCAGGCAAATGACATGTAGAAAATTCATCTCCAGTGTCCTCATCATCACAGGTCAAATTATTAACTTGGCCTTGATTCCATGATCAGAGTAGGCTAGATTTACCTGCCAAGAATACTTTTTAAAACAAGAGCACATTTGTGGATGTTGGAAATCCATCTATGCCCTTTCCATTCAAGGAATCCCTTAGAAATAGCTGATTGCTCATTTAACTTAGTTATAATGAACATATTTATCTTTGACTATGAACTCCTGCCATAAAATAAGACAGCAATTTTATTAGTTGTCTATAAATAACATAGAAAAGATATTAACCTAGTTTCTATATGTAAGTTTCCTCTTCTAATTGAATGCTTTTCTCTTTCATTGAAGTCAGCTTCCCCGTGACCTTTAAATTCAGTTAGAAAAGTTAATCCTCTGGTTAATCTGGACCAATTGGTTTCTGAAACACCACTCAGTGACAAACCATTATTTCTAGATCAGCTTTTAATTGGTTAGAATGTTATTGCTGCAAGATCCAGTAGCTGTCAGATTTGTCTGCTAGCCAGTCTGAGCTTTCTGGACATATTCCAAGTCATTAAAGCAACATCTCCTGTGCAAGCGGGGATATTTATCCTGAACCCAAGCCTGATGCTTTCTCCTTCTCTTATTTAATTAAGGCCTAAGGAATGTTGGAGAGTATCCCAATGCAGACTAGGGACAAGTACACTTCTGAGGGAAAAAGAAAAAGTCTGAAGTTCAATTTTCTTAGGTTAAATGCTATTTTTGAATGACTAAATGAAATTGTCCCATACATCACAACTCAACCTTGATAGGAAATATGTATTCTCTTCCATGTTTTGTGATTTGTTTTAATACCATCTTTGAATTCTTCTCTGTACTAAAGGGTCTAATCTAATCATACTGTTAGAAAAACACTAATCTAGCCAGGCATGGTGGCACATGCCTGTAATCTTATGTAATCTTAACACTGAGTCGCTGAGGCAGGACATTTATAAATTCAAGGCCAGACCGGGCTACCTATGAAGTAGGATGGATGAAGGGAAAATGAGATATGATTAGGTAACAGCAAATACAGGAGATATTCCTTTATGTACTTCCCTAAGATTAAGGGAACAAAGTCATTTAGGGGAAAGTGAAACAGGATAACTTAAGGAAACGGAGGCCTGGTGAAGGCAACTCAAAAATATGGTATTTATTGTATATACGTGTATTGGAACTAGGGAAGGGAAGGAGAATATCAAAATCGGGAGACAGGATAAAAAGACAAGCCAATGCAACAGTAGTACTTACAAAGCTATATGGTGTAAACCAACTGTACAACTCATGGTGGGGAGGGAAATGGAGAGGGTGGAAATGGGGGGGGGGATGAGAGTTGGATTAAAAAATGTACTGTATGCACTGCCTTATGTATGAAACTAGAACCCCTCTGTACATCGCTTTGACAATAAATAAATGAATAAATTTAAAAAGAAAAGAGACATAGAAGTGCCACCTTTGCTTCAAAGAGAGACAACAGGATGTGTTCCTTCCCAAGGGATGCATTCCTCACCCCAAGAATGAGCACTGGTCTGACAGGATGTATGCCTTCCTAAGTAAAATGCTTCTGCAAACTTAAGCCACTTCCTACCCCAAGCACAGATAGTGATAGCCGGGTGATTCCTTATCTCAAGGAAAAGAATCTGTTTTGTGGCAGGATGCATTCTTACCTGGAAACTAAGAAAGTAACACCAGGTGTGATGATAGTAAAGACAAAGTACCTATCCTTACATAACTTTGAGGCCAGACCCCTGCCTTTACCTTATAAATACCTCCAACATCCCAAGGTGATATGTGTTTCTATCTGGTATGTGTCTCTCTGTGTATATCTCTCCCTATGAGAGCACCCACACTCTCCGAGAGTGTTCCCCTGCCCCTCTGTTTGTCTGCTTGCCTGATTGTTTACTTACTCAACAAAACTCCACCAAGTTTTCTTACCATTGTGATTTGTCCAGAAATTCTTATTCTGTGATCAAAGTCAAGGACCTTAAGTGAAGTTCATACATTTAAAGGGAATTACTAAACCTCACCTCTCTCCATGACATAGTGAGCTTGAATCTAGCCTGAGCTACATAGATAAAAACTATCTCCAGAACAAAATGAAACAAACTTCACCCATCTAAAGTCAAATACACATGTAATTTATTGCAATTATTTAATTTTTAAAAGAATCCAAGAGCTTGTGTATTTTTTCTAGTTATCCTAGTAAAAATCAAACAGCTGATGATCATCTGAGTCATTCTCTTTCTAAATAATAATAGAATAAAAAAGTAACATCTACATATCTTTCTCTAAATATATGCATATATGTATATATATCCTTTTCTAACTATGTGTAGAAGACAGTGCTGCCTATGGTCCATGAGAATACTGGACCCTGGCCTTTTTCTCCAGATTAAGCTGAGTGACCTTAAATTATTCAAGTTCTCAGGCTTCCAATTGCCTCCTCTGTTAAAATAAAGATAAACTGTTTGTCTCAGTTTTGTAAGTGATATTAACAGAAATGTATATAAAATATTTTGAAAACATTATTTGTGAAGTCAAAATCTTAGGAAAAGAAAGGAGGTTTTGGGCTGAAAGACAGAATTCTCTCTATTCACCTGAATGGAAGAATTGTGTTCCTTTTGAGATCTATCCTCTCTTCTTCCAGACAGTCCATTCTTCAACTCATTCTCTCCCAGAGTAGTTCACACCCTGGTGTTCTGCTTCTGTCCTTCAGGTCCTTGTCAGCTGTGAGTTTTGTTTGTCATATTTCATTAAGGAGTACAGGGTACAGAAAATGTGTCTCTCCCTGTGATGTTTCTGTGATGTTTTCAAGTGGAAATGTCCCTAGTCTCTTTCCCACTTCCCACTTACACAAACCTATGATACATGATTAAATTGGGGAATCTGGAAGCAATGAACTGCATATGCTTGGCTCAAAACTTCCCTTATTTTATCAATATTATGTGTTATCTGTTGGTTCATGGTAGTTTACCATTCATGCACTCTGTGGGAATTTTGAGCTCAGAATTACAAACCCTACCTGTCTGCATAGAGTAGTCATTTTCCTCACTGTGAGCTCTATCCATTTGATTTTCTCCTTTCCTTTCTATTTTATATTTGATTGATTGAAAACTCAGGTAGGAAAGGGGTATTATTTATGAACCACTTCAAACGTTCCAAACTTAAAAACTTTGCTTGTTTGCTTGCTTTCTCTTTTTTTCTCAGAGAGAGACACAGAGAGAGGAACAAAGGGTGGGGGAGAGAGAAAGAGGAGAGGGAGACAGTCTCTTTTCTTAAGATAGGGTCTCATTATGATATAGCCCGGGCTAGCTTCAACTCAATCCTGGCTCAGCCTCCCAAGTGCTAGGATTACAGGCATATGCTACCGTGCCCAACTTAGAAACTCATATTTCTATAGTTTATTCCCCACTTATATCTAGATTGTATGTCATTTGTTTCTACAGAATTACATACGTGTGTATAAACACATAAAGAAGTATAAACTCAAATTCAGTAATTCACCTGAGCTCTTTATCTTTTACACTAACCTACTCTTCTTCCAAACAGCATCTATAGAAACCTGGGAGTGAGGTAACAAGTTTGACAAGAAATGTACTCACTACTGTAACTGCAACCCCTCTGTATATCACCTTGAAAATTAAATTAAATTTTAAAAAAGAACGCATCAATAAACTTCTTTTTAGCTACGTGGTAAAAAGAACACCTAGGAGCCATCAAAAACATTTCTTGTTTCCAACTCATCACATGATAATTTTGCCTCTTAAGTCCAAGGCTCTGAGATCCAGTCCAAATACTGGCTCATATGCATACCCATGTGTGCACACATGCAAACATACACACACACACACACACACACACACACACACACACACACCAATAGATTAAAATGAAATCAGGTGTTGTAACTCAAACTTGTGAACCTAGCTATTTGGGAGAAACTGATGGGGGGAGGGGAGTTACAGCTTGAGGCCTGCCCTGGGGAAAAATATTCTGAGGACTCCATCTTAGCCAATGGCTGGGAGTAGTGTACCTATTAACCTAGCTATGGGGGAGACACGATGGCTAGGCAGTGGTGCATATGTGTTATCCCCAGGTATGGAGGGAAGCACAAATGGGAAGACCATAGTCCAGGCCAGCCTAGACATAAAGTGAGATGCTATCCTGACAACAACAAATGTTTAAATCGGGCTGACAAAGTGGCTCAAGTGGTAGTGTGTCTGCCTAGTAAGAATTGAAGCCCTGAACTCAATCCCCAGTACTGTCAAAAATATTTTAAATTAGGAAAATTTAGGGCTAATTGGGAATGAATAATTATTCTATGTATGTGCTCATATAAACACCTGCCTCATAGTGAATTTGCTAAGAAAGATCACTATCAAATGAGAGCATTTCCTGTGTCTTCTAATTTTTATCATTTATAGGAAGAATTGCACTAGAATTGGGACTGAGAGGATGGATCCTTATTAACTCTTTGCCTAGGGAGGAAGAATTTCTGAACACAACCTATCTGCCAGTTAAAATCAATTAAGTGCCAACAGAGACACAAACTGGCCCCTGGCTGGAACCTATTGTAAAACTTCCTGGAAAACTGAAACAAAGGCAAGTTGCTAATTTCTTACCATAAAAGGAAAAAAGTCATTTACTTAAATTAGATTATTTTCTATCTCCTGGATTTTAAAGACTGACCAGAACAATAAGTTACTTCCAATAAATTTTACCCAACCCATATGATTAGAGGATTGTGTCATTCTTTTACCTGACATCAGCAGATCAGTGTACTCTAAGGAGTCCTGAATAATGTTTCTGAGGCAGAACCTTCAGGGAAACTTCACAAAAATTATAAAACTTCTTTGGGCCTCTATTTCCCTATTTTTAGTCTGCAGAAATAGATTTTGTAGGATGACATGTGACACACAAATATATCCTGAAGTTGCAAAGATCTATGGTAAGGATGATCTATGTAGGAAATTACAAAGAATGAGGGCTGGGGATATGGCCTAGTGGCAAGAGTGCTTGCCTTGTATACATGAGGCCCTGGGTTCGATTCCCCAGCACCACATATACAGAAAACGGCCAGAAGTGGCGCTGTGGCTCAAGTGGCAGAGTGCTAGCCTTGAGCAAAAAGAAGCCAGGGACAATGCTCAGGCCCTGGGTCCAAGGCCCAGGACTGGCCAAAAACAAAAAAAAGAAATTACAAAGAAGGAAAAAAAAATGTTCATTCTAGTTTAGCTACCCAGTTTCAGGGAACTGAAATTGCATCTAGAGAAACCTTAGATGAAGGATGCTGACAAAAGGAAAAGTAGAGAAAGGATAAACCTATTCCTTTGATGTCTCTGGTTAACTTCAAGCCCATTGGTCCTACTACTCCACCCTCCCATGACAAATGGTTTTGCTTTTCCTTTCTCCCTTCATTCCTCCTACATCTTACTTATCTCAGTCTCCATTCTTCTTTTTAATTAGCATACATTAATTGTACAAAGGAGTTTGTGACATTTCCATGGATGTGTATAATGTACTTTGATCAAATCCACTGCCTTTAGTATGTTCTCTTAACATCACCCATTTTTCCTTCTGCTTCAAACAGAATCAGTTGGGTTTCATCATGCTAACTTCACATATGCAAGTAACATACTTCCATCATGTTCACCATCCATATTGTCTTCACTGATTCCTCCATCAGAGAGACACCTTTTTATATTTATGTCATATTGTTATTATTAGCCTAATTATCATCATAATGCTTATTATAGACCTACAGTCTGCAAATGAGCAAAATCACACAATATTTGGGTTTTTGTGTTTTTTTTTTTTATTAAGAAGATGATTGTCGGGGGGGTTACACTTACATAAGTAAGGTAATGAGTACATTTGTTTTTGAGTACTTGTACTTGGGGCTTTTATTTTTTTAGCTTGGCTTATCTTGCACATTTATGGTCTCCAGTTCTGTCCATTTATTTGCAAACAACATAATTTCCTTCTCTATTCGTGTCTTTTCCCTTCTTTCCTTCCTTCCTCCTTTCCTTTCTTCCTTCTTTCTTTCCTTCCTTCTTTCACTGGTTCTTGAGGAACTTCATTCATCTCCAGTTTTCTGTGAGTTATATTGCAAATATTCTAAGGAAGGATGGAAATGGGGATACCAATAATTATCAAGTGATGATTATTGATTCAAAGAGAAGGAGCACAAGTTAATCCAGCTTCATCCTTGAGGAATAAAAAGGTTTCTTGTGAACTCATTGTGGAGCTTCTCTGACATCAGTTTAAAGGAGTTATAAAATTGAAGAGGAAATGACTATTTGGCTTTATAATGAAGATCTTAAATACTTAAGAGATTTGCACGCATATTATAGAGATCTTGTATCTACACAGAGTGACTTACATTTCCAGTTGTGGGCATAGGTGAGACAGTACAGATTGCTTGTCACAGCAAAGATGGTTGTGTTACTCAAGACTTATTTACTTTCTACCCTACACATTGAGCAAAGTTATACTTTGTAATTCTTCACAACAAACAGTATTTCTGAGTCACTAGCTTCATAAGGAAGGGCAACAATACAAATGATTCCCCAGAGCAGAGCTTGCTATGGTTCAAGGAAAGGTGATGAAATGCCCACTGGGAATGTGCCAGAAAGATGTGCTGTCCTTTGATTCTCATGAGAGTTTCCACACAGGATAAAAAATGTTATCTACCCCTCACATCCAAGATTCCAAAGGGTTTCTTTCTACCTTCTATTCCACAATGCTTCACTTATTTTCATTTTCCTATTCTGTCTTTCCCAGTGGAGTTAAGAAAATAACTTAATTAGGCAATGTCGAGACAGCAGCTTCCTGCAAGGTTCACCAGAAAGGCCTGCCACATGGTTCAGGAAGAAGAGAGTTTACTGGGGGTAGAGCAAGCTTGCCAGCCTGCAGAGACAGAGGGGAAGGAAGAAGAGAAAAAGAGGAAGAGAAGAGGGGACTTGTGTTGAGCTGGATTATACAGGGAAAGGCAAGGGCTAGGACCACAGCAGATTCAGAAGTGATCTCAGAGCCTGGGGAACCTCTCACTGTCTGAGGGAGGCAAGACCAGGGTGGTTAGCAGGAAATGATGTCAGCAGATGAGGAAGTGATCTCAGAGCCTGGCATCCTTTGCTGATTCACACACAGGTGATTCACAATCATAATCCAACGGGTGAAAAGAAAGGGGGAGGGACTGTTCTCCTGGGCAGACCTGACACTTTTATTTCTTCTTTAATTTATATGAGTTGGTTATAGAATGTAGATAGGATCCTCCCAGTTCTCAAAACTATTTAGCTAAACAGACTAATCCCCAATCTGCTACTCTTTACTTATTTAGCTGTTGTGGTGGAGGAGATATTCCAGAAATTTCTGGCTGATTGTCTTCATACAGAAAGCCTTGGCACTAAAAACCAAAAACAAAAATAAAACAACAACAAAAAGCAATATATGAGGAAGGTGTACAGATTTCCAACATATGTGGCTCACACACAGGCTGAGAGGACCATCAGGGTGAAAACAAGAAAGTATGAGTTTTTACCTACAGAAATCTTACCCTTGAGTAGAAAAAGGGATTGAAATCCCAAGACAGCCCTTGCAACTAAACCCTCTAGCTCCTCTAGTTCAGACTGTATTTTATCGTTTTAATTCTTTTTGTGGCGCTAGGGTTTGAACTCAAGGCCTCATTCTTATAGTCACTGTACCACTTGAGTCACAGCCCCAGGCCTGATGTTTGCTTAAATGATACACAGTAAAGTTTGACAAAGTAGCATTCCCTCAGTTCTACAGAGTCCCTCGGGAGGCTTGCTAGAAAAAGTAGCTGCTTCTAGCTAAATTTTATTTGAAAATTAAGTCTATATTTTAAAAAACAAGATGTTACAAAATAAGATCAATAGGAAACAAAAACAGAAGGAAAATAGTTATCATTATATGGTTGAATATCAGTTTCCCAAAAAACTATGCTGAACTAATTTCATGTATATTTCAAAAGTCTTCTTAGTCACCTTTTCTTTTTTCCTATTGAAGGAAAGACTTAAAAAATATTCCATAGGGTCACTCTTTTACTTCCTCTTTACACTAAATGTTCAAATACAAAAGAGGGATAATATAGCTTAAAATTTATAGTAATCATATTTATTGTTATATTAAAGAGAGAGCTACTTGAGTAATTTTTTAGGGACACTGACAGTGTACTTACTGTATGTTAGCTAATAGTCTAACTCTTATGAAAAAACTCTTCAGAAAAAAGCTTGCAAAGAATTTAGGGCTATTGTTATCCCTATCTTACAGATTAGGAAACAAATCATTAGAGGTATTTCATGATTTACACAATGCTATACCACCAGAATCTAATATAACTGGTCTAATTCTAGAGCCCCCACTTTTAACCATTATGTACACTGCTTCTGAGAATAAGGAATGATCTCTTTGTTTAGCTTCCAAACTTTCATAATAATGTATTTCATCAACAAAGGCTGTATCACTTATCTACCTCCACCAGAGTTACACACTCATTTTACACTTGGACATAACAATACCTTTTAACAGTGAAGAGCTGTTGAGGTTCCAAAGTGTTACTATTTCTAACTTAATTTTCGTGAAAGCTGGCAAGCTGATCCCAATTGTACCAATTTACAGGTGAGTACACTGCTGCTCAGAAAGATGAATTGCCTTGGTTCGAGGTCACAGAGAAATGGCAAACTTGACAAGCTTCGAGCTTTCTACCACAAAACCTACTGACTATGGAATTAGTAAGGTTAGAATTTTACCTCAGTTTTGTCTCATTTCAGAGGTAAATACTCATAATAGAGTAGATCCTACACAGTTTGCCCTACCCTCTGTATGGCTTTTAAGTAGATAATAATCACCTCATCAACCCTGATAACTCTATTGTTAGATAATCCCTCTGTGGACAGGAGTTACCTGTCAGCATCTAAACAACTTGAAAATTATTCTTGATGTTTGTAACCTGGATATAGTGAATCATGATAGTGGAAAAGTTTTAAAAATTAAATAACGGCAAGTTTAATGTTAATGCAGACAGTACTAGATAAAAAGGGAAGAAAACGAATCCCAGTAGTTACATGTAGGTAATTCCTTGCCCTTTCATGAGCTTAGTTTTCATACTTGAAACCCAAAGCCATGAAATTACCACTGAGATCATCTCTAAGTTCACATTTTAGAACCTGTTCATTCAAGCTGAGAGTTAAAGACCTTAGTAAAGGTGAAAGTAGCAGGAGGCCAGCAAAAGTAGAACTAGTTCCTGTACGTCTAAACCATCACCCTTAGGTGCCAGATCTCTCTCTCTCTCTCTCTCTCTCTCTCTCTCTCTCTCTCTCTCTCTCTCTCACACACACACACACACACACACACACACACACAGATCTGGAAAGAGCTGAAGAACTTGTAGAGCTACTGTCAGAACAGAAATAGCTACTATAAGTAAGCAGTTAAATATGTATCTTTTCAACAAAGCACACCATCTATCTTTTTTTCCTTTTACTTCTGTGATGGAAAGTTAGATAACAGCCAATGATAAGTAACCAAATACAGGGAAGCTATTTGATGAAGAGTAAGATGTAGACTTTAGAAATAGCCTATGGCTCCTTTCTAAAGGAAAGAATTTGTAGTTGAGCCCCATTACAGGTTCCATATGCATCAATTACACAGCAGCACTGGGACTTACGGCTTAGCTTCAGCTTCAAGGGCAGGTATAGGGATACACAAACCAAGTGTGGAATTCTGATGGTTTGCTGACTCCACTGCCAGTAATTGTCTTGGATTAAAATATTTGGCCCTTAGTTTCATTACAGTGAATGAGCTGTCCAGAAAGAATTCTTCCATGTTGTCTCTTGAATCTTTTGTGTGTTAGAGTGCCCCTACTCATTCAAGTCCAGCCATACTGGCTTCCTGATTATCTCTTGAACATGCCCTGAAGATTGTGGCATTACTGGATGTTCCTTCCCTCCCTCATTGTCAAGGTAATTCTTTTACCTCTCTCATGTTTTTGCTTAAATGTCGACCTCCCAATGATACCCATCCTAACCATGCCATTTGAAATTGCTGTTGACCCCTTCACTCTTGATTTTTTCTTCCCTATCCTCGGTGCTTTAAAAAAATTTTATAATACAATTATTTGTTAAGTTTATTATTGCATATTTTCTCCTACTTGTACCTAAGTATGTCACAGGGATCTTTGTCTTGTTCACTGCTTCATGCCAAGCTCTTACTCAGTACCTTCTCATTATTGCACACTTTTGGAATCAGTCACAGTACGAGCCCATATTGTGGTAGATTTTATTTCCCTAGTGTAGTTCATATCTGGGTAGATTTTACATCTCTAAAATTGCCTAAGTTTCAAATGCAGAGTAGAGTTACATAAACCATAGACCTGAACATCAAGTAGGAACAATTTAAAGAATGATAGGAGAAGCTATTAATCATGTTCTAACAAATGTATAAGAAGATACCAATTTCTACCTTACTCCAGGTAGAATGGCCATTATCAAGATATCTAATAACAACAGATGCTGGCAGGAATGTGTTCAAAAGGGAACACTACTACACTGTTGGTGAGAGTGCAAATTTATTGAACCACTCTGGAAAACAGGTCCTTCAGATGACTAAACATAAGTTCCTCTATGACCCAGCAATCCCACTCCTGGGCATTTACCCAAATGACAACAAACAAGACCATACGAAAGCTATCAGCATAACCATGTTCATTGTAGCATTGTTGACCATAGCCAAGATATGGAACCAACCCCTATGTCCCTCAGTAGATGCATGGATCAAGAAGATGTGGTACATATGCACAATGGAGTTCTATGCTTCCACTGGAAAGAATGACATTGCCCCATTCATAAAGAAATGGTAAGACCTGGAAAAAATTACATTAAGCGAAGCAAGCCAAGCCCAAAGAAACATAGGTTGCATGGTTTTTCTCATTTGTAACAACTAGAATATGTCTATGATATTCTGAGCAGGGGATCACAATAGCCCAACTTCTAAGTACATAGGACCATATATAATGAAGCATATCAAAATAAACTCCAAGAATTTGAAATAAGAAGCTCTTATTATATCCTATACACAGTTAATTCTATTTTTTTCTTTCTGTTTTAGTTTTCTATAGGCTTTGTCTTATATATAAGCTTATCTGATCTGTGGAAGGGAAAGGGAATCACTGAAACAGCAAGACAAAGGATGAACTAACACAACAATGATACTCACTAGACACTATGTTGGAAATGAACTTTGCAAACTGTGGGGCAGGGGAGTGGGGAGTGGTAAGGGAGAACATGAAGGAGAAAGTAATAGTATCTAAAAAGAAATGTACTCATTTCTCTACTTATGTAATAGTAATGTCCCTTTTCATCACCTTTATAATAAATAAAAAAATAAAAGAAGACACCACTGACATGCACTAGTGACTCATACCTGTAGTACTAGGCCTGAGATCTAAGTATCCTAGTTCAAAGCCAGCCTAGGCAGAAAAGTCCATGAGACTCTTATCTCCAATAAACCACCAAAAATCCAGAAACTCAAGAGAGTGAAGCACTAATCCTGAGCACAAAAGGGCGAAGGACAGTGTCTGGTCCTGAGTTCAAGCCCCAGGGCCAGTACATAGACACACACACACACACACACACACACACACACACACACACACACACACACACACACACACAGGAGAGGCACATGACATTGCCACAGACAAACCAGAAAGTAGAGTCACTTTACTAATAGAATAGTTGGGCATAGGGAGCAAGAGTAAAGGATTAAGGAGAAAAACACAAAAGGAGTGAGAATGAATGTAAAGATCTGCTCTATCTAGCTGCCTCTTGATCAGGTTGCTGGTCCTGGAGACAGTATAAGGGGCCATGTGTGATATGTGTCAGAATCAGTGTGCAAAGAAGAAAGAAGGCAACACTTGAGCCCTTGTCATCTATTAGTCAATGCTTTTCCCGGGGAGCATTTCTAGGTTGTACATGCCCATGGGGTGAGAAGTTCCTACAGGGCCCCTGCCGAGAGAAACCCCAGACCTTCTAAGAGGATGAGGTATGTGACCTCAGACTTGACGCTGTGTACTGCAAACTGCCCTGTGAGCCTGGCAGGAACCTACTAAGAAGAGGAAAGGGAGGAGGTAAAGGTCACCCTAGGAATGACTGCATAAAGAGATTGCCAGTCTGAGACAATACAAGGGGTGAATAAGCAGAGCCCAACACAGTGCTTCACACTTTGAAATATGGAATACTATATGGGCCACTGCCAAAAGAAAATAGAGTCAAGAAGACAAAGGGTCTGTCCAATTTGATAACCGGAATTTCTCTCCATAGGATGTCATTTAATTGCACTTATTTCTCTATTTCTTTGTACTTTATACCAATTCTTTTTTTTTATTAGCCTAAAGTTGTACAAAGGGGTTTCAATCAACATGTCAGTTTGTGAGTAAAATGCATCTTGATCAGTGTCACACTTTTCACCATTCTCCCCCATCTCTCCCAATCCCATCTACCCCCTCAAATTTACCGAGCTCCATTTTCACATGTGTACACTGAATATTATTACTGCATTCACAAACCCTTTCTCTCGCCTTTTGTCTACTCCCCTTGACCTCACCTCACCCATGAGAAATCATGTTCCAACTTCCTGTATGTCTTTTTTTTTCTCCAGTCCTGAGCTTAAACCAATGGATCTGAGTGCTGTCCCTGAGCTTCTTTTGCTCAAGGTTAATGATCTACTACTTGAACTAAAGCAACACTTCCCCTTTTTTAGTAGATTATTGGAGTCTCACAGACTTTCCAGCCTGGCCTGGTTTCGAACTATGATCCTCAGATCTTAGCCTCCTGAATAGTTAGAATTACAGATGTGAGCCATCAGCATCTGGCAAATTTTTTCTTTAAAAAAATATTTTCTTATGTAACTGTAACCCTTCTATACATCACTTTTGTTTTTTGGGGTTTTTGTTTTTTTGGTTGTTTGTTTTTTGGCCAGTCCTGGAGCTTGGACTCAGGGCCTGAGCACTGTTCCCTGGCTTTTTTTTGCTCAAGGCTAGCACTCTGCCATTTGAGCCACAGCACCAATTCTGGCCATTTTCTATATATGTGGTGCTGAGGAATCGAACCCAGGGCTTCATGTATACAAGGCAAGCACTCTTGCCAGTAGGCCATATTCCCAGCCCTATACATCACTTTTGTAATAATAATAATAAATATTTTCCAAATGTGTAGTCATTCAATATGGTATTTGAGAAATAACTTTTCTTTATTTTTCTTATTTATTGTCAAAGTGATGTACAGAGAGGTTACAATTTCATACATTAGGCCTTGAGTACATTTCTTGTACTGTTTGTTACCTCCTCCTCATTCCCCCCTCCCCCTCCCCCTTTCCCTCTCCCCCCATCAGTTGTTCAGTTGGTTTACACCAAACAGTTTTGCAAGTATTGCTTTTGGAGTAGTTTGCCTTTTTATCCTTTGTCTCTCGATTTTGATATTCCCTTTCCCTTCCCCAGTTCGAATAGCAGTATATACAGTTTCCAATGTACTCAGATAAGATACAGTGATAGTGCAGGTACAACCACAGGTAGGGGATACAAGAGGATCATCAACAATGGAAGCAACGGTTTCACATGGCATTTTGAAAGTAATTACAATAGTGATATAACAATCGTTTCCATAACGTGGAGTTCATTTCACTTAGCATTATCTTATGCATTCATAAGGGCATAGCTATTAGGCTCTTGTGATCCTCTGCTGTGACTAGCCTAAACCTGTTCTAATTATTCCCTATGAGGGAAACCATAGAGTCCATGTTTCTTTGGGTCTGGCTCACTTCACTTAGTATAACTTTTTCCAAGTCCTTCCATTTCCTTACAAATGGGGCAATGTCATTCTTTCTGATAGAGGCATAAAAATCCACTGTGTATATGTACCACATTTTCCTGATCCATTCATCTACTGAGGGGCATCTGGGTTGGTTCCATATTTTAGCTATGACAAATTGTGGTGCGATGAACATTGTTGTGCTGGTGGCTTTAGTGTGTCCTTGTTTGTGGTCTTTTGGATAGATACCCAAAAGTGGGGCTGCTGGGTGATAGGGGAGTTCTATGTTTAGCCTTCTGAGGAATCTCCATACTGCTTGCCAGAGTAGCTGAACCAGTTTACATTCCCACCAACAATGAAGTAGGGTTCCCGTTTGGCCATATCCCCTCCAACATTTATTATTGTTAGTTTTCTTGATAAAGGACATTCTTACTGGGTTGAGGTGGAATCTCAATATTGTTTTGATTTGCATTTCTTTTATGGCTAGTGACATAGAGCACTTTTTTATATGTCTCTTGGCCTATACATCACTTTTGTAATAATAATAATAATAAATATTTTCTATACCCGTGTGTAGTCATTTAATATGGTATTTGAGGAATAACTTTTCTTAAAAAGACCATCTTTGTTTTGATGGCTTTTGCTTTCCTTGGAAAAGCATGACTTTGAGAAGAAGATAATACCATAAAACAAATATCTCTGTATGTCTGAGGATCTGTATGGCATTGCTCTCTCCCATCTCCCTTTCTTTAGTCAGCCCTCCTTCCCCCCCGCCCTTATAGCCTGCACATGATGAAGAGATGCACTTCTAGTAGTCATAAAGGGTTTGAGCATGCAATGTCTTGGCAAGAGCTATGATGCAGCTTCATCCCAACGGAGAGAAATGAATCCCAGGTCTCCCATAGCATTTGAATTCTCAAGATTTCAAAAATGCTACATCAGCATGGGGAAGAAACAACACAAGAGTATCCTTATTAGATCTAAGCATAAAATCACTTCTAATAAATCCATTGTGATAACATTAAAATAGGGCACCCAGGAGTGTTCTAAAGGGCTACCTAGAGGTTTACTGTGGAAATTCTGTGAGATGTTGTTCTTTGGGCTTTAGTAATATCAGGAAATTGGTGTGTCCTTGCAAGCAGCTGTTTTTCCATTTCTGAAAGGACTGAAGTGGAATTTAGGTGTGTAATTTGGGAGAAGTTCTAAAGAAGTAGAAGTTGGGGAGTAATCAGACTCTTCACAATTTATTATTTATGAACGATCTGCATGGGTCAGAATGGGCAGGCCAATTGAAAAGAGTTGATCCTTAATGTGACAAAACAAAGCTCCCTGGGCCCAGTGGCAAGTGGCTGAAGACTATTTCCGAGGGCACAGACGGTTCCTGTGGCCATCACAGGCCTCTCCCAGGACACCTCTGTGGAGGAAACAGACCAGCATGCACCCCCAGCATACAATGGAAAGAAGCTTTGCAGCCACAGTAAGCCATGTGAAGAACAAGACAAAATGAAGGTGATCGTGTGGTATTGGGAGGCTTTCTCACTTCTTTGATCCTTTATATCAACTTTCAAATAACAAGTGGGTATCTAGACTAAAGTCTACCTCTAATGAATCTTTGTTTGACTGTATGTTGGTAATTGCATGTTGCTGTAACAAAATACCTGAGGTGATCAACTTATAGATGAAAAGTTTAAGCTTAGCAGGGACAGGGACCATCCAGCCCTTTGACTGCATAGGACCTTAAAAATCACTTGATACTTGACAAGATAGACACATATGCTTCTTCTGTGCTTCTTGACAGCTTACCATGGCCATCTATATGTCAATATGTTTGTATGGCTCTGAAATGATGCCATACATATTCAAATGGCTGCTGGAAGAATAAAGATTCCCCACCCAAATAGTCCATGTCAAAGTGTCTGTTGAAGGTGCCACGTATCAAAGGTAGAGAGCATGCAGGTGAAGTTATACTAATAACTTAAAAGACTTTCCCCAAGTTTTTACCTCCTTATGACCCATAGCACCTCTCAATAGTGCCATCTTGGGGGATAGTTATTCATACTCAAACCATAGCCACAGTTATAGTCCAACTCTTTCCAAAACTCTGTCTGCGTTTCTCAGTATTTTAAGTGCCATGCAGCCTATCAGATGAAAATATTTAATGATCTCAGCATTATTCTGAGATGAACCTTCCTGAAATCTAAATCAGCCACGATTCTCTTCACTCAACATAAGTCCTCTCATAGCTTTCAGAGCAAATCTCCAACTCCTTGGGGAGTTGATGATGTGCACCCCACTGCTTCCTCCAGCTACTTCATCTAATATCACCTCAAGTAAACTCTTCTTTCTCAGTCATGCCACTCACGTAGTTGTTTGGGGTTGTTTATGTCCCATCCACTGTGCTTGCCAGTGTTGTTCACCCTTTCTAGAAGGTTCTTCCTCTGCTTCTTTCTAAAGGAGTCACCAACTTTCCAGATCCATCCAAGCCTGTGTCTGCTCAGTACAGTGTTCAGGGTAAGTCACAGGAGCACCAGGACAAGGGCAGAAAGGCTAGTGTGCACTCTGCATGTTAGAGCAGTTTTAATGGGGCCTGGATGGCTGCAGCTAAGTGAGCAAGGAAAGAGGTGCAGGGATATGAGGTTGGAGAGATCTGTGCAATGCTGATTATCAAGTCACATGGTACTGCTTCAGTCAAAAAATGTTTTCACCTTTCCTGGCAAAATCTCAAGGATGAAGAAGACTCTGTCCTTGCCTTCAAGAGGCTGGCAGCCTGGCCAGGCAAGCTAGACTTAATATACCTTGTATCTCATTTTCATTGTTGGTATGGAAAAAAGAAAAAGAATCAATTTTTGTCATGGCTATGCATGTGAAAGAACTTAAAAGAAGCTAAGAGGGAGTGACATTCTAAACAGAATTGGAAATGTGAATAGAGAAAAGGTTGGGAAGTTATGGCTAGAGAGGGGCTAACACTCTGAAAGGTGAAAGAGAAACATGAAGACCCATAGACAGCGAACAGTGAGGAGCAAATGTGGGCCTGTAGACTGGGGGTGAGGAGAGCCTCATGGCAGGAAATGAACCAAACAAACAAACATACGCCGGATGTGATTGTTATTAGGGTATGTTTACAAAGAAAACCACAATGAGCATAATCAGTGTAAGGGAACTCACTCATTTATTTAGAGAGGAGAAGCAGAGCATCTTTCTCTGATCATTGAGCAAAGACCTGAACTAAGAATAAGAGTTGCATAGAGGATGGGGTTTCTGAGCCGAGTGTATAGCAAGGGTAAAGGCCAGGAGGCTGCAGAATGTTCAGCATGTTAGAGCATTTTCAATGGGGCCTGAATGGCTGCAGCTGAGCGAGCAAGGAGAAGAGAGAGGGGAAATGAGGTCCAAAAGATCCTTGTAACACTGATTATCAAGTCCACATGACACTCTGTGCCAGTCAGAATATATTTTCACCTTTCCTGGCAAAATCCCACATACCTATCCCCTTAAGCGAGTCTAGACCAATTTTAGGCAAGAAAAAAATGTATTCACAATGTTAGCACATCCCCGCCCCCACCACCACAATCCTGAGAATCTGAAATGTTTAAAATAGGACACTAAGAGAAACGGTCAGGAAATAACCACACCAGGAGCTCTTGACCTAAAATCCACTGGGTGTGCTTTAGTAGGATTTGAGACTCCCTTACTTATATAGGAAATTGTCTTTTTAGTTGTCTGATTGCATTATTTTTCTGGGAAGAAACCACTCAAGCCTCAAATTTGCAAAGTAGTCTGTGACACTCCTAAGATTAAGAAACCACTGAAATGAAGTTTCCTTGAGTGAATTCTTTTATTTTGTTCTTGAGGAAGTCAAATAGAAATCAAAATTGCCAGCTACCTTGGTCCTCCCAAATGAGGCCAGCTTTGCTAAAGAGTAAAAATTTAGTAAATAATATACATATGTATATGTATATACACACATACATATATGGTCAAATGGCTAAATAAGCCATAAGCCCCTGATTAATCCATGTGCAGGGTCCTGAGATAGGTATTAGGAAGGAAAACTCTGTAACCCATAGCTCAGTTCTGTTTGTGTACATCATTTTGGAACCACTTTTTTTCCTTCTACTTTCCTTCTTTTATAAAAAAAAATTTTGTTTTTGATGGTACAAAGCAATTATATATGTGTGTATGTATGTGTGTGTATGTGTACAGATATTTAAGAAATGATCATTACCTTCCATGGGTTACTGGTGTGTCCAGAGCCTATCATTCACGAGTTAGAGACAACCAGTCTGACATTTTTACTAGTCATGTTATGATAATCCCATTGGCAATACCAATATCATAAGTTATGGCAGTTAATAATCCTAGTGCATGTTTCTGTGATAAGTGAGCTACATGTCTTACCTCACATACTCATCAAACTGACTTACAAATAGCTACTACTACTAACTCTATTCCACAGATGGGAAAACTGAGGTTAATCAAAGTATATAGACCCAGGATTATACAGCTGGTTTGGCAAAGCTAGGATTCAAATCCAGTTCTGCCTGACTCTAAAGCCTGTCTGCTCTAAACCATTGTTCTATAATGCTACCCTATGCCACCAAGTAAACTACAGTGAAGTCTCCTCACGTTGCAAAGCAATTTCTCCAAAATATAAATTTCACAGGTGTGTTGCAAAAGATGCTAACATGATCAATACTTGAAAATGCAAATGTAATCATTATATTATGTTCACCTCAGAACACAAAAGCTTGATTGCATGAAAATTCTGCTTTTATTAGTAAACAAGAGAAGGTTGAGGCAGTCTGCTGTTCCTATATTGCTTTATCACTACTGGTTTAGAGTATGAAAATTTGATCAAAAAACCTTCTTAAGAATTCAGTTTCATTTACCATTTTCAGTCCCCAAACATAAATACAGCGATGGTATGTATCAGAGAAATTAAGGACACTTGTATAAAAATGGATTGAACATTGTATTGCAATTCTCATTTTTATGCAGCAGAATGTAGGGGAAACCTACTTAAGTGACTACAGAAGTCACAGCTCAGCGAAACACCATCAAGTAAAATATCTCTTATATCAAGTATTCAGAAATTACATTTTCAATAAAAATATCTCTCTTAGGTTTCTAGGACCCAAACAAAAAAAGTACTGTATTATAATTTTATGATGTGTATTACTTAAAGGAAAAAAATGGCTAACACTTTTCTTTACATCCTTTGATGTTGTCAAGACAAATTATCAGCCTTCTTGTGGATCCTCTCTCTCCTATTGAAGTAAGAGACTCAGTAGAGAAAGAGATGTCTGTGTTAATCAGGGTCCTCCAAATTTTACTGTCAACTGGAAGGAAATGTATGTATTGTTAACCAATCTCCTCACTGTTCTCTTGGTAGAAAGATCCCCACATTTCTCCTTTTTAAAAAATCTAGTGATTAGTCCAAAAATGCTTAGAAAATGAGCCCCTCTCTGTGTGCTGGATGTGAGCATATCTAAAGTGGACCTTTGATCTCTTAGTCTTCTTTCTCAACTCAGGCTACCAATGGCAGGAGCCAAGCAGATAATTTGCAGTTTGGCACTGGAAGCATTTGGAAAGATTTTTTTTTTTCTGAATGGTGCTGTAATCAAGGACCATGGATATAATCAGGTGCAGAGGCACATCAGGAGAACCGCACTGAAAACTCTTGTGTATTTCTAATTTAGAACCAGGCTTTGTCTTTTGACTGCTGGTGGGTTTGCTTGATCTTTGGCAATCCTCATTCTAACCTAGCCCATGGGGAAATTACCATCATTTTGGCATGAAATCAGTCAAGTCCATGGAAATCACCATATGACATGATTCCTGGTTTGCCAAGAGGTGTTCAGATAGCACCCTTCTCAGTCTGCCCTTGCTGATGGAGAAGCTCCTAACTGAGTCACAGCTGGGGACAGAAGCACATTGCTATATGCACTGCCTTTTATAAAAGGGCTCCTGTTGCAGTGTCTCTTACTTTTTCAAGAAATTCAAATTCCTTCAAATACCAGAGAACAAAGTTATATTCAGATATATCACCATTTGTGCTTCCTAGGAATAAAAACAATTTATCTTATATTTCAAGATTAGAAGTTGCTTAAAAAAAATCAGGTGACGAAAGGGTTTCGTTCACTCAGTGTCAATCAAAGAATGTCACCTTTCATGAGCTATAGATCTTTATAGGGTGGTTTCATCTTAGCTGCCCACCTGAAGTGGTAGTGAAGTTAAAGAGAAATTTCTCTTTAGTATATCTTTTTTTCATGATGGATGACCTTCATCATATTCTATCAGTTCTTAGACTTCCACTTTTTAAAGCAACTTAGCATCTCAAATTTGAATATGTCTTAAAATGTATAGGACATCTTAATTTAATTGACAGCAATTTTTGCTTTCTTAATGTTAATGAAGCATGGTATTTTGATGGTTATTTACTTAATCTAAATGCTCAGATATCACCAAGCTTCCTTTCTTATCAATATTACCAGCATATTTGACATAATACATACACACACACATGCACACACATATGTATGTATGTATATGTTGCGGGGTGGGGGGAGATTCACATTTTAATGGAAGAATTTCCCTTACAGCTGGGTCAGAAATAGCTGCATCTGGCCAGCTTGCTACTTTCTCTGGGACACAGGACTTTCTCTGTTCAACCCACACTACACAGTATCTGTTCCTTATCTGGAGCCCTGGGCAGTGACAGACATCTACTCTGGCCTGACTTTTTTTCACTCCAGCTAAAGATGAACAATTCTCACTATTGCCTACTTTGATCACCATCATTACCACTAACATTTTCCCAGGACTACTTTGTTCTCAGTATGTTTCATCAGTCTCTCTAAGACATTTCATTACTGGAATCAAATAATGTCAGGACTAAAACAAATGAACAAGCTATACATGAGACCTCCTGGTACAGGAATTCTTGAATAAGGAGTATGTTTAAAACATAATCCAGGCTCTGGAACTGCATATCAGTGTTAACTTGAAGTTGTATAAACTTTGTAGGGGATAGCAGATTCCATAGTCTAGATTAGGATTGTTCTAGTCCCTGCATGATAACAAACAAACACCAGTGCCTCCCCTTGGGATGAGTGAGTCAAGAGAAATGGAGAATGATGGAAATAGTGACATTGCTCAGGATGCATTGTTCTCATGAACTGACTTGTTGAATTGAGACGTCTTTTTAAAATTTAATATTATTGTCAAGTGATTTCAGTGACATAGATAAGAAAATGGGTTCATTTCTTGCCAAACATGGCTACCCCTCCCTCGTTTCTCTCCACTGTCCCTCCCCCCAGTTCCCTCCCCTGAGTTGTAAAGTTCATTTTCAACATAGTCTTATGAGTATCACTTTTGCATTGGTTCACCCTTTGTTCTTTGTCTCACAACTATTCAAAGATAATAAAAACAAGAACAAACCTCACAAATTTCTCCCTTTGTTCTTTTTAAAAAATTAACTTATTTTTATTTTTTTCTTATTTATTGTCAAAGTGATGTACAGAGAGGTTACAGGTTCATACGTTAGACCTTGGATACATTTCTTGTACTTTTTTTTTTACCTCCTTCCTTTGTTCTTTAAACTACTACAAATTGACAGGCCCAGGCTTCAGAAAGCATCTTCTCTGTTTGGCTATATTATCTGTTAAAACTCATTTTCTTGGAGTTTTAAAATTCTGTTTTGCTTTGCTTTGCTTTCCTTTCTTCTTTTTTCTTCCTTCCTTTTCTTTTTTGTTTTTGTAGTGGTGGGGGTGGGGCACTTGAATTTGGCTTGGGCACTGTCCCTGAGATCATTTGCTCAAGGAGATCCTTTTACCACTTGGAGCCACAGCACTACTTCAGTCTTCTAGAGATTAATTGGAGATAAGAGTTTCACAGACTTTTCTGCACAGGATTGACTTCAAACCTTGATCCCCAGATCTCTGCCTCCTGAGTAGTTAGGATTACAGATGTGAGCCTGTTAAAATGGCCTGCTCACAGAGCATTTTAAAAGGTAAACTGGGAATTTGTTGTTACTGATTGTAGCTCCACTGCTTACTTTGCTTACTTAGTACTGATAATGAAAGCATGGAACAAGAAGTCAGTGGGGAAAATGCCAGTATATTTATAAATGAACAGGACATTAAACTTAGGAGGTAGGATATAGAACTAAAGTGGGAGAAATCAATAACAGAGCAGAGGAGAGTACTACCCAGGTAAAGAGGCCTGGCTGGGGGTTATTACGAGAAGGTACAACAGGAGTTTTGAAAGCTGAGGAGTCAGACTTCAGTGGCTTTTACTTGTGTGTTATTATCTCCACAGGACACACAGACAGATCATAGAGACCTAGAGAAAAGAGGGGCAAAGTGTAGAGGTTCTGTCTGCTGCAGAGCCACAGTTAGGAGCGCTGAAGTGAAGAAAAATGTGTGGAAGAGACTAACAGAGGGACAGAAATAACAGGACATCACATCAAGCAACCCAAGGCAAGAGACACCCAAAAGGGAGTGTCAAACATTATCAAATGATGCTGAGAGGTCAAGGAGAACAGCAGGAAAAATGAGAAATGGAATATGACATTTGAAAGGTAACTCAAGAGGATACTGTCAATGGAACAGTAAGACAGAGGGCAGATTTTAAAGGTTAGCAAATGAGTGGCTAATGACAAAGACAGAGCACGAAGACGAGTCCTTCAGAAAGTCAAATTCTCTAGAAAAAAAAATCACAGAGAGCACAACTCTGTAACCTGGACACTAATTTGTAATCCCAATTGGAAGACTTTTGTTAAAATAATTTTACTTGTTTTGTTCTAAGACATGTTAGGAGAAATTTAGACACTTCAAAGATAGCCTTTCCCTAGCCAAACTAATCAATTCACTGTCTAGTAATCATGCTTTGTGGTCAGGGTGGGGCCAAGAAATGGACTCTTTTCTAAGGTCAGTGGAAACACTAGTTCTGGCTTCCCTCTGGCCACTTAGCAGTTGGCCTTCTAGAATTTACTGAAAACAATTCTTCTGCCAGGAACATCTGACCATGCTATATTTATTAATTTCAGAAAGCTGTAACAAACAACCTCGATGCCATGTGTAGCATATTACCAGGTGTAGGGTGCCACCTAAAGCTCTTGAGTGACCCAGGTCAACGGTATTGTCACTCCCAAACAGTGGTGACTAAAAGTCACCACTACTTTAGGACTTTTAGTTGCACCATTGGGAACTCACTAAACTTCAGTGTTACCACTGTGTTAATCATTTTCTATATGAACAGCCAGTTTTATGAACATGCTCTCAGTAACACTATGTTAAAATAAGCCCAGGCATTGTTAAGCTAATAGTATAAACAAAGCCAGAAGTGTAGGTCCCTGACTGGGCTGCTGCCTGTCAGGCTAACAGATGCATCCTCTGTCATTCATGTTATATTTAATCTGCTGTATACTTGCTTTTTAAAAAGTACTGAGATGAAAATGATGCCCACACAAAAACATGCACAAGGGTGTTTACAGAGACTTTAGTCATTATTGCCAAAACTTGGAAATAACCAAGATGCACTTCAGCAGGTGAATGGCTAAACAAACTATGGTACATCCACATAAAAGTTGATTAGTTCTCACTAAAAAGAAATGGGCCATCAAGCCATGAAAAAAAGAAGAAAACTGAAATGTACATTATTAGATCAAAGAAGTCACTTGCAAAACCTACTTACTGTATGATTTCAAAAATATAACATTGTGTACAACTATGGAGACAAGAAGATCTTTGATTGTCAGGGGTTAGAGGAAAAGAAAGCATGAACAGGCTGAGAATGAAAATATTTAGAATACCAAATCTATTCTGTATAACAATAGTGGATTTATGACCATGTATATTTGTCCAAACTCATAGTTTGTGCAACAACAAAAGTGAACATTAATGTAAAGTATGGATTTCTGATGGTAATGATGTCTCATATAGACTCATGAATTATAACATACATACATTTTGGGATGTTAATGGTAGGGGTGGCTACGTATGTAGGAAGGTGAGAGATAGATGTGAAATCCTTTTGCCAGTTTTGCTGTGAACCTAAAACCAATTTAGAATTAGTCTATTAAAATATAAAGAAATAATCTAAATAGTCTATTTTTTAAAAACCTAGAAAAGATTATATAAATGTGTCAGCAAGAGAGATACAATGGCCAGTCTGGGTCATGCAGTCATTCAAAGATTCTGCCCAGCCTGAGACCTGACACTCATTCACCTTTGTGAGCTCAAAACATGCATTCCAATTGTGCCCCTAGCATTTTTAGGCCTAGGAACTGAGCTCAGCTTGAAGGGATAATGAAGGAATTGCTGGTTAGTTAACTTGCCACGAGAAATCCACCTTCACGGTAAATCAGGAATTCAGCACAATTTTTCCCCCGGCACATTCCTTTCTATAGGAAAATTGACTTAAAGCAGAAAAGCAAGAGACCTGGCCTCAGGTCTGCCTGGCCTTCACCTCTGATCTGCCATTCACTGGTTTCAGGAACTTGACCAATTAAACTCTCCATGCTGGTGCCCAACAGCGCAGTTGGTGCAGTAACAGTATTTTCTAGGAGGCTACTATGAGAATTGTGAGGATATTCAGTTAAAATATTTATCCCAAATGCTCAGGAAGTCATTACTTCTATAGAGAAACAGGAATCCTATTATTTGTTGACATAGAAGTTTGATGGCGACTCAGTCCATTGGTATTTGAGTCTGGGTTTTTTCTACTGCATAGAGATCTTCTTCTGCCCAGAGCTATAAAACAATTTTCCTATATTATAATATATTGTTTTATTTTTCACAAATAAATATTTTCTCTCAAAATATATAGATTTTACATTTACTCATTTATTATCCTTCGTATCTGTTAGTATGCATTAATCATAGAAGGAAATTTTGTTGTGATAACTCCATAGATGTGTACAGTCTTCTTTAAACAAGATCACCCTTCTATGAATCCTCTTTCTTCAACAATATTTGTTGTCTTCTTCACTTCCCAGTACCGCATTTTACTGTATATGTATGCATGTATATATGTATATATAAGTGCATATATAACATATTACACCAAGATATACAAGCACATACACACACGCATGTGTGTATATACATTTCTTGATCCATTTACTCATTGTAGGACATTTGGACTATTTCTATAACTTGGCTGTGCTCCACAGTGCAGCAATGAACATGAACATGCAAGTGTCTTTACTATATCCTGACTTGTAATTGGATAAATGCCCAAGAGTGGTATCACTGGATCACAGGATAGTTCTACATTGTTTTTTGAGGAATCTCCAAACTGCCTTCTGTAATGGCTGTTCTCGTTTACATTCAGAGCAGCAGTGTGATAGGGTTCCTTTCCCCACACCCCCATCAGCATTTGTTGTTGCTTATATTCTTCATGAAGGCCATTTTTACTGGGGTGAGATGGAATCTCAATATTGTTTTGATTTTCATTGCCTTTATGTCCATAGATGTTAAGCATTTCTTAGCCATTTTTCCTTACTCTGAGAAATTTCTGTTTTGTTCCAGACTCTTTTTTTTTTGTAATTTAAATAAAATAGGCCAAATGGTCTGAGTCACTCTAAATTAAATCTGCAGATGATATTCTAGAACAGTACAGTGCTTGAGATTCCAGTCTAAATGTATAGGAACACAGGCAACTTAATCATCCTCATATTAGTAAGTCAATCTGGCCAGAGTGCATCAAAGCCTTTCAGTGGTGACATTTTGTGCTTTAAGGCTAAGTTCTCCAAACTTACTCTGCAAAGGACTGGATAGGAATTTTTTTTTCACTTTTTTATAAAGTTTCCCTCTCAACTACTCCATTCCTCCATTGTGGCCTGGAAACAGGAATGATTCATGAATGCACACAGCTGGGTTCCAACAAAACTTTACTGGAAATCACTAAAATTGGGACTTTATAAAAGGTGGGCCAGATATGGCTCCCAAATGTATTTTGCTAACCACTGTTTTAGTCTACTTACTTTAAGGTTGCTCTAGAGAGGTGATAAATGAGGAGTGCTGCTGGACCCAGACAGGAACCTTCTTGCATAGTTTTATACTATGGGTACCCAGGCTCATCATTGATCACAAAAATTATGTTTGAGAGAAAGAGAGAGAGCTCATTACAAAACTCTCTTTGTATCTCTCTTTGCATACCAAGACTACAGCTGAGTTCTCCACTTCATGGCCATCAAAGAGATAGAACATATTGGTTTTTTTTTACAAAGCTTTGCAAGTTTCATGAGTAATGCCCTTGTGTTATTACACTGAGAGTGGAAGTCATAGGATGTACCTCAAAATGGCTCTTTCTTTCACACCAGCCTTCTGTGTACATAACAAGAAATTCCCCATTGCCCACTCATACCTTAAAGCTCCTTGTTTGGGGGTACGGGGGCTAGTTTGTCATGTTTGCTTGTTTGTTGAGAGAAGCTTTTTTTTCTTTTGTGTTTCTTTTAGAAAAAACTGGGGGAAAAAAGAGTACTAAAAATGTCCCTCATTTTTTCCTCCTATGCTACTGGATTAAAGGCTGGTATGAAATATTCTGTATGGTTTGTTTGATCATACTGTTCTCTGATGCCATATCTAATTTTTCCAGCCTGACCTTTCTTAAGATTCTGCTGGCTCTTTCCTTGGGATTTAAATGAAAGGGCAAAGCATTCTGCATGCATATAGAAACAGAATAGGATTTCTGTAAAGCTCCACTGAAGCGAAACAAACTTGGGACAACTAAATGCATCTGTGAGTCCACTTGCTCTCAGGGAACTTACTGTCGTACACCACACAGAGCCCCGTGCATATGTACCCTCAACTTCTGAAGAACGGAGGCAACCTAGAATCAAAGCAAAAAAGGTTACCTGTATACTGAAATAGAACATTCATGGCACTGTAATTTTTGACTTTCCTGTTTCAAGAGGAAAGACTTAAAAGATCAATAAAGCTGTATGGAAATGTGGCCTTCATTCTTCTTCTTCAAAAAAAAATACCCCTTCCTATTAAAAAACAAAACAAAACAAAACTCCAAAAGACTTTTTACTTTTTTAACCTAGAGTCAGCTACAAAAAATAGAAGGACCAATTGCTGAGTTCAAGCCTGTGTTTTATATCCTGTCTTTTGGAATTCTCTGTGGTGTTGTCATCTTTCTTGGGCTATATATTGTTTATTTTTAAAATTTCTTTATTATTTTGATAAAATCCTTAAGTGATGAAAAAGTTAAATACACCCTCACATTCCATAATACAAATTTATTGTATTTCCTTCTACTGTATAAGAAATATTTCAATTAAACTTAGACACAATTATACCTCTCTAAAAACACTTTCATTTTTTCTTACTTTTTATATACAAATATGAATATACAAATTCTCTGTAGAGTTATTTTATGGGTTCATATTTGAATAAATAAAATTATACTGCATCATTTTGCATCTCGTGTTTCTCAATCAATAAAGCATACACCTTTCTACTTATATATACCCTCGTCCTTATAGCTACACATAACCCACACTCTCCTTTAAGATTAATCTTCCAGCAAAACTGTTTGAGAAAGAAAACACCCTATCCCTAGAGCCTTAGTTTCCTGTTGCCTCTAAATCGTATCCAGGCTCTTTAAATTTTAATAACTTTTAAAATGACAGGAAAATAAGAAATACTAAATACAAGAAACACGGATTTTAGAGGAAATGGCTTTAGCTTTTCCTCATTAAGAATAATGTTCGCTGTGGGTTTGTCATAGACAGCCTTAATTATATTCAGGAATGTTCCCTGGAATCCTAGTTTCTCCAAAGCTTTTATCATAAATGGATGCTGGATTTTATCAAATGCTTTTTCTGCATTTAGTGAAATAATCATGTGATTCTTGACCTTGCTACAGCTGATGTGGTGGATTACATTGATTGACTTGCATACATTGAACCAACTCTGCATACCGGGGATGAATCCAGTTTGGGCATAGTTTATGATTTTTTTTTTTATGAACTGTTGAAGTCGATTGGCCAGAATTTTGTTGAGAATTTTCGCATCAATATCAGGGAAATGGGTCTATAGTCCTCTTTCCGTGATAAGTCCCTGCCTGGTTTTGGGATGAGGGTTATACTGGCTTCATAGAATGTGTCTGGTAGTGAACGTTCTCCATGAGACTCTTATCTCCAGTTAACCACCAGAAAACCAGAAGTGGTGCTGTGGCTCATGCCCTGGCCTAGATTGCAAGCCCCATGACCCACAAAAAAATTTTTTTAATGGCTTGATATATTTGAATATATCCATGTATCATAGTTTTATGTATTTATTTTTACGTTTTTCTCTTTATTTTTAACCATTCAACAGATCAGTTTATAAGCATCATAGAATATGTTTGGTAGCGAACTTTCACTTTCAATTTCATTGGAGAGTTTGAGAAATATTGTCCCTGCGCTATCACTGTATCTCATCTGAGTACCCTGGATACTTTATATACTGGTATTAGAACTAGGGAAGTGAAAGGGAATATCAAAATTGAGAGACAAAGGATAAAAAGACAAATGACTCCAAAAGCAATACTTACAAAACCATTTGGTATAAACCAACTGGACAACTCATGGGGGAGGGGGGAAGGGAAAAGGGGAGGGGGGTGGGGCAGGGGAGAATGAGGGAGGAGGTAACAAATAGTACAAGAAATGTGCCCATGGCCTTACGTATGAAACTGTAACCCCTCTGTACATCACTCTGACAATAAATAATTATTATTTTTAAAAAAGAAACATGGAATCCTATAGAATTTCTAAAATGGAACCAAGTTTAGAACATAGCTCTGACCAATATTAATGTCCTGACCAAATTGAGTCTGTTTCTAAAAACAATATTGGCAGCCTGTTCTGCTTTTTTTTAAAGTGTATTCAAAAATCCTTTTCCTCACCAATGGGGCCAAGTCATTCTTTATAATAGAAGCATAGCATTCCATTGTGTATATGTACCACATTTTCTTGATCCATTCATCTACTGAGGGTCATCTGGGTTGGTTCCATATTTTAGCAATGGTAAATTATGCTACGATAAACATAGTTGTGCTGGTAGCTTTCGTGTGATATTGCTTGTAATCTTTGGGTAAATGCCCAAAAGTTGGGTTGCTGGTTTATAGGGGAGCTCTGTTTAGCATTTTGAGGAACCTATGCTTCTATTAGAAAGAATGACTTGGCCCCATTCATGAGGAAATGGAAAGACTTCAAAAAAATCATACTAAGTGAAGTGAGCCAGACCCAAAGAAACATAAACTCTATGGTTTCATTCATTGGAATCAATTAGTACTTGCCTAAGATAGCCCTAGCAGAGGAGCACAATAGCTCAATAGCAATGTACATATAATCACATAAGATGATGCTAAGCAAAATGCACTACAATATTTGGAAATAAGTGGTTTATCTTTGTTGTTGTATTTTCAAGGTACCATAGGAAATTTTTCTTTTTCTTTTGTCTTTCTTCACCATGTTTTTAATCCTGATGTCACTGTAACTGATTTGGGTACACTGGGTATTGTATTGACATTTATTGGAACTAGGGAAGGGGAACACCAAAATGGAGAGACAAAGGGTAAAAGATGAATCAATGCAACAGCAATACTTACAAGACAATATGCTGTAAATGTACTACTTGAGGGAGGGTGGGGAGATTACTGGGGAGAGGGAAGGTAGGAGAAAAAGGAGGAGGTAACAAGTTTGATAATAAATGTACTCACTGCTTTATGTATAAAACTAACCCCTCTGTACATTACTTTGTCAATAAATAATTAATTTTAAAAATCTTGACCCTCTTTATGACTCAAAGAGAAAGTATCTACTATACTTCCTGTAAAGCATCTCAACCTAAGTGAAGGACACAAAATAAATGCATCTTTGTTTTAAGTTGAGTGAGTTGCTCTTTGAAGATCTCAGGGGAGGACAGAACCTACTTCACAGAAAAGCCAGCTGTTTAGAAGACAGAATGGCAAAGAACATGCATTCTGGGATCCAGCTGTCTCGTTTTAAATGCAAAGTTCTTTGAACTTGGACAAGTTTCTTGACTTCCACAAATATTATTTTCTTATCTGTAAAATCATTCATATATGTGTGTGTGTGTGTGTGTGTGTGTGTGTATGTCCCAAGCCAGATGGTTGTTTGAACATTAAGAGCCAGCCTATAATTAGTCCAATAAATGTTAGTAGCTATTATTATTGTTGTTATTCAAGGTCCCTTATGCTCATGGTTCCCAGTTCATTTCACAGTCAGTGAAGAGAAATGAGCCTTATACCACTTCCTGAGACTTGTCATTTAGATTCAGTCAATACTCTAGGTTATCTAGTGATATTCACTTTTAAGGGCACGCTGAGTTAAAAATCCATACATGAATATAGGTTCAAAAGTTGATATCTCACTTACGTGCAGTCCCATAAATTTTCAGGACTAAAATCCAGCATCATTACCTTCAAGAAGTTTTATGGATTCATATCAATATGCCCACTGGAGAATCAACGCTTTAGCAATAGATGGTTGGTCCCTACAGAGCACCCTAAGAGCTAGGCCAGACAGTTAGCTGAACCAGTTATTAACTGACTATAAAGACAATGGCCAACAAAGATGTTTATTAGAGGCTATACTTGCGTTTTACTAAACCAATTCCACCATTCCATGTTTATACTACCAGAAATACCATAATTAAAGTAATAATCAGACCATTTCACATACTACTGAAAATTACTCACCATGATTTCTTTTAGTGGTAAGAGATTTCCTAAGTTGATACCACTTTTGTTATTGTTGTTTGAAACTGAGTTATGCTATGTAGTCCAACTAATTTTAAATATTTGATCCTCCTGCTTCATCCTCTCAATTGCTGGGATTACCATATATAGTATTTACCATATAGGATACCATATAGAGTATTTAGCAATATTATGATGAATAGAGTCTCCCAAGTTTTAGAAATATTCAAATGAATTTCTGGCCCTGAGGTCCTTTTGCCCAAATCTAGTGCTCTATTTGCATCACAGCTCCACTTCTAGTGTTTTTGGAGATTCATGAGAGATGAGAGTCTTATGGACTTTCCTACTCAAGCTGGCTTTGAACCATGATCCTCACATGTCAGCCTCCTGAGTAGCTAAGATGAAAAGTGTGAGCCACTGGCACCTGGCTACAATTCCATGTAATTTTGGAATTCATAAACAATCAAAGATAATGTAAAAATAAGGGATTTTAAAAATCCATCTGCATCTTAAGAGCATATACAAATGCACAAAATAAAAAAAGAGAAGCCTCTGCTGTAGCAGCACATAGAGTTGGATTCAGGGAGACATGTAAGAGAACTCTGTACCTATCCCGAGTCCAGCATGGCTTGAGAATGAGCAGCTTTCCTCCCTGTAATTCAGACACATTCTAGGACTTAAATTTCATGACTATTGAAATCAGAGATAATAAAAGCACTATTCAGGGATCTACCAATGTGGAACCAATGCTCATCTTATAGTCCCATGCATCTCGGTAACCACTTAGCCAACTTATTTTTTAAACTATGAAGAATAAAGACATAACTAATGTCTTGATCAGTTTTTAGATACAGAAAATGACCCAGGAACTATGTCTTCTGTGGCATTCTAAACACCTCCTGAGCCATATGTGCCATTCAAATATACAAATAGTTATTTTTAATTCTTTAATAAGAAAAATCTTGAAATTGTCTGATGGTGATAAATAGATTATGTCAGACTTCAATGCAGCCAGCTGTTTGGCTGGGATTCTAACTCTACCTGGAACAGTTGATGAGCATGTCTGTGACCTAAACCACTGTTTAAAATGTTCTTGTGGAAGATAGAAAGACTTTATCCAGATTATTTGCAAACCATTTTCCAAGAGGACACATCTGTCCAATTAAGAAATGTTTCAGGGGTCTGGGGATATGGCCTAGTGGCAAGAGTGCTTGCCTCGTATACATGAGGCCCTGGGTTCAATTCCCCAGCACCACATATACAGAAACTGGCCAGAAGTGGTGCTGTGGCTCAAGTGGCAGAGTGCTAGCCTTGAGCTAAAAGAAGCCAGGCACAGTTCTCAGGTCCTGAGTCCAGGCCCCAGGACTGGCCAAAAAAAGAAAGAAATGTTTCAATCTTGAAATCACTTCGGGATTCTTGACCAAAAGGCCTTGGTCAGACCAGTAGTCTCTCAGATTTCTGCAGCTAATTCCTTATCACCATCAAATATGAGTCTAGGTGCTTTTAGGCTGTGGGTTTTGTGTGTGTGTGTGTGTGTGTGTGTGTGTGTGTGTGTGTGTGAGAGAGAGAGAGAGAGAGAGAGAGAGCGAGCATGCACGTGCATGCACATGTGTGTATGTACACATGTGCACGTAAGGGTAGTCCTGGAGCTTGAACTCAGTAACTGGTGGTTGTCTCTGAGCTTTTATTCTCAAGGCCATTTCTCTTCCACTTGAGACACAGTTCCACTTCTACCTTTTTAGTGGTTAAAGGAATGTAAGACTCTCCCAGACTTTCCTGCCCAAGCTGACTTTGAACAGCAGTCCTCAATCTCAGCCTCCTGAGTAGGCAGGATTTGAGGCATGAGCCATCGACACCTGGCTTGCTTTTAGGCCTTTTCAAAATTGTTCTTATGATTTAGGATCAAGAGACATCAAACCCATAAACTGAAGGTCAAATTTCTTGTAGCCAGACTTGTATGCCCTAAGATACTAAACATTCCATTCTAATGTGACTTAACTTTGAGGGAGGAGAGCGATACATCCTATGAAAAAGAGTTTTACCACAGTGTGGGATAAAATAATAAAATACATGCTCATTATGAAACTCACTAATAAAAAAAGTCTTGGATATGAAAGACTTGGATGAATTTGAGCCATAAGACAAAAAAGAAGCTGATCATATATTTGCTAAATATAATTCTCTACTGAGCCATGAAATAGATTAAAGTTCTAAAAATAAATATTAATGGGGAGTTTCTGCCAATACTATCCAAGAGAATACATTTTAATAGTAAACATATCAAGTGAGAATTTATTTTCCTTGGAATGGAAATTAAGCTAAAATTTCCTTTTAAGAAGAAATCCTTTACTAGTTTGAATTAGTCTAACCTCTACACATTTGTTATCCTTTAAACATTGATTTGACCCAGAAAGTCTTCCTAACCTTTTGGTCTTTTGAGACCATGCACATCCCTGTCAAATGTCTGTATGTTGACTTATCTTTGATGAACATCTTGGTAGTTTTAATAGAGAATTTTCTAACCCAGATTTTTCATGACATCATTTTAGATCACAAAAATTTTTAAGAACAATAGAAAACATGCTTAAGATTTCATCATTTTGCAAGCAAGTGTTTTGCTGTGTGCTTTACTGCTAGGTCACCTGCCCCCTTCCACCCTGACAACCACTTAGTGGGTCACACAACCATCACCAAGCATGCCATGGAGGCCCCAGGTTCCCTAGCTGAGTACAGCTACATCCTCAATGTCCTAAAACAACTAGACAGCTCCAAGTGTGTTGCCTCCCTACACCATGCTGAAATTGGTGGGCAGCAGCAGCCACAGTGGACAGGCAGTCAAGATCCTATGGACCCAAGTGCAGGATCAACAGATCCTGGCCTGGAAAGGTAGAAGCTAGTGGTTGGCTTTGAACCCCGATCCTAAGATCGTAAGTCAGGGGCCTCTAGCTTTTTTGAGCTCTTTTACCCATGCTAGTTAAATCTCCCAAAGCCCACATTCATTCCCTGATCTGGAAAGTCACTGACCCTGGCCTGACCCACCCTCGGGGCTGTTGTAATTGGACAGAAAGATGTGTTTCCCTGAGGAAGTAGCTGTGTCCCCACCCTCCCTTCCTGGATGGAGTAAGATCTCAGATGAGCCCTCAGTTGTTGGAAGCACATGACTCTCCAATGCCAAAACGAGACACTTGAGAAATTAATCTTCTGGTATCAGAAAATCTGACATACAAGTGATAATGGAAATTTCACCAAGGCAGTTTGCCTCTGTGCAGAAGGGTGCCTAGTCACTCTACCCAGAGTAAGGAGGTACACCAGGCAGGACTAGGCCCTTTGGTTTTTATTCTAATGCAAGGAGTGGTGCTGTCCCTCCTTCCCAGCAAGAAATTGCGCTCAACTTCTGTGATTGGCTTTTAGGGGGGATGATTTAAAGAAGGTAGAAAGTGTTCTGTCAGTGAAAAAGTTCCCACAGGGGTAGGGTAAGGACTCGCACTCTTGATATGGCTGGCTGAATACAAACAGCACAGCTAAGAGTTATAGTTTGAAATCAAGAAGCAAATAATTCTAGGAAATAAAAGTGCCAGGAGATATAAATACATAATTATTAGTGGTTACAAGATGGGGACACTTTGGTTAAAAAAAGACTGCTTTTTATCAAAGGAAAAAGCAGGTTATAAATGTTCTCTAGCTCAAGGACTATGTAATCTCATTTCACAAAATTTAGGAGAATCTATTCCTGTCAATCAAACCCTTATAAAAAATGAAATACCAGGATTAAGTGAGATATTATTGTATGAGAAGTACTTGCCAATTGTTTCTGTTCCAGTTTATGCTCAAACCCGCACTAAAGCTGTGTGCATTTTAGTATCAGCTACTGTGCTTAATCATTCCTTTATTAGGAGCAAGGAATACTAATGGAATGCCTAGCCTGCCCAGTACGATAGCCACTACTGAGTTACATGTGGCTATTAAGCACTTAAAATGTGCTCAGTATACAGGTATACTGGGGAAAGATCTTGAAGAGAGCTGAGACGGGTAAGTTACAGATGGATTGGGTGGAAGAAAGGAGTACAAGCATATTGTGTGTTAGAAGACCTTTGGCAACTTTCCAGCTCTGATTCAGTCCTGGAGTGGAAAAACAGCAACGACAGAAAAAGATTGGTTGGATTCAGTGCCCTCTGTCATCTTTTTATTTTCTTTTGTGCCAGTCCTGGGGCTTGAACTCAAGGCCTGGGTACTTGGAGCTGTTTTGCTCAAGACTACTGCTTTACCACCTGAGCAACAGCTCCACTTTTGAGGTGGTTAATTGGAGATATGAATCTCGTGGACCTCTCTCCTCAGGCTGACTTCAAACTGTGATCTTCAGATCTCAGTCTTCTGAGTAGCTAAGATTACAGACATAAAGCACAACCCAATGCCTTTTCTAATGGGAAGAGTGTACGTTAGAGGTGAGAGAAGAGCAGTAGTTAGGAAATGGAGCCAGGACTGGATCCAAGTGGGAGGAGAACAGATACACTACCAGTATGAGCACCTTTTCAGGAAGGACTGGGGAAACTGTCAAGCTGGGACAGTCTGGGGGACTGGATGGCAAATACATTAGAGGTGAATTCTAAAACATGATAATATAGGGCCACCGTGTGACATGAAGAAAGGGACTGTAAAGTGGTGCCGCATGCCTGCTGTCTGTCACTCACCACCTGAGCTCTTAGGTCTGATTTCCCTTATGGTTGTCAGAGTCTGCAACACAAGTGAGCCTAAGAAAGTGGCCTGAGAATGACCTCTGAAGATTACTTGGTGACTACACTCTGTGTGACAGAGGTCATTGTCATGAAAACAGTCTCCAGTACACTGTGAAGGCACAAAGCTAGAGCTGGTCCTTCCCTGCCCTCCAAGTGGGGGCTGGATTACAAGGATATGACCACGCCTCCTTTGGTCATGTTTCTCTCTGACCAATGGGATGCAAGAATTGAGGCCAGCCCTTGAGGCACACCGAAGTGCTGCATGGTGATTGAGAGAATCGAGGTGATTTTGGAGATTCTGTATGAAGTAGAAAGAGTGGTGGTTACAAGAATAGAGGCGATTTCAGAGAGTCTAAGAATGTGCCCCCTCCTCACTCTCCTTATCACAGTCCTGAGATGTCCAAGCAAACAAGACAAAAAAAAAAAAATAGCTGCAGGTAAGAAACTGCTACAAGAATTCCTGGAGAGGATTTGTCCTGGTGGACCAACTGAAGCAAATAAAAAGAAGAAAATTAAAAAGCAAAGTAACCCCAAGGAAAACACTGCTGGAGACTATAAATCAACCCAGGATGTGAGCAAAGAACCACACTGACCCTGAGCCTTCCCCTGGGTCCTCCCAGCCAGTGTCTTTCCACTGACACTGGAATCCATAACATATCAGAAGTCCTACTTCTTTGATATTCTAGTGAACCTCTACCCGAATCCAGTAACCAAAAGGTACAAAAAGTAATGGAGGAGCAGAACCAGCTGGAGAGAGAGAGTGGGAACATGAAGGAGTTAGTGGCAAAATTAAAGTTGGAGAGAGAAAACATTGCAAAGGACCTGAAGGAGTAGAGCTCCACGTGGAAGGCCAAGGTCCAATAGCTCTTGGAGCAGATGTGCTAACAGAGAGGAGAAAGAGCAAGGGGTGAGGTGGATTTTTCAACTACAGACCAACCTGGTGCCCCCACCGCCACCTGCAGGGCCATCTTGGGTCGAGCTGTGGCTATAGGCTGAGGCTTGCCAGTTGCAGAAGAAGCTACAGAACCTGGAGGAAGAACTTCACATCCAGATGCAGGAAAACCAGAGCTTCGGTCTCTAGAACCTGGAGCAGCAGAATCTTCTCTGGTTACTGGCAGAGGCATGGAATCAACATGCATGAGATTGGCACAAGATCCTCCAGACAACGGAAAGAGAACACAAGACCATGAAGTGCACAACCATACACAAATAAGAGCTGAAAGAAGAGCTGGCCCAGCTGCAGGATGCCTTCCACGGGCTAGGAGGTGAGCATCTTGCACTCAGAGCAGCAGGTGAAAAAATGTCCACAGGAGAAGCTGGGCCAGAGAGAGCAGAAGTTACAAGAATGGCTGAGGTAATGAGCCAATCAGCTCAGAATCTGCAGGACTTGAAGGACCAGAACCTAGCCCAGCTGTAAGAGCTCAGAGACAGCTATGAACAGCACGTGGCCTCCTATCAGCAGCTGATCTGGGAGAAAGAGGTCCTGCAGCAGCACCTGCTGAGGCACTCCCAGCTGCTGGAGCAGCTGAAGCAGGAGCCGGTGTGGAGCAAGTTGGAGGCCCAGATGGCTGATCAAAAGTTATAGGACACTCTGAAGTGTGGGAAAGCCACCAGACATCACAATGAGCAGCTGTGGGCCCAGCTGAGCTTCCTGGCTTTCCCTAGGGAAGGTGAATGAGCGAGCAAAGAAGAAGAAAAGGGTGAGGAGGTGACTCTCCCTGATGTGTCTATCCGAGGTGACATAGCCAAGCCACAAACCATGTGGGATTTTTATCTTGAAGTGCTATCCATTGCTGAATCAAAGAAGGTGAAGCTTGGCAGGCAGCCACTGCCAGCGGGCCTGCTGCTGTTGTCTCCCTAACTTGGGAGCCCAGTGCCAGACAAAACTGGAGTTCAGACCCACTTCCTTAAAAGCTGGAAGCATCGGGTGTCTGAGGAGAGGAAGCAGGACACACAGGTGCCCAAGAAGAAGCTGAAAATCTGCTTCACCCACCAACTGCCCAACAAGGTGGACTACAAGAAGCAATAGGATGAACTCCCATGTCCATGCAGCTAATGGTCAGAACACATGACCCCCACTGAAGAGTCCATAATCTTCTACAAAGAACAAATGGCAACCCTGGATAAGCTTTATCAAGAGAAAGATGAGTATGCCAACCAGCTGGCCCAGAAGAGAGAGAAGAAGGTGCTATAGGAGCTGCAGTTGCACCTTGCAGATGAGGGCACAGAGCACCAGGACCAGATGTGGGCAGCCGCCCTGCCCCTGCTGTTGAGGCCCCTCAGACCTCACAGGCCCCATATATATGGACATTTTAGAGGAGTGGCAAGCTTTTGAAGAGGTGAAGCTTGAAGACAACATGGAGCCTGCCCAAGGAGAGATTGGGATGCCTGTGCACCTCAAGCACTCCAATACAGAGCAGATTGGGCCACTGCTGCTTTGATATCCAGCACCTGCTAAAGCTTGCGAGTAGAGGCAATGAGCCCCTGCTTTCCATTGCTCCACAGGACTGATGCAAATGACAAATTGGAGATAATTATTGCCTAAATACCTGGCAGCTTCCACCTGGAGAAGTGGGCTCCTGTTCTCTACAACTACCCTGAGTCATGACAGCTGAGTGACATTCTCTTAGGCCTAATTATGGTGGGGTGGGGGTAACTATAAGTCCAGACAGATCAGACACTGCTGGGAGGTGGCCCAAATTCTAGGGGCATCTAACTTCCATTGGTTGCAAGGGAAGGGGCACAGGTGAGGGTTACTATAAAGAATAAATCTTTACAAAGGAAGATGGAGAGTGATGAAATGGTTTTGTATTGTGATTTTATAGTAGTGACGGCAATTCTTTTGTGGTATAGTTTAATAATACTCTATTATCTTAATTTCATAACATTATATTATCTTAATTTTATATAGTATTTTTATATTACTGCATCATATTAGTCATATTAATCATATGGTGTTATGTGTTGGTACAGTCATAGTACAGTCACTTGCATTTTTGAAAATGTATTGAACTCTGTACAGCAATAGTGAATTTTCTCATTTGTATGTTGAAATATCACAATAGGGATAAGGAGACATGGAAAACAAGAAAACATTAATACTGAAAGTTTGGTAAAAAGAAAACATGAGTAGAACAACTGGAGGTGTGCTGAAATTGAAAAGGACATACCAGATGGACTACAGAAATGTAATACAAAAATAAGAATGTAGAATTATAAAATTTCTATAGATATCCCATATCTATACTGCAATGGTATATGTTGGACATTATTGTTAAATATTTAACTTAAAAAATAAGATCAACATATTATCATGCACTTTCTTGATTTACCCATGCTAAAAATTAGCTCACACTTCTGGAGGTAATTACATAATTTATATATTCATAGAAAACCAGCACACAAATAGATGATATCACAATTTGATATTTATGAAATGCCAGTTTTCCATAAATATAGAAAATCAGCAATTATCACTGGAGCTGTTTATTAACATTTGGAAGGAAATAAATAACAAATGGGCTTCCTATTCATTAAAATTATTCAATAATATAAAAAGTCCCTATTTCAAGATATCCATGCCTTGGCTTCAGAGCCACCCACAATAGTCAAATTACATTAAAAATAACACTAAAATGTTCTCGTTAACCCTTTTGCTGTTTTCTTAGGCTCTTAACAATTTTAATCCTTTGTGTGTGCATATATGTACATATGTGTATTCCAAGCACATTCTGTCAGTTTTCTTAGTGAAGATTTGGAGTGAAATACTAAGAAGGAATTAGGACAAGCCTTTTCCATAACTTTGTGCCTGATATGGGTACAATGCAAACCAGTCATCTTGTTCATATGTAAACAGATTAGTGTGGGAATGTATGGGTATTACTCCGCAGGACCCCATCAAGCACTCTTGGGGGCCAGTACAGTGGGGTGACTAAAAACAGCACATTCTTACTCAAAATTTTGGTAATTAATAAGCAGTACATTAACATCACAGTGACTAAAGTCCATAAAGAGAATATTTCTAATGACACTATTTGTTTGTCTTCCAAGTGTGTGTGTGTGTGTGTGTGTGTGTATGTGTGTGTGCACCTATGTGCCAGTCCTGGGGCTTGAACTTGGGGCATGGGCACTGTCTCTGAATTTTTGTGCTCGAGACTAGTGCTCTACCACTTCCGGTTTTTTGGAAATAAGTCTCACAGATTTTCCTTCCTGGGATGACTTTGAACTGTGATCCTCTAACCTTAGCATCTCGCGTAGCTATGATTACAGCGATGAGCCACTGGCAGCAGGCTTTCTTCCAAAAGTTTTGTGGGGATTTTATCACAAAGTTACAGCATATCTCTTCACAGGGCTTGTTTCATCTGTGGTTAAGACGGTGGTTTTAACATGTCCCTCTCTAGCCAGTCTGTTTTTAGGTGCGGAGTTTTAGTTTCTGAAGGAAGAAAGAGGGAACAGTGCAGACATAACATACAAAGGTAAGCTATCTTAGAAAAAATCACAGCCACCAATCATCTAACACTGTGTTGAAGACTTTAGGATAAAACTAGGATGGCATAGTGACTTGCATCTGCAATTCCAGCTATTCTGGCGGGCTGAGATAGGAAGATATTGGTTCAAGGTTAGCATATAGGTAAATGGGGCTAGTGAGACCCAATCTCAAAGAACATTTGAGTTCACCCTTGTAAAACAAGTTCACACCTGTAAACCAAGCTATGTGGGAAGCAGATGCAGGAAGATTATGAGTCTGAAGCCAGTCCTAGGCAAAAAGCATAAGACACTATTTTAAAAAATAAGGCAATAGGACTGGGCATGTGGCTTAAGTGGGAGAGTATTTGTTTAGTAAGTAGGAAGCCTAGGCCTTCAGTACAAAGCTTAGTCACACACACACACACACACACACACACCCCACACACACACAAAGGAGGACACAACAATGAGATTATAGGCTATCATGGTCATTTACTGAAATCTGAGCTCTAGCAGCAGCACCCATAGATCTCAACCGTTGGTGAATATGCAGATTACTCAGGTGTGGTCATTCCCTGATCTTGGGCCATGAGCATATATTTTGCTGTCATCAAAACTTAAATATTAGAGGAAACCACAAAACTCTACTAGCCAACTGAATCCCTCTGCCTTGCCCCTGAAAAATGATTATTCAACTCTTGTGAATCCTTAAATATATTGTCTAATACTAACATTGCCAAATATTTATTTAATTTGTATATCTGTATATGTATTCCTAAAGAAAAAAAATGTTCCCTCAATCTCCCCATCTAACCTTTGGTGCTCAACAATCTATTTAAATGAATAAATGATACTTACAAGATTTATTGTTAACTCATTTGTATGGTGTACTGTTACAAACCTCTATCAATAAATAGGTTTGTAGTCATTTCAAAGATAGCATAATATGTAGATGAGCTGAATTTACTCAACAATCCCATATTCTTAAAAAATACATTATACTTTCTGATATTTAAGTACCAGAATTATGGTCATAATCTTCGCAAACATTTCCCAGTATTTCTTTGAGTAACAACCTAGTAATTTTGCTTCTTTTCTGAACTTTTCCTAGTGATGAGGAACTTTATGCACCGTGAGACAAACTTTATCATCCTACATCTAATTCTCAAGAATAATTCTAATTCCTCTTTTAATTTGTAGATACTTTGGTTTTAACATTGTGCACATTTGATAGCCCCTATTGTCTAGACTCAGAGACCTGGGAAGAGAAACCCAGAAAGTGACAGAGATTATTATTATTTTTTTTTATTTTTTTATTTTTGGCCAGTCCTGGGCCTTGGACTCTGGGCCTGAGCACTGTCCCTGGCTTCTTCCCGCTCAAGGCTAGCACTCCGCCACTTGAGCCACAGCGCCGCTTCTGGCCGTTTTCTGTATATGTGGTGCTGGGGAATCGAACCTAGGGCCTCGTGTATCCGAGGCAGGCACTCTTGCCACTAGGCTATATCCCCAGCCCCAGTGACAGAGATTATTAATAGTAGTAGTAAAGTATAACTGACAAATAAATAATTAATGCATCTATTACCTCACACAGTTACCTCTGTGTATGTATGTACCTGTGTATGTATCTATGTGTATGGGGGGGTGAGAAGATTTAAGATCTTCACTCAGCAAATTTCAAATATATAGCACATTGTCACTAACCATAATCACACTGCTGTAATGTAACAATTAACCATAGTCATAAATTATCCATAGTCGCCACATCATATGTTAAAACTTTAGATGCACATTTATACTGCTCTCCTGAAACGTTCTACCCTTTTAATTTCTTCTCATTTCCATAACTAAGCAACCCCTGGCAATCACCATTCTACAATCTGCTTTTCTGAATCACTTTTCTAGATTCTATATATAAGTGACTTCACATAATGTCTTCCAGATTCACATATGTTGTCAAAAATGACAGTTTCCATCTTTGGTAGAGTTGAATAATATTCCACTGTATATAAATATGTACCACATTTTCTTTATCTGTTGATGGATACTGGCTGATGCTGTCTTTGCTCCTGTGAATAATGCTGTGATGAGCATATAAATACAGGTATTTCTACAATAGACTGATTTCCTTTGGATACGTGATGAGAAATGGAGACTATGGTAGAGGAACCTCTGTACTATTATCTTTAATGACTGTGTCCATTTACATTCCTCACCAATGGTTGAGGATTCCTTCTCTCTAAATCCTTTCCAACACTTTATTATCTTTCATCTTTTTTTAAACAGTTTATAGTTTTTGTTTAATGTACTTAGTGACAGCTAAAAATTATCATTACTCAGAAATTATACTTTCTATGTTTCTAACTTCCTTTAAACCCTTCTCTGGACATTTCTTACTAGTTTCAGTTGTCTTTAGAGATGTTAAAGGAGAAGGAAAAGCTACAAATGTGTTATATATATATTTAAATGGTATTTCTTTTCAGATAATGTGTAAAATGATCCAAATAACCCTTTGACTTAAAGCTTTGGCAGATGTAGCAAAGATTGCTAATTCTTCTCCATTTTTCATCCTTGTGTCTTTCTTATAGTGGAAGACAGAATCAGAACCAGCACATACAGTCTTATAGTATATGTCTCAAACTTCTTCACACTGAAATGTGAGTACACACTTACATTGTGGCCAGTGGGACATAATTGGAAGCTTTCTGTGGAACTTTAGCTTCATGGGAGTTAACTGAGCTGATATGAATGTTTCTTTTGTTCTTTGCCTTTTTTATTTGCAATATATGATGGCTGATGTCTCAGCAGCCTTCTTAGACTCTAATAATTCTTCTCCTTGTTTTATATGTGAGAGAAATAAATTTCAGTCTTATTCAAATCACTTTTATTTAGGCATTTGAAAAACATCCTAAGCAATTATTCTAATTGGTTAATGTAAATCCACTGGTGCTAATTGAGACTAATTACTATTTCTGCCCTGCCAATACATGACAAATTCATAGTAGACAAAAATAATGACCTCTCCAAGTAGATAATCATGTCAAGTACATGTTGTGAAAGTATATGTAATCAGCTTGGAGAGAAAATTCTAGATTTGTGTAATAGTCTCTATAACTATATGTTCAATATGTACCCTACTGTAAACAAAACACGTAGAAAGTGTTCAATAATCTGCTTGGAAATAGGCTCTTATGGTTACATTTTTAGTAACTTAAACTCCTTTCAGCGCTTTCAAAAATGTCAGAAGCAGCCTGGTTTGGTTATCGCAAAGATAGAGGTCAGCAGGGGAACATGTAAATGTCGATATCTCAGATGTGTGTAAGTATGAAAACTACCAGAGAAAAGAATGAGCTCTGTGGGGGGGAAAAAGGGAGAAGGAAAATAAGAGATAAAGAAAAATAGGCTTATAGCTACAAAGCTTTGTTCCCCACTGTCTTGTCTACTATGAAGTCAAAACTATAGAAATGACTAAGAGTAGACAGTGGCAAGAACTGGTCATCAATCAGAAGAGGACATGGATGGAAGCCAAAGGAAGAGGCACCCTTCCCATCGTCAGAGGAAATTCATAAACCTGGGTTTGTAGCAACTGTCCTTAAAATCCACCCCTAGGTTTGATTTCCATTTTAAATTCTCATTCTTATTATGCAGAAAATTGAATGATATTAACATAAATAGTCAATTTAAATGTAAGATAACAATGATGAGTATAATTCAAACAGCAATGTCATGAAGCTATTTTAAATTAACTTTAAAAATAGGTTAAAATTTCATTCAATGTATACTTTAGCAGGGTTATAAACTCTTTCAGAAAATAACAATGGAAGTTTCCAATTTAAGGCTAACTAATCTTTGCTAACAGGTTGCCCAGAGATGAATTATTAATGAATTTTAATAAAATTAACAAGAACCATTTCCAGCAGAAAACTTATAAGAAGAGAAATATTTATCTCTTCTCCAAAAGAGAAGAAGTTAGAGGCCCTAGCACTCAGGGAGATGGTATTGGGGAGAGGGCTGTCTTGGATATAATCACTACTTATGTTATATGGAAAAAGCAAAGGAATAATGAAGAAAATCATTTAAAAGGGAATTCTTTTCTTAGAACCTTATTAATAAGGGATTCTCAGAAGTTGTTCTACATGGAAGACCTACAAAATCATTAATTGCTTTAGACACCCAAGAATATTTAACACACCTCAAAAAAATTTCAACTATAAACTACAGATGAAGATAAATTTTATGGCAACTGTCATCCAGTGCATAGGAATCTAAGTTAATGTAATCAGTTTGCTAAAAGTGGGCAGGCATAGTATTTCACACCTACAATCCCGGCTATAAAGGAGGCTTTAGTAGGAGGATCATGATATAAAACTAGACCTTGGTAGAAAGCATATGACACTACCTAAAAATAATGTAAAGCAGAGAGGGTAGAGAGTAAATGTGCTCCAGGCTTACCTATTTCAATAAAACTGAGAGGAAATATTTGTTTTGTGATTATTTAAAATTATTAGGGTGACAAAGAAAGCAAAGATCTTTGTTTTTAATTATAAAAATAATAACAAAATATGTGAGGAAAAAAGTCATTTGTTCCAGTGAAGAACAGAGGATACAATAGAGAATGGACCAAATGAACTCCTAAGAAATGTCCATTTTCTGGATGAGAAGAGAGTCCTGGACTTCCATAGTCTCCTGGAGCAGTTGCCTGATCTGCTGAAAGTTAAGTGCTTAGTTTACCAAAGACGTGGGCACTTTGCAAGGACCAAATGGAAGAATGGATTAGGAGGCGAAAGAGACTCAACTTCCCAGTCTTAGCCCCTCTTTGCATTTTGCAGAGAGATTCAATGAAGGACTGAAGGTCAGTGTCTTGCACTGGCACCCCTGAGAACCAATGGAGATGAACCCAAAGTCATCCAAAAACCCTGCACCCACTTCCTACTTAACTATTGACAAAAACAAAACCAGAGGTGGTACAGGAGTTTGAAGGCTGGGCTAATCATAGGGACTCTCAATCTAGTTGGAGCTGTAGCTGGACTCCAGTGCCCCTCCGCTGTAGGAGAAATCTGAACCAAAAAAAAAAGAAATGATTGATAGAGGAAAATGGTAAATCACTTTGGAAAATGAGCAAAATGGCACAAAAAGGTTTTCCTCAGTCTTCTGTTTCATCATTTTCTCAGTTTTCTGTTTCATCTTTTTGTACTGTTCTCAGAACATTGTGCACAATGTTCACAATGTGCGCATTGCAGACAACGTCCAGAGAACAGTATAGAACAATGAGATGCGAATAAGCAGGAGATTTTAAATCATAGTAAAATAAAAGCATTAATAAAAACAAATTAAAATTAGCATCAGACTATAATCACTATTCTAAATGTTCTAAGTGATTTTTTAATAGACATGATGATAAAAATGAGAAATACTCAGAGAAAACAATGACATTAATTTTAAATACATCCGATGTAATAAAATTAAAAACAAACTCTAGATTTGATATTCTTGGGGAAAAGTGGGTCATGATCATGGAGACAAGTCATCAAAACTTATTCAAACTGATTCAATAAAAGAAATAAAAAGAAAAAAAAACAACATCAGTCACCTATTATCAAGAGGATAGACATTTAAAATGCACCGAGATGCAGATGTATTTGCATACATATCATTCGAAAATGAAGGAGTATTAGGGGAGTGTGTGTGTGAGACACTGGCTCTTGGCTTTATTTTGTTTTATTGACTTGCCACAAATCTTGGATCATTTCAAAAGATAAGAGCAAAGAAGAAATGAGGGTAAAATAAGATGTTTTTTTTTCAGACGAATGAAAGCCAAAAGAATTTGTGACCAGCAGATCCACACTATAAGAAAAATGTGTGTGTGTGTTTTTTGGGGGGAAGGGGAAGCAAATAATATCAGATGGAAATATGAGTGTACACAAAGAAGGCCAGAATTAGTAAATATTTGAATAGGTAAAAAATATTAGCTTTTTTTCTTAATTAAAAATGGCTTACTATTATAAGCAAACAAATTAATAAGTTCATGAGATTTATAACATGGAGACAATAGTGTGACAGTTAATTTCATATGTGAACTTCTCTGGCTTATAAGAAACCCTCATAGCAAGACATCAGAGGCTCACACCTATAATACCAGCCACTTAGGAGATTGAGGTCTGAGAATCAAGGTGTGAAGCCAACCCCAGTAGAAAAATCAGAGCGATTCCTATCTCTGATTAACCAGCCAAGAGCCAGAACTGGAGACATGGTTCAAGTGGTAGAGTGCCAGTCATAAGTGTAAAAGCTAAGCAAGAGCTAGCAGCTCTGAATTCAAGTCCCAAATACCAACACACACACACACACACACACACACACACACACACACACACACACACACACACACACACACACTATGCCCTGGCTGGTAAAACGTTATTTCTTGGTAAAAGAGATTATCATTTGAATCAATTTGTGAAAAGATGATTTTATGAGTGTTAAGAGGGTAGCATCTAATTTCTTGGCCCAAATGCAACAAAAAGGTAGAAAAGTAAATTTACAGTCCTTCTTATTGGAGTTAAGATCTCCATTCTCTCTTTCTCATGACATCTGTCTTCCTGATTCTCAGATCTTTGTACTTAGAAGTTAGACCATCAGTGCCGCCTCACCCCATTCTTAGGCCTTTGGATTCAGATTGAATTATACCATTAGCTTTCCTGCTTCTCCAGAATGCTGCAGACAGAACTTGGAACTTCCCTGCCACTGTAATGGAGGGAGCCAGTTCCAATAAATATATATAATATATATGTATATATATATATATACATATGTGTGTGTGGGCATACACACACATACATATACCTATCTCTCTCTATCCTCTCTATCTCTCTATCTATAGATAGATTGATCGATTCTTGGTATCTGGAAAAAAAAACTTTAGTAATACAACAGCAAAGAAAAAGAAGTAGCAAATGGGTTCAATAAGACTACAGGCCAGCCAATAAGTTATAGATTACAGTGGTGACAGTACTGAGTCAAGAGGCCTGAAAAGATCTGCATATGATATTTAGTTACAAGAGCAGGAACCTTGTTACTGAGCAGGAACCTTGTTTCATAGCTAAGACTTTAACTAGGTAACTGCAGAATAAGTAGAGCTTATGCTGTGTGGATAAACTGGATGAAAGGATAGATCCTATCCCACAGATAAGTGGGAGCAGGATAGCAAAAGAGTTCATCATGTCACTTAGAATGACACAATTTAAAAACTATTAATTTTTTGTGAAATTTTGCACTCGATATTTTCATCCTGTAGTTGACTACTCAAAACTGCAGAAAGTGAGAACATGGGGGAAGGGGGAGACTGCTGCCTTACATGATTATTTATTATTATTATTTATGTATACCATATTAATCAACGCACAAGTAAATGGAGCATAGTACTTACTCTATAGGTTTCTTTTAGACATTCACACTATAAAAGGGAGATTAAAGAGTGGAGGATCAAGAACAAAGTCTTAAGGATGATGGCCACTAAAGACTTGATGAGCCAGTGTTTGAATAAACAGTTAAGGACAACTGTCGCCTGGTAATTAATTAACTGGGAACAGTAGAGGGAGATGTGTGTACATTCTCATATTGGCTCAAAAATAGTCAACTATGAACCACTAATAGTCAGTCTCCTATCCCTTGAAAGCCTCACTTTTGACCAAAAGATTTGGGAATTTTTGTCTCCAAGACTTCCATTTTTGATTCTCAATGTTTTCAATTGTATTCAAGCATTTTCCTCTCTTGGGATTGTTGTGGAAATGAATGCTAAAGAAGATACGGTGATGCATATTAAGTCTGGAAGCCCTGCTTGTGAGCCCATCTACAATCATACACCAAAACAAACAAGTAGATTGATGACATATTCTACATACCTCCAGGAGATCATTCCTTTGTGGCTGATGTTTTTCATCTCTACACACCCAAGTAAGGAAGATGGATTCAAGTTACATGGCATAAAGAAGATACTTTCCTAGAGTTCATAAATTTGAAAATGCAATTTGAGAACTAGAACTTTTGGAAAATGCTGAAAAGTCTGCATTACTGTTCCTGACTTGAGAAAATGGTTACATTTACATCAATTCTAACATTTGAGATTTTATAATGTCATCTATGACCAAACTTTTTTCACTAATATGGGTGGTAACATTAGCCCATATTCATTAAATAGCAATATAAATATTAAAGAATGGGATATAGTAGAAATTCTGCTGCCCCATTATATACTCTGACTTAGTTAATACATAAGATGTATAGCATGTTTATTCAAATACTTAGAACAGGCCTCCACAATTTTTACCCAAGCATAGTCTGGATTTTGGTAGCATCTAACAAATATATGCTTTTTTGTTGTTGTTGTTTTGTTTTGTTTTTTTGGCCAGTCCTGGGTTTGGACTCAGGGCCTGAGCACTGTCCCTGGCTTGTTTTTGCTCAAGGCTAGCACTCTGCCACTTGAGCCACAGCGCCACTTCTGGCCATTTTCTGTATATGTGGTGCTGGAATTGAACCTAGGACCTCCTGTATACGAGGCAAGCACTCTTGCCACTAGGCCATATTCCCAACCCATAAACCATTTCCATAATGATATGAAAAATATATAGGACACAACATACTATGATTTGATTGCTCTAAGAACCAATGACTGAAGTTATAAAAATAATGATATACTACCGTATCTTGGTAGGGATTCAAAACAGGAAGCCAAACTTTTAGAACTACACAAAACTATTACAGTATAATCATGGCAGGTTCCCAGAGTGATGGCTGGCAGTTATATACCAGTCACCACACAATTGTTCAACTAGGGCTTGAACTAATGGCCAAGACACTATCTTACAGCTTTTCGCTCAAAGCTGGCACTCTACCACTTGAGCCAACCTCTACTTCCAGCTTCTTTCTTGGGGCAGTTAATTATAGATAAGACTCTAATGAACTTCATGTGTGGGCTAGTTATGAACTGCAGTCCTCAGATCTCAACCTCCTAAGTAGTTAGGATTGTAGACATGAGCCACCAGAACCTGGCATGAGCAGTATTTTTTTAAAAATAGCTAGCAAGCACAGTTCAAAATACCCAAAATATGGAAACAACCCAGATGCCCCACTACAGATGAATGGATCAAAAAAATGTGGTACCTGTACACAATGGAATTCTACACAGTAATTACAAATAATAAAATAATGGCATTCACAGGGAAATGGCCAGATCTTGAACAAATAACGTTAAACAAGACGAGCCTAGAACACAGAGAACAAAGGCTCATGGTCTCCCTGATATGTGAATGTTAAAGAGGGACAAAAACAGCAGAGATCGTGTCTGTAAAATAACAAACTTCTTTTCAAATGGTATTTCTACATGTTTTGGTCAGCGACTTTACATCATGTCTCTAAAACCAAACAATTACTAAATAAACATAGAAATGTCTAGGATAGACATACCAGACGATCACAGTAGCTCAACAGCTATGTTCATATAATTATATAAGATGAGGCTAAGCAAAATGAACTCCAAGAGATAGAAACAGGAGGATTTTATCGTTGTCGTTAGGTTTAATGTACTAGGTGAATTTCCTATGGCGTACCCCATGTGGTTACGGTATATGATTTTGGTACACTGGATATTGTATATATGTTTATCTGAGCTAGGGAAGGGAAAGAAAAATGAGGGAGGGTGTAACAAATATGACAAGGAATGTACTCACTACCTTATTATGTAACTGTAACTCCTATGTACATCACCTTGACAATATTTTTTAAAGGAAAAATAGCTAGCAAATATTAAGCTGGGTTATTAACTAGAATGGTGCCTATTGCCCTTACTCAATTTTTGCATGCTTGACTAAACCTTTCAAATATTTCCCTTTATAATTCTCCTTTCTATTCAAATTATTAAAAAGTAAAACAAATGTTAGGAATAATCCAATTCAATGAACTCACAGATCTTGTGACCCACAAAGGTTGTGAACTTTTTATAATGATAAGCCACGGCATTTTTTTCTTCAAAAGTAACTACTATCTATATCTCTATGATATCATTAAATAAAGGTTCTTTTTACAATAAAAAAAATAGAATAACTATTTCCGAGAAAGGCTGCTTAGCAATCTTCCAGTAACAAATATATAATGATGTTAGAGTTAACATTATCATTTTAGTTGTTTTTTTTAATTTCCCACTGACCAATGAGAACTTCCTCACAGCCTGATCCCAGCTCCTGGTTCCACTTTTCATTTTAGTAATGAGGGTACGGTTTCAAGATGTTCTCAGAGTTGCATGGCTGCTAAGAGACAAGGAGAGTTGCATCCCTCTGGCTTTCCAACACCAAGACCTAGGTTGTTTTTCTTTATCAGCTTCTGGTAGACAATGTCATAAGACTGTCTGGAACCAGAGAGATCCCGGGAAAGTTCTGGCATGTATGTGTGATCTTGACTACATCAACAAATGTCTCCCCAAACTCTTAGCATTAGGGAACTTCACTGACTTCTTTTTCTCTGTCTTCTCGTTCCTTTTTTTTTTTTTTTTAATTTTGTCAGTGGCAGGGCTTGAACTCAGGGCCTGGGCATTGTTCCTCTTTAAGCTCAAGGCCAGCACTCTACCACTTGAGCCACTTCTGGGTTTTGAGTGGTTAATTGGCGATCAGAGTCTCACGGGACTTTTTTTTTCTGCCCAGGCTGACTTTGAACCGCAATCCTCAGATCTCTGTTCCCTGAGTAACTAGTATTACAGGTGTGAGCCACTGGCATCCAGGTGTATTGCCCTTCTTTACACAAGCAAGTGGTCATATTTGTCACATGTCTATTGAAGACAGTCAGATGTTGCCTGATGACACATCTCTCCTTTATACCCACACAAAGCCAGGCCTGTTGTTGACTCCTTAAGGCCAGCCAGGGAAAGGAGGCTTTGAGTTTGCCGTTTTGGGGGGGACGTGGGGGGGGGGGGGGAATGAAATCTTTACTGTTGTCACCTAGAAAGGCCAAAAAGGATTCAGAAAACATAGTGAATCTTTTTCCAAATCCTGTGTCTCTGTCCATATTGCTGCCCCACTGTTGAATGTGCAGCTCCTCCATGCCAAAGCCTGACACTGCCCTAGTGTGAGCTTTCCAAACCCACCTCCCGTTTAGCCCTAACAACCTTTCTAGCTCAAAATCTTCACTGTCTTTTTCTGTCCTTCCTGTTTTTCTCCTCGATGAGCAGCACTTTCCATATGCACTATAAATCCCATTAGCCTTCTTTCTTCTTCAATTTCCTCCTTACTCTGATTTGCATGAGCATGCCATGATTCTGATTCCTTAAAGGCTTCCTAAGAGGGCATGTAGATAATCATGCCCTTGCCACTTATCTATTTATCATACATTTATGCTACAAAAATACTTTGTATTCTAATCATCTTTGTATTGGCAAATATACAGGGTACGTTATTATTTGTATTTTACAGAGTAAGAAACTGAATAAAGAAAGGTTATAATTGATTGCCTGTAGCTACATAAGTCACTTGAGCAGGACAGATTCAAATAATTCCCTTACTTTTATTCAGAGCAGACTTGTCTTGTAAACATTTTTCAATAGTAAATATTTGTCAGCTATTTGGGAGAGGGTGATTTGAGCACTTACTATATAAAAGGCACCAGTTCTGGATCCTAGGAAACAGGGGTGAACAAAATAGAGAAGATGTTTGCCTTCCTGGAGCCCTTACATTGGGTGGAAAGGGATTTTGTTTTCATAAAGGGGTGGGAAATAAACATAAATCAATGAGTGTTTTGACAATGAGCAGTGCTATAGAGAAAATGGAACTGAATGGTGTGTTATCTGGTGGTAGGAGTGGGTGGGCTGCTTGTTATAGGTCTGTTTGGACCAGGAGAGAAAAAGCCACAAGTCTGGTCAAGGAGGAACAGATAGCAATCACTTCAGATCTGGGGCAAGGCTGGGCATGCTTTAACACCTTTTCACTAGTCCTTTTGCCATAGGATAGAGCTGAGAGACAAATAGAAAACTTCCGACTGTAAATATTGTCCAGCTGTATCTAAAAACCAGCTCTCTCCCCGGGCTATATTGGAGCTAATAAATGCTCCCCATACACTGGGACTTCTGTGATTTGTACCTGAGAGAGATCTTTTTTCATCAAATAAGTGTAGACTGTGGCTTTCATCTATATCATTATATGAAGCAAGGACTCTCATTGCAAACAAATGCCTAGATAGGCACAGGTGAGTAGTAATGATAGTAATTGTTGATCTGCAATGTCAGTGAAGATCCTACAGTTGTCTGATGTCTTTTGTTGTCGAATCCCATTTTTAAATCTTAGATGGTCAATGTTTATTATTGATTTATAAATAAATATCTTTGACATTTATGTTCCCTATTGCAGAAGAGTACACACAGGTCTCAGATTTTACCATATGATGAAGCAGGGATTTTTTCCTTTAAAAAAAGTATTGTTACTATAAAGGTTAAGTACAGAAGGGTTACAGTTACATAAGCTGCGTAAAGAATACATTTCTTATTGGACAATGTCATCTCTTTCCCCTCTCTCCCATCCCCATTCTCAAGTTGAATAGTTCATTTTCAACATAGTGTCTAGTGAGTACTTCTGCTGCTTCTGTTCACCCTTTGCCCCTCCATTTCTGTGCCCTCCTTCCACTCCCAAAGACATATAAAAATGCTATCAGGGGCTGGGAATATGGCCTCGTAGTAAAAGTGCTTGTCTCATGTACATGAAGCCCTGGGTTTGATTCCTCAGTACCGCATATATAGAAAAAGCCAGAGGTGACGCTGTGGCTCAAGTGGCAGAGTGCTAGCCTTGAGCAAAAAGAGGCCAGGGACAGTGCTCAGGCCCTGAGTTCAAGCCCCATTACTGGCAAAAAAAAAAAAAAATTTTTTAAAATGCTATCAGAACATAAGGAAAACAAAAACAGCCAAAAAGAAAAAAACTCTTATTTCCATTTCCTGGAGTACATTTTGATAAATATTATTTTGTGTGATCATATGCACATAGGCATTGTGCCCTTCTGTTCCTCTCCTAAGAGTATCCTTTGCTCCCACTGTGCGTGAATGCTTACAGACCTGTATCATTTATTATGTCCCAGTGTATTTTAGATCTTGCTTCTGCACAGGAGAGAAAATATGTATATTTGTCTCTCTGAGCTTGGTTTACCTCACTTAATATGATTTTTCCTAAGTCCATCCTGCAATTGACATAATATTATTCTTTTTTAATGGCTGTGTAAAATACAATGAAACAGTTTTAAAGAAAACTTAGTTGTCTATTTTTGTTCTGGATAAATGAGGTGAACCATCAAGTCACAGAATCTACCCACTGCTAATGTGTCTTTTACAAAACAGAAAATATCTCATAATCTAGGTTTCTTTTAGGTAAACAGTTAAATTCATTTCAAGAGCAGTGAACTGGGCAGCTGAAAGATCACTTCATCTGCTTTCAGAACTCAAGGCAATTTTATCAGATGTGAGTAGAACAGAGAAGAGAGACTCTTAAACCAATTAGCCAAGAGTCCACACAATGCTTTAGAATTAAAATTACCCAGACAAGTGTGAGGATCCAAGTAGAGTCTCATTTGTAGCATCAAAGAGCTTCTATTGCTATTGAAATGAATAAGAGGGTAATAGTTTTAATGGTACAACAATAAAGTGATTAAGATTATATAGAAGTAGGTAAGCCTGAAGTCTTTCCAAGTGGTGGAGACTTTTAATGAGGTGGAAGAATGGCCTTTTACCTGGTCTATTTTCCAATTCAAATGGTTCTGTGAATAGTATGATAATGTAAGAAGAGAACTTCCAATGTGTGCGTTTTTCTTTTGTGTTTTTATAGGTAATATTTGTTTAGTTTGGTTTTATAAAAAGCTGTATTTGTTTAAATCAAGACACGCATTAACAGATCTTCCTTTCAAGTCTGAAGACATTTCTTTTTCAGAATTCAGAGAAGAATAAAGTAGAAAAATGGTGGTAACACAAAGAGGAGTAAGTCCATTTTCTAAAGCTTTATCAATAGTTGCAAAAGAGTTTTCTTTTCCTAACCAAAAAAAGGCTATAAAAGTTATATGACTGGTATAATTGTTTTAAATAGCCAAATTCTATTTGTTGTCATATACACTAGTCTTCTGATACTCTAGGTGCAAAACAAAAAGGTAGAGACTATGGTATAGGTGACTTCAGCCTACGCAAGCTGTCTCCTTGATGACTGATCACAGTCCAATTCGAAGCACTCTTTCTGACTGGCTGATAAATATACAGATACCATCCTGTTTCTTGAAAAAAGGACACTTTGAACACAGTGTCTCCAAAAGTATGTTCATACTACATGCTTTTGTAGATATCATAGAAAAGTCTGGAGCTTAGAGGGAAAGAATTACTTTGCTTCTGTCATTTTTATTTTTGTTTGGGAACCTTTGAGAAGAAATGCATATACTGCAGTTAGACTTTGTTGGATGCCTCTCAATCTTTTTTTCCCATTACCATTCCCCCGAGGAGAAAAAAAAATTCTTTTAATTGAATTTAAATTAAATAATTTAAATTATTTAATGAATTAAAATTTAAATTAAATTAAATTTCCCCCTAATGAGAGGAATCAAATGCTAATGAGTCAGGTTTTTTGGATAGAGTTGTGCTTCCAAAGGTTACAAGCCATGGTAATAGCTAAGATTCCCTTCATATCCCTGTCCAAGAGCCAACTTTCACCTCTTCGAGGGTTTACAGCTCAGACACCAAGTTTAACTAAAGCAAAATGAGCAAAGTGGACTCCCAAGCTTTAGGATAAAGAGCTCCAGATCTGGGGGTCCCAATTGAATGAGGCTTATCCACCCATCTACAGAGATGAGGATGGGTGAACACCATAGATAGACAAAGGGATTCAGTGACCCCTGCCCTCCCCAAGATTGTCTCCAGAGTACTCACATAAATAAGCATCAACCTACCCACGCAGCTTACATGGAGTGAGAGCTGGGGATGGAGCAGGAGAGTGGTATGTAATTAGGTGGACCTGGTCTAAGGTGTATTTTGGTTGACCTGAGGCTAGGATATCGGGATGACATCATATCACAATGAAATTTCAGCTTTTAATCACAGATATGCATTCCCTGGGGCCACAAGATGAGGGGAAAGAACACTTCAAAAAATGGCTAAAATGACAGAGAGACAAAAATGGATCTAGTTGGGCCAGTGTCCAGTGCTGTCCTTGCAATGATCCCAAAGCATTTTTCATCCTCTGCTGACCGTAAGTACAAGCAAGCTTCAGAGGCACTGCACAGCCCTTCAGGTATAGCTAGCTGGCCTCATTACTTCTTTTCTGGGCTTTCTCCAGGCCGTTCTGCTTCTTTTGGTCGTGACAAGCAGCCATCAAAATGACCCATGTTCCAACTTGTCACTTTGTTTTCAACATAGTGTCCAGTGAGTGCCACTGCTGCATCTCTTCACCCTTTGTTCCTCCATTTTTGTGGCCCTCTTATTCTCCCAAAGGCAGATAAATGAACAAACAAGACAAAAAGAAAAGTACATAAAAACAGCAATAAAGAAAAAGAACTCTTGTTTCCATTTCCTGAAATTCATGTGGATAATTGTTTCATATAATCAGACACACATAAGGCATTACAAGTCTGTGTTCCTCTCCCAAGAATATCCTCCTTTGGTTTCACTCTATGTGAATGTCTGGAGTCCTGTATAATTTATTATGTATTTTAGATCTAGCTTCCACATATGAAGGAAACATCTCTCTGAGCTTGAGTTAGTGCATTCTAAAATGCATACTGCTCAGAGCCCCCACTTTGTTGGGGGGCAGGGTGTGAGAGATCTTGAGGATACAGGAAAAGAGGGCACTATATAAGAGGGGGCAGTGATAGAGGGAGAGGGCAGGAGCTCCCCAAGAGAACTTCTTCTGAAGATCTAGAATAATTCTGAACAAAGCAAATGGATTACGTTTCGCAATTGGTGGTTTCTCTTTGGTAAGACTTGTAAGGCCCGTGCAATGTCAGAGGACAGGAAGGACAGCAGGAACAGGAAGAAGTTTTCCTTGAGAGCTTGAGCAAAAGCCATTCCTGATTTTACCTGAGAAAAAGTTGTGCTGCAGAGTGTCACAAACAGTAACGTGGAACAGTGTGCCTGGCGTCACCCAGAACCATGCAATGGGAATGTGGAGGCTCTATCAGAAGACAAAATTAGGCTTTGTGAGAGAAGCAGAAAGGAGTATTTGAGCCTCCTCAGAATAACATGCTGAAGGATATTTCACATGCTGTGTAGAGAACCAACATCAATTACCCATCTAGTCATGATTGACAAGCAGGCCAAAGCAGCGGCACAAAACCGGTCACGGCTGGAAAAGGAGCATGCATGGTCACCTCACCCTTCTTCCCACCTCACCCCATGCTGAGCTGTGCGCCAGGCCCCTGCGTCTCTAAGGAGAGGAGGCTGAGATGCTCAGCTCTGACCTGGACAGAGCCTGAAATGACACTTAAGATAGTACTCAGACAGGAATATGGAAAGATTTCATGGCCCATGCCCACTGTTTCTCCAAAAGTTACTCTATTTTAATATGGAATGCCTAACCATAATTGGGTTAAGTTTCTTTAAAACCAAGCAGAAGAGGCAAGTTTTTGAAAGTTCAAAACAAAGAGAATTTTATTCACATCCAATTTTATTTGCAACTGCTCAATCACGCTTGTTATGGATTCCTTACTTTCAGCAGTTATGTTCACAAAAGATACAAAAGCACTAGATTGATTTATAATAAAAATCCTTAAAATGCAGATTTTTCTCTAGGAAACTTCAACCATTCTCGATTCTATTAGCTTTAGTTTTTCTGAGAAACAAATCATAGAAAAGAAAAAAATCTTTCTTTCTCTCCAGTTTTCCGATTAGATAGAAAATGAATTATAAAGAAAAATTGCATCAGCAGAAGTCTGTTATCTTGATTGTCCTGGTGCCTCTGCTACCAGACTTCTGAGAGACAAACTGGCTAAAGGGAAGAAAGCACTGAGGCTGGTTCCTGCTGGTTTGGGACTCTACGGATGGAGGAAAGGAGCAAGCTCTAAACCCACTACCCAGTATTCACCCCTGTTTCAAACTCACATAGTTTTTCTTCTGGAGGATTTTCAAAACTGCATTCAAGTTTTATAATTATATTTGTTTCACAAAACAAATACACCATCATCTCTTTTTATCTGTTTCTCTCTTTTAAACTCTGGGTTCTTTCTCTATGTTCCTATCTCTTCTCTGTCTCTGTTTCCCTGTCCCTTTGTCGTTCCCCCAATCTCTCTCATCATTATGCATAATATAGCAAGGTTCTATATGAAGTGTCATACACATTCATATGAATTTCTCTGCAGTGGATACCTAAAAGGATATTTAGTCTCTAAAAAGCTGAATTTCAATTTTGAATCAATATGCCAAGTGGCCTTTTCTAAAAGTTTTGTTTTTCATTTTATATTCCCAGGTACAGTATGTTAGTTTATGCACAAGTATTTGTATCAAATGATTACTTTTTTACCCAATAGAGTATGAATAACAATGGTATGTGCAAGTCTATTATTTTGCCTATTAACACAGAGTTTAGCTTTCAAACTATTAAAATACTAAATTTTATTAACCAAGTCTTAGTGCTGAGCTGTGCTCAGATATTTTACCAGGATATGACCCTTTTGCCCATGCATACAATTTTTATCTCTTTATGTTCTGAGAGATTGACTCAAATTTATTTACCAGACTAGTAATCTATTTTCTTTGGTATTTCTATTATTTAGCCCTTGTTAATTACTTAATCTTGTAAGTCAAAATTATAATTTCTAAGAATTGAATTTATTTCTCTTTCAGTACTGGGAAGTAAACTTGGCACTCACAAATGCTAGACAAGCACTCTAATACTTGAGCCACACTCCCAGTGCTTTTTTCTTGTTTTAGTTTGCTTTCAGACAGGGTCCAGAGCTTTAGCCCAGGCCAGTCTTGAAGTGTGATCCTCTTATCTCATCCTGGTTCCTTGTTTACTGATTACTGGTATTTCATACCTGTGCATCCTGTATTGTAGATCAATAGTCTCCTCAGTTTTATTAAAGATTCTAATTAAAGACGCATTTCATGTTTTCTTCAGATCCTGGTATTGTCTCTACTGCCACATTCACTTGGTTCTTTTCTTTAGTCTATTAGCTTTTATGCAATTTCAGTATGCCTTCCTTATCCACTTCTTTTCTGAGTAAAAGACAAGATTTACTAATGTATAAAATTTGAATGGTATCTCTATGACTTTCTATTGTGCCTCTCCACAACCTGCAAAGGAAAAAAGAGCCCTAATGGCCCTCCTGCTTTATACCCACATGCTACTTCAAACTCGACTTCTCTCCTTGGTAAAAATAAGTCTATTAGCTTTTCAAGGACATCGGTATATTTGCCTTTCACCCACATCTGTCATGGGAATTCAGCATTCGGTCAGGTGCTTATCCTTCAGAGCACCCCTTGGTGCTCCTCATCCTTCTTAGAAAGTGTTATTTACTTTCAACCTGATTTCAAGCACCTCTACCACCTTTCAGTCAGTATAAGAGAAGGAAGGGAGAAGGCTAATGTAGGTATTCCACAGCAGGGTTTTGATTTTTGTCCTCCAAACCTCTAGTGCTAGGAATTAGATGCTCTTCTGCTGAGCTATTCCCCTACCCTTGTGCATCAATCTATTATCTTCTCCTGATTATTACCCCATAACCTCTTTGTCTTCTTTGCATCAATTTACTAAGTAGTGTAGCCAATCTAGAGCAATATAAATTTAGGAGGACAGGCAGAGAGATTTTCCTTGTTTGTGGTGCATGGTGGTACCCTCTGTTCTTGCCAATCTTATACTATCTTTATGTAATAGTTCACAAATTTCTCCATTTTTGTAAGAAAATTACATCTTTTCCTGCTTCCAATTAGATGACATTTAGTCACATTAATGGGTTTTATGAGGGGGAAAAGTCATCCTGACCAACCCCTCCCATGACTGTTCTCATCTCGTGTCTTTCCTTTCCCAAGCTATTGAAATATAGATAGATAGATAGATAGATAGATAGATAGATAGATAGATAGATAGATAGATAGGCAGATGGACAGACAGATGGACAGATAGATATCACAAACATATATATCACAAATCATATCTATTGAAATATATGTGCTATATAGATATTTACGTAGATATCTATATATCATAAGGCTCCTGGGTCATTTGAAGCACATAGGTCTCAATCGCAGATTCCAGAAAGCAATGTGCACGTTTGGGTGGGCACCTCGCTGGATTACTGATTGCTTTCTCTACCCCAGTCATTGCATAAAATAGGTTAATTAACAGGCCAACGTCAGTCTTACTAAATTTATTATGAATTATATGTTCAGGGATGTTGGTAAAAGGCCAACACTGGCATCTCTTTAACTTGTAATTATTTTGCTTTATTGTTGTGGACCTATAATGCATTAACAAGCCAGGACTCAGCTTTATTAGAATGCACGTGGCTCCTCAGTTCCATGCATATTTATTATGTGAGAGAATGGGATTCTTCTTCTCTAGCCTTCACTAATTTAAAAGAAGATATCCTCAATGAAATGTATTCAAATATTTTGACATTTTGCTTCACCTCACTTACAGAGCAGAAATTGTTTCTGACAGTTATTATACAGAGCTGGAATCCTGCTGCTCCCACTGTTGAAGAACAGGTTGAAAAGACACAGCGCTTGCATTTTGTTCAAAGAGTGATTCTGGGGCTTAGAAATGGCAGCACTGTCAGCTATGATTCACTGCAAGTTTAGATTATCTCTAGTCTGTAGTCACTGCTAACCGGGGCTTCTGGGTTTACAGTAGAAGGAAATGAATGGAAGGGGATTCCCTGAGGTTACCTGCGGGAAGGTATATGAAATACAAGACTGACATTTGGCTACCTAAAATTTTGGTGGAAATCTTTCTCCTCCTTCTCCAGTTGTTGGTTCTTGTCCCATCCCCCCTTCTACCAGGCTTCAATCTCAAATGCACCTATTTATACAAGACACACAACAGTAAATGTTAAATTGAAACACTGGGGCATTACAGAATCTTGAACTGTCCAGAGAGATTATAAGTCACATTTGATGGACATTTCTTTGGCCCTACTGCATTAAAAGGCAAAAAGTACTTTAGGATCATGTGGAAGGGGGCACCAAATGATATAGTACAGAAAAGATACAAGTTTAACAAGCAACCTGGTGTGATTTCTTTGGACACTTCTGGTTTATTCATTAGGCTTTTCTGAATGTGAAAGTATTACTCCAGTGAAACAATATGCATAAAGGGCTTGCCAAGCAAGGGCAGAGTTTGGCACCAACAGATCGTCACAGAGCTGCTGAGAACCACCAGAGACAATGAAAAAAGTCACTCGTCAGCCCAGATGCCATTATTTCAGGTTTTCCTCCCATTTCATATTCAGCTCTAAGCTATGTCTAAGAGCAGGACAGTAGCTGTGGGTCACAATGGACCACCTGCTTTTTAGAGAAGGCCAAGAGTGCTTAGCCAATCACATGGCATCATGGAGATATAGTCTGTTCCTCTGGGCCTAAGGCAAAGCAAATAGACAACCCACATGGGCATCAAACGCATTCTTGCAGGTTAATAGAAAATACATCACAGACTGAGGACACATGGTTGTTTTGATTACTTAAAGGATACTTAAAGGTAGAGACCTACTGCAAACCAAAGTGTCTAGAAACTGGGCTGGGGCAGATCTGTGCATGAAAAGGGAGATTGAGACTATTTGGATTTGAGGCTAAGACATCACCATTAAGGAGTTGACAAAGAGCCACAAGAAGTTTGGTAAGAGCAAAAGGTTCAAGCAACAGGTCAGGGAATGTATTCACTCATAACACCTCCACGGACCTGTGTGTAAATCTGAAGGGTATTGAGAGGCAACCAGGTTCATTTTTCATCCAAATGAAACATGGCCAGTTCAGCTCTCAACATGGGGTCTCTGCCAGGCAGGGAGAGGTCATCCCCTGGTGGCAATCTAGGGATAGACAGGAAAAGCTTTTGCCATTTTGCAAAGACAAAAGGAAATGCATCTAGAGTTTCTTAATGGTCAGATCAGCCCTAAAGGAAGTGCAGAATATGTCTACATTGGAGACCAACTACATGGCACCAAGCAACTCTCTTTGTAATAAAAATCAAGAAGAGAAAAACATTATCTACTCCCTGTTCATTTTTGTGTCACTTGTCAGTACCTTATATAATGCTTGGCACATGGTAAGTGCTAAGTAAATGTTGGCAGGCAGGTGAGAAACTCCTCAGTGTAATCAGTATGGGAATCAGGCAGAAGTCATGCAGTGGGGTATTCTTGAGATCAGCATCAATTACAGGTGACCAGGTAATCCAGGTAGCATGATTTCTGGGGTCTTAAAAAGGTTTCATTGCTAACACCTCCAAAATCCCAAGTTACTCAATTTCTGAAACTCACTCATCTTTCACCAATACTGATAATGTAGTTAAGGGTAGTGCATAGATTATCTTTTTTGTAGGTTATATAATCACTCCCATTTTAAAATTGAGGAATCTCATCAGAAGGCTAAACATAGAGCTCCCCTACAACCCAGCAGCCCTACTCTTGGGCATCTACCCAAAAGATTACAAACAAGAACACACTAAAGCCACCAGCACAACAATGTTCATCGCAGCACAATTTGTTATTGCCAAAATATGGAATTAACCCACATGTCCCTCAGTAGATAAATGGATCAGGAAAAATGTAGTACATATACACAATGGAATTTTATGCCTCTATCAGAAAGAATGACATTGCCCCATTTGTAAGGAAATGGAAGGACTTGGAAAAAATTATACTAAGTGAAGTGAGCCACACCCAAAGAAACATGGACTCCATGGTGTTCCTCATAGGGAATAATTAGCACAGCTTTAGGCTAGTCACAGTAGAGGATCACAAGAGCCCAATAGCTATGTCCTTATGAACACATAAGATGATGCTAAGCGAAATGAACTCCATGTTATGGAAACGAGTGTTATACCACTATTGTAATTACTTTCAACATGCCATGTGAAACCGTAGCTTTTGTTTTTTTTTTTTTGGATGATCCTCTTGTATCCCCTTCCTGTGGTTGTTCCAGTGCTATCACTGTATCCCATCTGAGCACCCTGGATACTGTATATACTGGTATTAGAACTAGGGAAGGGATAGGGAATATCAAAATTGAGAGACAAAGGATAAAAAGACAAATGACTCTAAAAGCAATACTTAAAAAACCATTTGTTGTAAACCAACTAAACAGCTCAAAGGGGGGAAAAGAAAAGGGGGAAGGGGGAGGGGGGAAATGAGGGAGGAGGTAACAAATTGTACAAGAAATGTACCCACTGCCTTACCTATGAAACTGTAACCCCTCTGTACATCACTTTGACAATAAACAAGTAATTATTTTTAAAAATTGAGGAATCTGAGGCAAAATTACTTATGTAAGATAGCTGAAAGCTCTCATAATGATCTGAAGTGACTCCAGAAATGGGCCTTTTACCCTCATTCTAGTTCATCTCTTACAGTAATAATTAAAAAGCCTGTAACATAACAAATATCCCAGAGGAAATAACAAAATAAATTGTCAATCATTAGCATATTCATTGGAATTAAGTCTTCGGATAAAATAGCCAGGTACTTAGTTACAAACTGAAAAGAGAGAAGAGAAGATCTGATGTGAAAGATGTTTTTTGAAAATTCAAATCCCAGGGCCCTGACTCACTCAGTACTTACTGTGTGACAAACCCTCTTAAGGTGCAGACTAGAGATGAAGGGTCCTATTGTGCCTGTCTCTATAACGCCAGCTTGTTTTCTGCTTTTCCATATATGAATGCTACAAAAATACATTATTTATTTAAAGTATCTTAATAAAAGCTTAATTTCCCAAGTAATTGTGTGATTTCTTTACATCACCAAGAGTTAGAGATCAAATCAAATGATCTGCCAAGGGAACATTCAAAGAATGGTTTAATAAAACATTGTATTGTCTTATCAACTGGGGAGTGAGGTGATATAATAGTTATAAAGTTGTTGAAGGGAGCATCTATAATAAAAATGTCATTCAAGTGGCCATTCATTAAGAAATCATGAGAGGTTTTAGAGCTTGCCATTGGTAAACATTTGGTAGAATACTAAAGCTATCACCTGTGTGATTCTCATTTTGTGTATTTGGCACCAACTCTTTCTCCCCTAAACCACCCAGAGATTTTTGAGAGGGTAAACATAGCCTGTGGCTCACATTTTGATATGAATAGAGTTTTCTGTGTTTTCCCCTTGCCCAGCATAGAAAAGCTTTAAGTAACATGAAAACTTACAGTGAAAAATAACATTTGCACATCTAGGTTCTTAAATTCCTTGGTAGGCTGAGTTGTCTTTACTAGAAATTTCGAGGAATTTGTAGTAAATCATATAATCAATTATTAGAATACATTGGTTACCACAGTGGGCAGTCTTGATTCATCATCTATTTCCTGTGAACTAAATGCATCCTATTATATAATCTTACCTAATAGATAACTAACAGATAATACGCAATATAGGCTATTCTGTCATACAATATAATATGCAGTAATTTATATTTTATGTATATAAAAACATATTTATATATTTATACATATGTATGAGTACATATGTGTATGTTTAGTGTTCTACTTTGTGCCTGATATTCACAAAAATAATGTACTAATGCATACTGAACACTCACTAGTTTCAAGTATTGTGTTTTATAAATTCAAATCCAGGCCAGGTAAATGAACTGAACAATTCATGGGGGGGAAAGGGAAACGGGGAGGGGGAGAGGGGAATGAGAGATGAGGTAACAGTACAAGAAATGTATCCAATGCCTAATGTATGAAACTGTAACCTCTCTGTACATCAGTTTGATAATAAAAATTTTAAAAAAACAAAAAAACAAATCCAGGCCAGGGAAAATTTTACCTGATCCCACTCCTGACCGTTGTTATTGTTGTTGTTGTTGTTATTGCTCATTAAGATCTGGCATAAACATTTATGCCTTTGCCCATTTCACTCAAACAAAGACTTAAACAACAGAAAATAGCCTCTTGTAAAATGTGCCACTATCCCTGAATCAAGTTGAGAAGCATCTCAGGTTAACACACTATATCCTCCTTTGTAAAATTCAATAGCCTTTTTGCTCTTGAAACTTAAATCTGAAATATGGGCACTGATCCCTTAATCATTGTATGAGATAAGTTACTCCTGACTACTCTGATAGTCATTCTCAAAATGCATAAGAAATTTAAAAGTTGTTATTTCTGAGCTAATTAAATGGTTAATGTGATTCTTTTCATTTTTAGTATGTCAATGCTGAGGATGGAAGGCAGGCCCTTGAACATGCTAGGCAAGCACTCTACCACTGCACTATGTCCCCAATTATTGATTGATTGATTGATTGATTGATGGCCATGGAGCTTGAATTTAGGGCTGGGTGCTGTCCCTGAGCTTTTTGTTCAAGACTAGTAAGTACTCTACCACTCTGGACCACAGCTCCACTTCTGGTTTTCTGGTGGTCATTTGGGGATAAGAGTCTCACAGCCTTTTCTGCCCAGGCTGGCTTTGAACTGTGAGCCTCAGTTCTCAAGCCTCCTGAGTAGCTAGGATTACAGGCATGAGCCACCAGTTCCCAGATTGAACTATTATTAGTTATTAAAATATTACATAGTTTACAGCTAGGTTAGTCAAAATTTTCCTGCTTTTCAAATTAATGCAAAGCTTCATATATATTGTATTATCATTGAATTCTTAGTTCTTTGGAAAACAAATACATAGTATTCATACTTTTACCTTTATTTGCATAATTGGACAGTCATTTAAACCATGAACCTTTCACAAATTATCCAGGTTTAAATGCATTCCATTCAAAGCTGAATATCATTATTAACATGATCAATACTTATACAAAGTACATTTCAAGTACTTAATATACCTCAAGTATATTCTTCATTTAGTTTGCATCCTTGTCTTTTATTTTTTCTTCAATCTTCTTGATCCATAGAGCTAAATAATCTTGGTTAGCCAATAAGTTATTGTCTTGCTTAGATATTTTAAAGATTATTAGACACAGTCAGTCTTGGTACTCAAAGTTCCAAAGTGTCATCATGGCCTCCCTATCAGTTTGGGAGACAGCAAAATTCAGCTAATAAAGGCAGCCCGGGCTAACTGTAGCTCTCAGTGGTCTTTGGGTCCACAGACCCATTGAATAGTCGTTTCCTAGTCCCCAAGTACATACTTGGAACCAATCTTCTTGTTCATTGAATGTATCCTCGCGTATTGAGTCTTTGGCTTGTGTAGTAGGAGCAATGATAGTGAGATAGGCATCTGGAAGTCTCTGGCACAGCATCCACTCTAGCCAAGAATAATAAGCAAAAATGTAGTATCTCATTTAGGAGGGATGGTAAGAGATTAGTGTCACCATTCAAAAACTAAAGGATAAAGGGCTGCCATTCTGACTGACACAGAAGCCAAATGCATCGTGACTGATGGCTGTAGACTACTGTTAGTTAAACCATGTAGTTTCCAGGATTTATCACCTGGGACATAGGGGGACTGTGGCTAAAGAAGAAAAACAAGGTGCTAGATACCAGTACTTTCACTGAGCTGGCAAATGCCTTATTTTGTATTCTAAGTGGGAAATAATTAGAATAAAAATTTAGTTGGGTGAACAAGTTGGGTTTGAGACTGTGTTAATTCTCTTGTTCGCTGTCATAGCATTGCCTGAGGAGATCGAAACTGCCTAGACACCTCACAGAATATTACACTAATCCATCACATCAATGACATCATGCCAGATAGACAGGGTGCAGAAGAGGTAGTGATTATGCTTAAAGATGTGCTCGGCTACCTGTATCCTGTAGAATAATTTTAGACAAAATACATTGTTCAGAGTTCATTTGATCAAAAGAAAAAAACTTTTAAACTGACAAAATTCAGAGCAAACCTTTCATAGGCTGATACAAGAGTAAGACAGAGAAAATACATTTGATTTGCTAGAGTGGATAGACACTAGCCAAACGTGAACTGGCAGTTTACAATTGATAAAGTTCAAATTTCATTTTACTATTTAAGTCAGTCTTTGATAAGAATTATTCAATAGTTTAAAGTGCTAGTGTAGCTTCAGCCTAGTGGCTCCATAGTTTTAGAAAATGTTTTTTACATGAGAGACAAAAGTACCACTTCAGTATAGTTTTGGGGTTTGGAGATAAGTTGCCTGACAAATGAAAAATAAATTGCCAAATCTTTCATTTCTTACCATGAAAAAAAAAAAGAAACACCGCTCCTAGGGGGCCTTTCTAGTTCCACATCTGGCAACACAACATAGGAATCCAGCTCCCGATCCATCTTCATGGAGACAGAAGGTAGCAGTGAGCTACTAAATGACTGTGTGTCAAAATTATAAGCTGAGTTCTTCTAGACTCATGAAGTCATGCATATGGATGGGGCTGCATAAGATATAGATGTCACATCCAGGATCAAGCCTAGATTCAAGCACAGAGTAAACTGCCAGAGCAAGTAGCTTGGATCTTGGTGTCAGCCACCATCCATCTGCAACGCCATAGAAGAGATGCTCTGTGTGGCCTGATGGAATAGGAGGAGAGGACTCAACTTGGCTTATGAACAAGTCAGCTTTCTATTTGAAAAACACATAGTAACTCTGTTACTAACATAGCCATAGGTCCTTTCAAAGACAGCTAAGAGAGAAAGATGGTCATATTGAGAGGGCATGTGATGAGATTATTAGCTGTGTGCAGGAGAAGTGGCTTCGGAGAATTAGAAATAGAAACAAGTAGTTTATCATTGTTGCTGTCATTTTCAACATACCATGTGAAATTATGCCTTTTTCTTTTGTCTTTCTTCCCCATGGTTTTACCCCTGATGTCACTGTAACTGATTGGTACACTGGGTATTGTATATATGTGTACTGGAACTAAGGAAGGGAAGGGGAATATCAAAATTGAGAGATAAGGGATAAAAAGACAAACCAATGCAACAGCAATACTTACAAAACCATATGCTATAAATCAACTGCACAACTCATGGGGGGAGGGGAAAGGGGAGGGAAGACATGGGGGGGAATTGAGGGAGGAGGTAACAAGTTGGATTAGAAATGTACTCACTGCCTTACGTATAAAACTGTAACCCTTCTGTATATCACTTTGACAATGAAGAAACAAATAAAAAGAAATGGGTTTCTGGATAGTAGCTAGTTACCTGGATATTCAGTCAGGGCCTTAGAAGGAAAATGATTGTCAGCTTGGAGGTAAAGAGGTCTGGGATAGAGATGTATGAGTGAGGTATGGGCACAGTAAGTGTGAACATTTTGTACCACACAGTGTCTACCGGCAACCATCTTCCACAGATGTGTGAGTATTCCTACTCACACATGACCCTAGACAACTAGATATGACCCTAGACAACTTTCTTCACAGCCTAACCAAAACTGGTATGGTTGGGTACATAGAGCAAGTGGCCTTTGGGAAACATAGGGTAACAGAGATCATGGCAAAGCACAAGGGTAAGTTTTAGAATGAATGGAGAGGAAGGGTTAGGCTGAGTACATTTTTACCCCAAACCACTTGCAGCAATGAGGTCTGCAGTTGATTACACTAATCTCCATTTCTCACTTTTCCTAAGAGTGCAATCATTATAGCATATGTACATGATTGTGTGGATATGCACGTACATATCTGAATACTTGGAACTGAATTATATGAGACAAAAAAGTAAACTATTCAGCAGTGAGAGACTTCTTGGACAAGTACTTGAATATTCATCAAAACCGAGAAACTACAAAGATCTCCAGGGATATAATTTCAGACTCTGATAAGAGTAGTTATGCAGTAATTCGTTGAGCAACTCTACCAAAATGAAATGCTGACAAAAAGAAGAAAGATCAAAGAATGCTTTCAAGGACAGAACAGGAGTCAGGCCTTGCAAAAGGGAACTGTGATATGTTTGGCAGGAAGACTTAGTGGAAGGGAGAAACAGCAGAAAGAATGACCTGCTGGAGGAAGCAGAAAGTTCAAAGTGTCATGTTACTTGTCTTCAACATAGATCAAAAAAGGCCCCAACATTCCTACCTGCTGACTTTGTAAAATAGGAGAGAAGTGGAGAGTGGCAGATTAATTCCATAGCCTAATCACTATGTTAAAAGAATGTAGGAAGCCCAAAGAGACACCAACAACTAACTAGTTAAAGTTGACTATGGTTTGACCAAGGCAAAATAATAATCTGGTCAGTTCATTCCCCCAAAGCAATCATAACACCCAAATTAGCAATTTCAGTGACAATTTGGTCACGTGGGGACTACGCAATTCTACAGAGAAATTTCAACTCTAGTCTGTTGGTCTTGCCTATAGCCACACCCCATCACAAAGTCTGCACATTTGCTCACTGGGGACACTTCCAACCAAGGCCTACCAAAAGGCTGTCTGATTCTTCAGGTGAGGGACATCACTCGATTGCCTTAAATCTGTCAACCCTAGCCTCTAGCACTGGGTTCCATGCTACTTTAAGCCACAGGTTCATTTTTGGCCCCATGCAACTCATATAAAGACTACTAAGGAAAAGAAGCACTGAGAAAATAAATGCATAAGAATAAGTAAAGACTAATGCTAAATAAGATGTATAGTGCTGTGGGAAACGGAGAGTAGGTGATTAGGCCTGGAGAGGGGAAATTTCCTGATCAATTGGTACTGTCCTGAAGGCTGCAGAATGAGGGGAAGAGATAGCTCTTTGAGGGCAGAGGAACAATGCATGCAGAGCCCTGGACATTCCAGTTGATCTTTTCTCCATTCTCCTTGGATTTGTAGGCAGAGAGAGAAGGCTGTACAGCAGTGGTGATGACATGTGGTCTCAAAGTTGGTTTCTCCAGGGAGCTGGAAAAGGGATGCACTCTTTCCCCTGCTATTCTCCGAACTTTCTTCTGCTGCTTTGTTTTCCTGAAGGGCCCCTGAGTGAGTTTGGCACAAATGGAACAACAGAAGAGCTTCTCACACATCTCTAACTGGCGTGTTGTAAAGGGAAGAACCACTGTACTTCCAAACTATTGGCATAACTCTCTACCTTATACCCAGACCAGATGTCTGCAGTCCTTTCAAACTCTTTCTAAACCAAGGAGAGGCTACTGGTGACTGCTTATTCTTCCAGAGAAGCATGACAGATAAGGGAGATAAAGACTTAAAGTGGAAGAGTTTGCCATCTGCAAAGATAATCCATAGACATCAATCATTCTAGGAATATTTCTGTAAGCTAGAAATCACTACATATTCCTCTTTTTTTCTGAATAATCACTTATTTATTGTCAAGTGATGTACAGAAGGGTTACAGTTTCACACGTAAGGCAGTGGGTACATTTCTTGTACAATTTGTTACGCCCTCCCTCACTTCCCCCCTCGCCCTCCTATTTCCCTCTCCCCCCAGAGTTGTTCAGTTGGTTTACACCAAATGGTTTTGTAAGCATTGCTTTTAGAGTCATTTGTCTTTTTATCCTTTGTCTCTCAATTTTGATATCCCCTTTCACTTCCCTAGTTCTAATACCAGTATATACAGTATCCAGGGTACTCAGATGAGATACAGTGATAGCGCGGGGACAACCACAGGAAGGGGATACTGGAGGATCATCAACAAAAAAAGCTACGGTTTCACATGGCACATTGAAAATAATTACAGCAGTGATATAACACTCATTTCCATAACATAGAGTTCATTTCATTTAACATCATCTTATGTGTTCATAAGGGCATAGTTATTGCGCTCTTGTGGTCCTCTGCTGTGACTAGCCTAAACCTGTACTAATTATTCCCTATGAGGGAATCCATAGAGTCCATGTTTAAAGCACAGGGCTTCTTGATCCTTAGTCTTATTTGCTTGTCATTGCCCAGCCCAAAAGGCAAAAGCAAACCTGGCAGGCAGCTTTGGGTTAGCTCTTCGCTTACTTTGTCTATGACTCTACCACATCAAATTTACATTAAAATGTCTAAAATGAATGCAGCAAACACCTCACTTGCCAGATGTTTTCCACTGAAATGATGATCTTCACTCGTTGCCTAGACAGCTGTTGGTGGTGTGTTTTACAAAATGTCTGAAGAAACTACATTCCACCTCTAATGAGGAATGCTTCCCTACAAAGTTGTCTAACTATGTTGATGATTATTATTAATGAGTGATTGATATACTATGGAGTCTGCTGGATAGAGGGAAGAGTATTCTAGTGCCAGAGTATGTGGAGTCAGAACATGGGATCAACACAATGAACAAGGACTTCCCAGAAAGAGCAAGGCGGAAGGTAAGAGCTCAGGATTGTTAAGGGAATACAATAGTACTGAAGTACAGCAGTAAAATATAGATTATAGTGCATATTGTAGAAAAAGTCCAAATAACTACAATCCAGAAATCAAAGATTTTCCAGTAAGCATTAAGGGAGATTGCAAAGCCCACATTGGGCTAGGCAAAGATTACAGGACAATGGAGGGAAGAAACATTTTTTGGAGTCTGGGGACAAATAGATCTCAGATGTGGTAAACCAGTGGCTGAGAGGTAGTATACTTCCTCTGCTGAGTCATTAGGCATTAGAAAGCCTCTTTGTTCTCCAAGTACTAGAAACCAACCTGGATCCCAAGTTGGTAAGGTAAAGATCTAAAGTAAAAAAAAAAATAAATAAATGAAATGAAAATGCATCTCTACCCAAGATGGCAGTTAGAACAAGACTTACTATTCAAGATAAACCGGCAGGCTTAAACAAGGGTGACAAATAGACTATGTTGTATCAATTTAAACAGAAAGCTTTCATTAGGTCTGCACAGTAGAAAAGTGACTATGCAGACTTCAAAAGTTAGGTTGATTGGGGGTTCCTCTTCCAAAGTGGATTATCTAATCAAGCCCCTCAACAGCAAGCTTGTGAAGAAGCTTCAATCTAAATGCAAAATAATTCAACAGATCCTTCTCCTTCATCCTACAAATAAGATCCTGAGAGCTTTTGGTGGCCTTGAAAAAGAACCCAGATGATGCACAGAAGTAAGCTCTTCTCAAACCATGCTAACCACACCACCTAATTATGCTCTCAGTTATTATTTCTGTAGCAATGTGGAAGAGCAAGAAGAGACTCACTAGTGTTTCTGCAAGCATTAACTTGCTCTACACACACACACACACACACACACACACACACACACACACACACACACACTGGCTCAGCTTGCACATTTTCTGCATTCAACCCCCTACTTCTTTATATCGTTGATGGAACAGACAATCCTAGATTGGGCAATTCATCTATCATCTCTCATCAGACAGCTCTTGTTTATCACACTTTCTTTGCTTTTAATTGGTATATGCAGCAGAATACACCATCCTTTTAGCTGAGATGATTTTTTTTCTTATTTATTGTCAAAGTGATGTACAGAGAGATTACAGTTTCATATGTTAGGTCTTGGGTACATTTCTTGTATCTCCTCCCTCATTCCCTCCTCCCCCCTCCCCCTTCCCCTCTCCCCACGTGAGTTGTTCAGTTGGTTTCCACCAAACAGTTTTGCAAGTATTGCTTTTGGATCATTTGTCTTTTTATCCTTTGTCTCTCAATTTTGATATTCCCTTTCTCTTCCCTAGTTCTAATACCAGTATATACAGTATCCAGGGTACTCAGATGAGATACAATGATAGTACGGGTACAACCACAGGAAGGGGATACAAGAGGATCATCAACAATAGAAGCTAAGGGCTGGGAATATGGCCTAGTGGCAAGAGAGCCTGCCTCGTATACATGAAGCCCTGGGTTCAATTCCCCAGTACCACATATATGGAAAACGGCCAGAAGTGGCACTGTGGCTCAAGTGGCAGAGTGCTAGCCTTGAGCAAAAAGAAGCCAGGGACAGTGCTCAGGCCCTGAGTCCAAGGCCCAGGACTGGCAAAAAAAAAAAACCAAAACCAAAAACAATAGAAGCTAAGGTTTCACATGGCATGATGAAAGTAATTACAACAGTGATATAACACTCTTTTCCATAACATGGAGTTCATTTCACTTAGCATTATCTTATGCATTCATAAGGGCATAGCTATTAGGCTCTTGTGATCCTCTGCTGTGACTAGCCTAAACCTGTGCTAATTATTCCCTATGAGGGAAACCATAGAGTCCATGTTTCTTTGGGTCTGGCTCACTTCACTTAGTATAACTTTTTCCAAGTCCTTCCATTTCCTTACAAATGGGGCAATGTCATTCTTTCTGATTGAGGCATAAAAATCCACTGTGTATATGTACCACATTTCCTGATCCATTCATCTACTGAGGGGCATCTGGGTTGGTTCCATATTTTAGCTATGACAAATTGTGCTGCGATGAACATTGTTGTGCTGGTGGCTTTAGTGTTTTCTTGTTTGTGGTCTTTTGGGTAGATGCCCAAAAGTGGGGCTGCTGGGTCATAGGGGAGCTCTATGTTTAGCCTGAGGAATCTCCATACTGCTTGCCAGAGTGGCTGAACCAGTTTACATTCCCACCAACAATGAAGAAGGGTTCCCTTTTGGCCACATCCCCTCCAACATTAATTATTGTTAGTTTTCTTGATAAAAGACATTCTTACTGGGGTGAGGTGGAATCTCAATGTTGTTTTGATTTGCATTTTTTTATGGCCAGTGATGTAGAGCACTTTTCCATATGTCTCTTTTCATTTCCTCATCAGAGAAGTCTCTTTTTAAGTCTTTAGCCCACTGGTTGAGGGGGCTGTTGGTTCTTTGCGGTTTTAGTTTGGAGGAATTTATTTTTTTTAGTTCTGCATATATTTTAGATATGAGGCCTTTGTCCCTTGTATGGCTGGTAAAGATCTTTTCCCAATCTGTGGGCTTTCTGTTTATCTTGTGAGCTATGTCCTTTGCCCTGCAGAAGCTCTGCAGTTTGATGCAGTCCCATTTGTCCATCCTTTCTTTTATTTGTAGCATTTCTTGGTCTTTGTGAGATGATTTTTTATGAATAGTAAAGGAGTAAATTTAAGTAGTACACATTTAGTTTTCATGCAAAGGTCTGCCAAAGGGTGTGGAACAGGGTTGTGTGTGGAGGGCAGGGTGAAGAGAAGGAAATTTTGGAACAGAAGATATTGGTACCATGTTTGGTCTCAAAATCAGGCAGCATCCCTTTGGGTTTTAAGGCAACAGTGGTGGGATAAAGGAACCCAATAATTCAAGATGAGAGAAAAGGGTACTTGCAGGCTGAGATCTAGATCCTCCTCTTCCTTCTTCCAATCTTGTCTTCATCACAACCATGCCACAAGTGTCCCTTACATTAAACTACAGAACAGGAGACTGACAGAATTTTCACTTTTCATCTGGATGATTCAACATCACATAGAAACATCCACTGTGAGGCTCCTGAGGAGGGAAAGGGTGGAAACCAACCTGCCTAAAAGACTTATTTAAAAAAAAAAGTTTAGAAACCACTAGGTGTTTGGTACTTATTTTCAAGGCTATAAATCCCACAGCAGGTGTACCTAGGCAATCAGAATAGGCAAGAACTCTGATAAATTCAGTGGTGATACTTAGGGCCACAGAAACCCTGGGAGGCTATAAATAGTCATTAGGAGTGAGATGCTACTAAACACCAAGGGAGAAATCCGCCAATGGAGCAGAAATGTAAATCAGGAACCACTATGAGGAAATTGTGTTTTCATATGAAGTGTAAAGGAAGAAAGAAAAAGGAGAAAAAGTAAAATTCAATCCTCCCCAATGGTTGGTCAGAATTGGAGTCACTTTAAAACATAAAAAAGGAAGGAAGGAAGGAAGGAAGGAAGGAAGGAAGGAAGGAAGGAAGGAAGGAAGGAAGGAAGGAAGGGAAGATTTTTCTTCAATCTCCATTTCATTTAAAAGCCCATATAACCTGTTAGTTAAGTCTAGATGAATTAATGACATCCACAGTAAACTCACAGAGATTACTTACAGAATGCTCACCTGGCGAGGTTGCATTTTCTTTTCTACAAGAAACAAAACATATTGATAAATACTGTTCACCTTGTATACATTCTCTGTAGACATTGAGAGGATTAATATGTGTTTGATAAGTCATTCTTGAAGTCTGTGAAGGTACTTGTGACAAAGCTATCCTGCATATGTAGTTATCATCACTTTCAATATTCACTTCTTACCTGTTCTCACTCACACACACTTGCACAAAACATAAATTTTATTCATTAAAGTGCTTTAGTTTATTGGATAGCATCTCATAAATGTCATGGAACAATAGAAATGTATATCATTTGATTATATTTAGAAGTATAGTTTTCCAATTGTTTCTGTCTATAGTTATAGTCTTCTTTCAATGTATGATACTTCTATTATTAGGGCAGATCTCTTTGAAGTGCAAGTTTGTACTATATGTAAAGAACACAATGGAAGCCACACATTAAGAGTTCTCTCACATTCTCTCTCTCCCTCTCCCTCTCTAAGTATGAATTTATGGAGTAGTATGGGTAGAAATATCTAACAATACAAAATCAGAGTGGCAAAGAGTTTGTAATGATGTTGTTATATTACTTAATATGTTCTTGGCTGACCCTCACAGCCCCTATTTCAGAAAACACTTTTGTACAGCCAGTATATAACTGGTTTATTTTCTCAGTCAGTGAACAATGGCCATTTATTGGCCACTGAGAAACGAGATTCAGCATCTGATTATGTCTTATTAAACCACACAAGTGTGATCAGAAAGAAAGGAGATAGGGAGTTCTGAAAATAAATATAGGATAAAAAGTAATGGTGAAGGGTATCCATTCACAAGGTGAATTACCTGGGTTCAAATCCTGGCTCCATGATTATTAGCTATGTAATTCGGGGCATCATCTGCTACATCATGGTTGTTTTTTATGTACAGTGGTGATATTCAGGGTATATACCTCCAAGACCATTCATTGTGAGGGTTAATAAGTGTATAATATAGAGGACTCAACACAGCACAAATTAGGGATGTTTAATGCTGGATGTCCTCTCCTCACCTCTCATCTAAGTCTTCCTTCTTGATGCCCCTCATGACTGTGCGTCCCTGGCCATTTTGTTGCCCAGCTTAGTGCACATTCCTTTCACCTTTCTCTTGATGCTGGACTACTGTGATAGTCTTCTAACCCCAGTCTTTTTTGCCTTAGACTTCACCCCATCCAACACACTGAACCCAGTTCTGACTTACCTAGGCTTTGCCTTGTCTTTGTAGCCCAGGCTGGCTTCAAACTCTCTATGCAGTCCAGGCCAGCCTGGAACTTGCAATCCACCTGCATCAGCTTCTTAAGTGCTGAGGTGCACATCTGACACCACATCTGGCAAAGATCTTGCTTATGATATGCCTCTGGTAAACTGACTTGAAGTACATCCATCTTCAAGCCAGGTGCAGACATTATCCAGAATATACCCGGCCCTCTGAGAGAAAGAAGAGAGTATAGCAATATGCACATACACACCTGTGTAGTTTCCACATACATATGACCACTGGCACTTCCACTCACTTTTTTTGTTGGTTCTGGAGCTTGAATTCTGGGCCTGGGCACTGCACCTGCACTCTTCAGGTCAAGGCTACCACTCTACCCCTTCTGGTTTTCTGGTGGTTAATTGGAGATAAGAATCTCACAGACTTTCCTGCCAGGGCTGGCTTTGTACTGTGGGCCTCAGGTCTCAGCCTCCTGAGTAGCTAGGATTACAGGCATGAGCCACCAGTGCCCAGTTCCATTCACTTTTTGTGAGATAAAAATGTGTTGTGATCAGGCTTGAGCTCAGGAGCAAGGAGGAACGCCTTACTAGCTGATCCAAGTGAATCAAAGTTAAGTGCCATAAAGCATATCAATGACTAGCAGAACAGACTTTCATTGCAGCCACAACAAAGAAGTTTGCTTTCATTTGGGATTCAAGGGAAGACCAATTAAAGGTAACCAGAAAATGTAGCATTTGTATTGTTGATGAAAGTAGGAAAGATTTAAATTTCTGGATAGCAAAGAGGGAAGAAAAATAGAGTGTGGAGATAGGAAACATTAGGCAGTAGCTTTGGACTTGTCCCACTGACTAGTTCAGTCTAAGGAATTTTTAAAAATTCATGCTAGATAAAAAGCTGAAATTTCCCTACACCAAACCTATAAGATTGATAAGCCTGAAAGGAAAGTGATATGCTAACTTACAGAATGGATAATGAGGTTGCATGATAGGCCACAAAACTAGGTTCATGGAGTAAATGAAAGAAGAAGCCCTGAGGATGAGATTTAAGAAATAACTTTTTGCTTAAATCACAGTGACAGGATGCATCCTGTTAGAATTAGAAGATAATAATGGAAAAGAGTGTCTGGCAAGAGGGGGCATGCATATTCTCAGGTGGATTTTCAATCCTTTCTTATGAATAAAAGAATACACTGTATGGCTTTTGGTTTTTCTGTCATTGTGCTGCTCATGTCTCTGGGTTCTTCAGCAAGGAGAATTAACAACATTAGAAATACTTTCCACTGTCATCATTATCCCCACATGAGAGTAAACTAGTAATTTCATTGCTGATTCAAAACTTATTTCAATGTAAAGTAAAAAAAAAAAAGTTAGCCATTATATACCAGTTGATATCCCCTTACTATGAGTTCCTAGAAGTCAGGGCCTGGAGCCTATTTAAATTTTTACCTCCATTGCAAGCACCAAGGTGATGTTTAGTAAAATGTGTTGAATTGGATTATCTACAGTAAAGAATAAAGATTATAGGGAATTATTCCATTTAGGTTGTTCACGCTCTTCTTGGAAACAAATATTTTGCTTAAGAATTTTTCCTGCATTAAAGCATTTCATGAACCTAAGACATGGAGTCTGAATACATTTGTTGTGAATTCCAGTTTTGTTCAACATTTTATTTTTAGGCTCCTAGATTATATATACCCATGTTGCACCTCATACCTGTTTCCTTTGAAACATCAGGAGATCTCAGATCTGCCAGTAGGGGGTGCACCCTGCAGCACTGTAGGCTGCAAAGTCCGCCGTAGAATGGACTTTACTTTCTAATCCCCTGTAGGACCGCTTGGGTGGCCCACCTGTATTATCATGCTTCCAATGCATCATCAGGTTCTTTGCAGAAGAGGCTATGGGGAGAGCAGTGGGAAAAAGAGGAAGAATAAGAGTGAAGAGAAGGGACGGTTTAAATGAGCTTCAAGGAAGAAAGGTTACTAGGATAGCAGGCTATAAATTATTTTTATGTCAATTATAGACATACAACTCAAGAAGTAGACATTTAGAAAGCACCTACCATTTTATCAAGGTACTGATCGTAGTTGACTAAAGTCAGGCAGAAAGTGACAGAGCAAACTGGCTAGGTCCTGGCTAGGTGGAGGTCAGTGAATGGGGAACAGCTAAGTCTCCATGCCCTTGAAGGCTTTAGGGTAGCTGTCTGTGGGAAAGTTCAGTGATGAGGATCCACACACTTTAGAGCATCAGCTGGCAAATGATTGTACCATAGTGTGTTTTACCTATGACAGAACAGGCTTCCATCAAGGGTTTACTAAATAGATCCTATTAAGTGGCTAAGCATTACTAAATCTTAAGACAGTTTATCAAGTCTATATCTGCTTAATTAAAAAAAAATCAGGGCTGGAGATAAGGCCTAGTGGCAAGAGTGCGTGCCTCCTATACATGAAGCCCTGGGTTCAATTTCCCAGCACCACATATACAGAAAACGGCCAGAAGTGGCGCTGTGGCTTAAATGGCAGAGTGCTAGCCTTGAGCAAAAAGAAGCCAGGGACAGTGCTCAGGCCCTGAGTCCAAGCCCCAGGACTGGCAATAAATAAATAAATAAACATTAAATTTTTTTTAAAAAATCAGTGATTCTAGTGTCAACACAGACTTCTTTGTCCTCAGTTTTTACTCTGGCACTAGTACAACAGGCCCCACTGTGAGTGAGAGAGAGTTCTCTATGCCCAGCACGTAAATGGGTCAGGACTTGGCAAGAAGTGGCAAAGAAGATATTTATTTGGAGGAGCTGCTATTACCAACCATTGGTGTGATGATCCCTTGCAGTGGACAGCAGGCGCACTTTACCTCAGCTGCCATGAGGGTATTCTTTATAGGGGGCCACAGAGCTCTGTCTATGCCTGGCACTCTAGAGACCCACAGAGGCAGGACAAGCATCCTTCATGGGACAGACTATACCCAAAGCTGGCATTTCTCTGCCTCCGTAGGAGGCCAATGATTCCAACAAGATAGGGAGATCTACCAGGAAAGCAAGGGATCATAAGCCAAAGGCCCCTGGAGATGAGACTTGGAGAACCAGGTAAGTTCCTTAACCTCTCGCTTCTGTTCTCATCCCTAATGTTGATCCTGGTGGACAGGAAAAGCAGCCAGCACAAAGGGAACGAAGGAGATCTACTGTAGGTCATAGCATGGGAGTGAGGGAGAGCTCAGGGAAGTTTTAACTTTAAAGAGAGGATTGAAATAATAGTTCAACATTTGGGCAATAATTGTGACCGTGTCATTTAATTTTACCCTGATTGACATAAGAAATTCTAATTTTTGTGTTTACTTTGTACATACTTAACGTGCTATTGAACAAATCCTTAAAAAGCCTCAGCTCATACACTAATCTGTTACCTGGGAGTAATTAGGACTGCCATGGGATTTTCTATCCAGGGAGAGGGATTGGCCCTCTTCCCCACTCCATTGCCTTAGTTTTAAAGAACTAAAATGCCAAACTCAGAGTCACATGTTATCATTCATTCAAACACTAGCTGCCTTGTTTGCCTGACTGTGACAACGCCATGTCCGCTTCCATTGTTACAAAAATTGTTACTAGTTCCCAAGCAACAGGAAAATTTAGTGTTTTGTAAAAAACAAAGCCTTAATCGCCTCATCTTGATCTCTTGAAAGTTCTCTATGTAATAAGGAAAAGCATCTTTTTCCGAAGATGTGGTTTCCTTATCCATGAGCAAGTATAGCCAACTCTTTCTCACATGTAGCAAACCATGGAAGTTGAGTGTCTTAAGCTAGGCTGTGTTATAAAAACAAACACTATTCTTTCTTTCTACAACTCTTGTTGCTATTTCTTTAGATGATGGGATAATAAGTTTTCCTACGAGACCAAGTTTCTTTCATTTTTGTGCTAAAATTCATAGTTTAGAAACTTTATGAAGCATGAATATGGACATGGGCTATTTTTCTGAGAGTTTGATATGTGGACAGAGGTTCCTGGTTTGCAATGCAGGTACCTGAAGTGGGCCACACCATACAAAAGGGCAAGGGGAACTTTGATTGTCAAAGTGAACATTCAAAATGACTTTTCTGCTAACAAAAAAATGATTAAATATAATTCGTTATCTTCAAAGTGGGCCCTTTTGAAAAATTGTGATATTTCTACAAAAGATGACAATCTGCCAACACAGAATAACTTGTGAATGCAAATATTGCTCACTTCATTGTTCCTGATTTCCTTCAGAAGCTACATAATCTTACTTTCTAAAAAATGTAGCCTGCAAAGTTAATAGAATTCAAAAGGACTACCTTTCAATCTGAAAAAGTTATAAAGATGTTAGTTCTCTGAGTCTTTAAGAAAATCCAATTATAGGTCTCTTTTATTATTATTATTATTCAAGCAAAGACCAAAAGAGGAGCTTTTCTTCCCTTGGTGTCATTTGCTCAGCAGGAACTCACCTTGACATTGGAGCTGATTTTTCTTCATTTCTCATTAAGAAGTTATTGAGAGATACCTAGAGCCAGACAGAAACTCTGAAGGCCATTCTGCATACTTCCCATGCACCCTTTTCATGCTGGTTTACTTGGGGAACTTTGGGACAAGGCTAAGACAAGTGAAGTGTCAAAGGAACAGAATTTATGGAGGAACTTACTGTTAGAGTTCTAAAAACTCAGAACAACATAGAATGCTTCCTTAAATTTTACACCCTTAGCATCTCATTCCTCCTTAGTCCTGGCCAGGGGAGATTTTGTTAGTTCTAGGTATCCTCCCATCTTGAAAAGAGTAAATAAAAATAAAAATGTCAGAAACTGTTGAAGTATATACTGGGTTTCTTTGGATACTTTCCAAGAACAATGTCTTAATACTTTATCATTTTTCACACAGAATTGAGTGAATCAACAGTGACTTATAACATTTTTCTGTGAATTACATATAAGAAGTCATCCAGGGAGAGATGCACTGAAGTGTTTAGAACACAAATGTGTCTGGGACATTTATCTAGGCCCTTGGAGGAGCCCTTATTATCTAGGCGCTTATTAGTTTTTTCAGTATATTTAATACATTTACATGCCTATAACAGTTCTGTCAATAATGCCCTACTTCTTTCACCTTTTTATCACAATAATTGAATTATTTTACTACCGAGTAATCAGTGTTTCCATGCCCAGGTTTTGTTTATGATCAACTTCTTATTAATTTTACAGTGATGCTGTTCATATAACTTAACAAGAATATAGAGCTGTGCCTTTAATGATACATGAGGATGTTTGCCCACTGTCTACTTTAGCTCCTCTCTTCAAGAATGCACTCATTATAAGCAGCTACAAAAAACTGTGAGGCCCAGTGTTGGTAGTCTTGTAATCTTAGCTACTCAGGAGGCTGAAATCTGAAGCTCATGGTTTGAGGCAAGCCCAGGAAGGAACATAGGTGAGATTCTTACCTCCAATTAACCACCAAAAGGCTGGATGTAGAGTTGTGGCTCAAGTGGTAGAATGCTTGGCCTGGAGCAACAAAGATCAATTATAGCTCCTAGGCCCTGATTTCAAGCCCCAGAACCAGGGGGCGTGCAGGCACACGCGCGCGCGTGCGCACACACACACACACACACACACACACACACACACACACACAAACTCGGGGCCGTGAGGGGGGGATTGGGGAGGAGGAAAGGTGGAAGAAAAATGAGGGAGAAGGAAACAAATTTGACAAGAAATGTACTCACTACCTTACATATGTAACTGTGTCCCCTCTGTACATCACCTTGGCAGTAAAAAATACAAAAAGGAAGGAGGGAAGGAAGGAAGGAGGGAAGGAAAGAAGGAACCAAATCACAGAAGATTGGGTCTTAGCAGAAAATTACTTGACCAGTAGGTAGACCTAATGCCTATGCTATTCTGTCGTGTGTGTGTGTGTGTGTGTGTGTGTGTGTGTGTGTGTGTGTGTGTGTGTAATATAATATTGATCCTGCCGATCAATTTTAGGTTCATGGAGTAAGTAACAAGAAAAATGTGATTTTCTGCTCTTTCCCAAGATCCTTATTTTATTTTATTTTTGTTTCTTGCTACATATCAATGTCCTAGTCCCCTCTCATCAAGTTCAGCCAATCAAAAAAAGCAACAGCAACTTGGAGGCGTTTAACTAGGCAAAGCAAATTTCCTCACTTTGACCTAGTAAAAAAGAAAACCCCATTTGTTTTAGAGCGAGTCACCCCACGAAAGGACTAATCCTCTTTCCTCTTTGCTTTACCAACAGGAGTCAATCACAGTAGCTTATATCTATAATCCTAACTATGCAGGAACCTGAATTTAGGAGGCTTATCAATCCAAAATAAAGTTCATGACAACCATCTCAACCACTGAAATGCTGAGCCTGGTAGCTCATGCTTGTCATCTCTACTACACAGGCAGCATAACCAGAAAAATTACATTCCAAACATAATGTAAATTCCCTTCAAAACATAACTAAAGCAAAACTGGCTGGGAATATTATTCAAGTGGTAGAGTACCTGTCTAGTAAGCACAAGACCATTAGGCTCTATCATCCATAAATCAGAGTATATATGTTTCTGTGTAATAAACTAATTTACCTTTTTGTAAAAGATCAAGAGGTCTGGTGCCTACATCAATTAGCTAATCATTTGAACAGAGAAATCTCTAACAAGTTCAACAGGCTATTTCTTGTTTTTGTCATAGCAATAAATGGAATTTCTGGTAGATTGGCAATTCTCCTCCAAGTTGAGAGACACAATTTTTCTCCATTGTAGAGTTCTGCCATCCCCAAGGACTTCTGAGTTCTCTGGGTCTAGTTAAAATGGAAAACAGAGACTGATTAAGGTATCTTATATCACTAACATCAATACCTGTAATTTCCTATGTGAGACTACCTCCAAAGACAGTCCCATGATCCTATGAAGAGTCAAGATGGTTGGTCATGATGTCTACTATTAGATTACTACTTTCCAGTAACATTCTGTACTTAAGAAATTGAAATTTCAGTGAATATCTCCTTCATACAAAGCATTGAGCTGAATATAGAAATTTACAGAGACCCATGATATGTACTGATCTCACTTGTTATTTCGTAGCAGATTCTCTCCATGACACAGCTATACCATGCCTCTACTACAATTTACTGAAGTTCCCTAAAATTTTCTACTCTTTGGGAGTTTGGGATGCTTTTAGCTCAACAAGGAAATGGTATACTAAGTTTTTTATGGTATTCCACGATTTACTGAACTTACCAAAGAGCTCATTTTCCAGATAAAAATAGAATAGTTTGGTGATGAAAGCAACAGTTCACTGATGTGATATTCATTTCTTTGGTGCTTCTTTTTGGAGGGGGGGAGAGAAAATGATGCTTTATTTTCTTATATCTTCATTTTTTTCACACTTGTAAATGCCCTAGATTTGAACATTCAGTTCTTAAGAAGAAAGGCATGGGTTTTCAGGGAAAAACCAAACCATTCCTATAAGGTCTGTCTGCTTCTTATTGAATCCATAGGTCCAGGATGTATCAGACCTGGTAAGAACTTTGGACTCATTCCAACCCCAAACCTTCATTTTACAGATGAGCAAACATGCTAGAAAACATTCTTGAATACATTGTAGTCTTAAACTGTTCTGTTAAATGGCAACTCCATCATACAACTACTTGAAGATCATAATAATAATAATAATAATAATAATAATAATAATAATAATAATAATAAAAGAACACATTCCTGATTCTCTTCTTCAAATGAATCTTTCCCTTTGCTTTCCAGCCCCATATCATTTTTTAACCATTGTAGATGCCAGGCTATTACCTACGCCGGCTACCCTGTGACACAAATATCCTTGTCTGTGTTTGCTTATGAAGGGAAAGAACTTTTGTTAGCCAGCAATTTCCTAAGTGATGCAGCAAGCACTGTATGTCCTTTCTCAATATTATTAATGAAAGACATCTCTTGATATTCTTATTTAACGCTTGACATTGTTCTTTCACAGAATTAAAGTTCACATTGTGCCTCTCCCTCTCTCCCCCACCATTCCCTCTCCCCCTCTACTCTCCCTCTCCCACCCTCCCTCCCTGCTCTCTTGCTTCCTACATCTTTCTTTTCCTCCCTACTTCTCACTCTTTCAATAGAAACTACCAAAGAAATGCCTTGCCACCCTTGTCTTCATAGTTAATTCCTACCATCAGAAGCTGGAAGTGTAGCTCATCATAACAGATTCATTTTCCCTCATTTCTTTCCAAAATCTCATTGACCTTCCAGTAAGATAATCCCTGAGCCAAATTGTTTCTAAAAGTTAAAGAGACTCATAGTAGGGAGGTTTGGCCAAGATATTTCTTTATTTTATGTTTTGAAAGACTGAGTCCAAGTTTCTCATTCCTAGGATGTCCAATCCTTTTCCAATAAAACATAATTTATTAAGTGTGTACACAGTCTATTTTTCTCACTGACATCTCCACTAAGTCAATGTAACATGTCACTATCAGAGTAATAGATGGCAGCATCTCTGTAAACCTCTTTGGTTTCCTGTATCCCCACCCTATCCCCCAACCCCACACACAAGTACCTCTATTCACATTTACATAAAGACATCATTTCTATCCACCTACATCTTTATCACAATGGATTGTTCTAGTCTATTCCACTCTTTCAGATAATGAAAGTGGAGACTAACCCTAATACATGATGAAATATGAAAGATTTAAAATAAACACTGGTCACATGATGACACAGGAATTCCTTGACATGGCATAGCATATAGTTATGCAAATAACTATAGACTTCCAAGCCTCACATGTGAAAAACAATAAGGAAGACAATAGAAATGCTTTCTAATTGAAAGGAACAGTAAATTTGTAATCAGATCAGTGTTTTTGCTATTGATAATCACTGAGCTCACAAGTCTTGCCTTTAAGACTAATATCTGTTTATTCAACAAGAATTTATAAAATGCTTACTGCTTGCTAGGAACTCTAGCTAGGAGAGAAAATGTGAACAATTTCATTGATGGATGAAAACCAGGGAACTTTTAAGTTATTTATCAACAGGTCTGTAAAATATCTCTGTTTATTATCTTTAAGTAGTTGTACAAAAGGGTTTCAATTCAACATGTCAGTTCCTGAATACAATGCATCTTGATCAATGTTAATCCTTCCACCATTCTCCCCTGTCTCTCCCAACCCTACATATCCCCTCAATTTACCTAGTTCTATGTTCACATCCATACAATGAATATTCTGACTGCATTCAGCCACCCTGAGCCTCTCTCCATTCATCTGCTCCCCCCACTTCCCCAACTAGACATCAATCCTCCACCATGTATTTCCTGGGAATTATTTTGTTAAGCTGCACATTAGTTATTCAAAAGAGTTATACAATTAGAATCTCCCCTGTATGTATCATACTTTAGTTACCGTATTTGTATATGTGTGAATGCACATATGACCCTGTATATTCTTACATATATATTTATAAATTAGTCTAAACTTCCACAAGAGAGAAAATGTGAATCCTTTGTCTCTCTGAGCCTAACTTACTTCACCTAACACCTAACCTGTTTTTCAGGCCCATTCATTTCCTCTGAAATTAGGGTGACATTATTCTTCCTGATGATTATAAAAGTTCTCTCTCATGGCTTTTTCCACAGTGTACCCAAAAGACTGTCTTCTACTCTTTCCCTGTAAAATACTTCTTTATAATAATAAGTTGTGAACACGAATCTGAGGCTTACCATGCACCAATGCTGTCCCAAGAATTTTGTTATGAATTATCATTTACCATTCTCATAACCACCCATTATGAAGATAAGGAACTAAAGATAAAGATGTCAAGTCATTTTGCTCAAGGCCACATAAATACAAAGCTAAGCTCCAGCCCAGGCCACTGATCACGCTACCATATCCCAGACTAGGTTTCCCAGCAGTTTTCTGTCATCTCTCTGTTGTTCTTTATCCTCCTCATCCTTCAGGATCCTCTCCCCCCTCCTCCCCATCGCACATATCCTCTCTTAGCCAGCTCTCCCTTCACCACTGTGTCCCATGACTGTTACTGTCATCATCATCATCATTTTAGGTCTATACTCCAGAATTGAGAATGAGCATGTGGTATCTGACTTTTGGAGCTTACCTTATGCTGATCAACATGATCTTCAGTTCCATCTAGTGTCCTGAAAGTGGTATAATTGCATTTTTTCTTCATGACTGAGTAATAATCTATTATACAAACACATGTGCATGTGTGTCCATGCTATACTTATTTTATTCATTTATTTATTTATCCATTTGTTGATTGTTAGGCACCTTAGCTGATTCTACAGTTTGGCTATTGTGAACAGAGCTGCAAAAAATATGAGTATGCTAGTATTTAATTTTTGTGTATGTGTATTGATTTACTTTCCTATGGACATATGTCCGAGTGATATCGTACAGTCAGGAGACATATCTCCATCTTTAGTTTCATTCAGGAGATCCCACATGATTTTTATAATGGGTATACTGGTTTATATTCCCACCATCAGCATCTAAGCCTTCTTTCCTGTACCCCCACCCCTGTATTTGTCAGCCTCTGTTGTTTGATGTCTTGATGTTTGCCATCCTGATAGAGGTGAGATGAAATCTAAGTGTAGATTTGATTCACATTTCCTTTATAGCTAAGGATGGTGGATGAGTTTTCATATACCCAGTAGCCATTTATATTTCTTCTTCTGAGAATTGTCCCATTTGTTTTCTTGTTGACTAACTGAACTATTTAATTTTTATAGAGGATAGTCATTCTCCACATCAGGCCTTTGTCAAGCCTGACTCAGAGTCAAGAGCTAGCTTTTTTGTCTTCCTGTTATACTTCGCTTAACACTCAGTGCTCAGCTATTCCAATGTCTTCCACAGTCCTTGTGCTGAATGTCCAGAACCACTTCACCTGGTATTAAACTCATACTCCATGCTCCATAGCTGAAAAGGGAATACAAACACTAATGCATGATTCAGGCAGGAAGAAAGCAAGGCAGTTCTATAGAGCATATTGGGACCACATGAAGTCCCTGATGTTATAGTAACCTTCAAGGCCTGTAAATGAATAGCCTCCTCATTCTGAAGAAACGAAACACTTCCAGCAGAGAGATGTAGATGTTTCACTTGACGCCAAAGTCTCCCTTTCGACCGCAGACCATTGACTTACAGGCTCTGGATGAAACTTTGTCCAGCGTGCCTCATCAAAGGGCCTCCTGCTACTGTGCAAAGAAGCTTTGAGGCTTGAAGAGGAGAAAGCACATAAAGCGAGATGCTGAGGGGTCTCAAAGGACACCTCTCCCAACAAAAAGCAAAAGAACACAAGTATAAAAGACCCATGATTTCTCAACTGTATGTTAAAAAAAAAAAAAAGAAAAAATACAGGTTGCTAGTTTGTCATATCGTAAATGTTTTCCCCACTGACTCCGAAGCCATCATGAACTGAACCAAATCTGAATTAAAAGAGACTTCAAAGGAAGCTTAATAGTTGGTCACAAGGGGTAAATTTCCCTGTACTGCAAAAGGGAAGGTTCCCCGGAGGGTGCTAAGTGGTAGAGTCCCTTCAGTAGCTTAATACAGTAGAAAATCATAACTCTTCACAGGCCAGAGCTGGAAGCCACGGCCACCTTCACCAACTTGCTCAAAGTCGCAGTAAAACAAGACTGCAAGCCCACAGCTGTCATCTCTCATGACTGATTTACTGACATCGCATAGCTGCTTCTCTTTTTAATACTTCCTTTTCCTCCCCACCCCCAGCCCCCAGACAGCACACAAAGGACAGGGACATTTCGATCATTCTCCCCAGAGGTGCTGAAATTCTGAACAGAGTCACCTTCTCAGAGATGACATCAAGGCAGGTGGGAGGAAAACATGGGGCTCTTTCAGGGGTTGGCTCATTGTCAAAGCTGCCTATGTATCTGGGGGCACTTCTAGAAGGAATTACATCCCCAAAGAAGGAGAATTGTCCACATCTTCCGATTAACTGGGGATACATATCCCACAAGGGGGAAATACATGCATGTATTGAATGAACATTTTAGTTGTGCTATGTGCCAGTCTTCTAAATACCTTACAGCTATAGCTTTCATCAGAGTCACAAGGACACTGGGACAGAAATGAATGTACTGACTTGCCTCAAGACACATGGGTGTCTAAGTGACAGAGCAGGGTACCAATCCAGACTCGGGCTCCTGAGTTCAAGTTCTTTAACACCCTACTTGCTGTCTGTTTATTAAAGCTCTTGTTTCCATGCAAAGTGCATGTCCTGTACACGCAAGACCATCCTCTAAGGATGATATGCTTAGCAATCCTCCTAAGTGACCATCGCTTCAACCTACCACTCCACATGCTAGCTGAGGATAGTGAGGGAAAGGAGAAGGAATGGGAGGTGGAGGACCACAGAGAGCATGCTCCTGTTGGCAATGAATGGGGTGCATTTGTTATCCTTTGCCATTTCTCCAATTTCCATCAGGAAAGCAGGGAGTTCCCCATTCATCTGCTGCTTAGGGTGAGAGCAGTTAGTTCCTCCACTTGCCAGCACCCCCCACCCCAGTTCCTTTACGACCCCCCTGGTGGTTGCTAGGTCTCCCTGCTTCTGAAATGCCTCTGGACACTGTTTTATTGTGTAGACTCAAGCAAAAGACAGACGGCTGTGTGTGAGAGGAGGTGATGAAGCTGGCACGAGTTTTGCGGTGTCTGTGGTAGTTTATTACTGCTGCCAGCAGAAGAGAAATCTGATCCTGGCAGATGCAGCCTGCTGTGAATCAATATTTTACAGGTAGTATACTTTGAAGAGATGACATCAAGACAGAATCAAAAGAGAAGAGGGAGGGAGGGAGAGAGAGAGAAAGGAAGAGCACAAGTGCAAGCAGAGAATTCATCCTGACATTCTTTGACAGTCCTTCCCACTCAGAGTGAGGGGAACAAGCCCCAGTGAGGGAAACTACTGACACCGAGGACAGACTCCGTGACAAAAGCCATTACTTCCCCACTCGCCCTCAGCACACACAGGCTTTCACAAAAAGGAAAACGTAACTGTGATACCTTTTGGACCAAAGGAAGATTGTTCAGAGCCACAGGCTGAGAAAATACCCACCGACACACACTAATCTGACTCACCAAGCAGACAGCACAGAAAGCACTGAATGGAGAGAGGAGCCTCACCCTTCCCTGCCTTTCCTGATGTCCTTTAGGAGAATCTCTGGGAAATGTTCGGACATTCTACCCAGGAGAACAAAAGTATAGGGTGGGTGAAAAGAGCTTGCCAGGGCTCTTAGATCCCCATGGACTGAGCTGATGGACTGAGCTAGCAGAGAGCTCTCCCTTGGCTGTTGTGTCTTGCCACTAGCATGCCTGCAGGCACGGCACACTGATGACACCAGACAAGGTTGAGAGGACTGTGCTTCTGCCAGGAGACGGGGAGCTGTATTTACTAGTGGCCTAGAATAGTGGAGTGTGGTTCTCAGGAGGGTGAGAATTAATTAAACACCAATCAAGCTTCTTCCCTGAGCAAGACACTTTCCTAACACTCAGAAAAGATAATAGAGGTGTGAGGAAGATGCAGAATCATCTGCAGTCCCTGCCTTTAAAGAGGAATTATGACACATATACATTCTGTTCCATCACCCAGAAGACTGGTGAATGCCCAAGGCACATGTCAATAATGTGTTGTCAGAACTACAAAAGAAACAATAAATAAACAAACAAGCAAAAAGAGGCCTTTAATAGTCAACAGTTATAAGCTTTTAAGATCTGAAAGGAAGCTTGGTCTATGAGATGAGGAAAGATCTGAGCCAGCCTCTTGACATTTTCCAGGACAGCAAATATAGATTAGATCTGGCATTGGCAAGAAGAGATGGATTTTGACAGAAAAATACGAAAAAGGCATCCAGCAGAAGAAATTGCCTAAGTCAGCATTTTACAAATTGTGTTCTGAGAAAACATGTTATGTGAAATAGTTTATTGAGGGGACAGGAGAGAGGCTTTGAGACCCTAAACTTACCTGGAGATTAAAAATTAACACTGGTTTATTTATTTATCTACTGAACATCTTAGGAGGAAACGAGCTAAGCATAATTAGAATGGTTGTGGGTTTTTGTTTTGTTTGTTTGTGTTTTGATGTTAGTCCTAGGGCTGGAACTCACAACCTAAGTGCTAGCTACAGCTCCACTTCTGGCTTTTTCTGGTGGTTAATTGCAGATAAGAGTCTCACAGACTTTCCTGCCCAGAATGGCTTCAAACCATAATCCTCAGATTTCAGCCTCCTGAGTATCTAGGGTTACAGGCTTGAGCTCCTAGCAATGGTTGCATAGTCTAAAAGGTGAATCCATCATTTCACATCCTTGCTTAAAACTCTTATAGTTTTCCACTGCCTTTAACATTAAGCTCCATATCCTTATGATAAATTCCCTATGCCTCCTCTACTAAGTGAGCTTGTCCGTGTCCTTTATGACTCTGTCACCTGACCTCTGCCTCTAAGAAGTCCCAACCACTTGTCATCTGAATTCCATATTCACAGTTCTTGTCCCTGCTGACCTTCTCTCTAGCTTTCTCTCACCAACCTAGGCTCACCTGACACATTACTCTTCCTAAATTACTCATCCTCTAGGCATTCTATTCCCTCATAAGCATGAGTGGGAAAATAGAAGGGAGATGGAGAGATCGTCGAAGAGGACTAATCATCTTAGAGAACACTTCAGAAAAGAAATTGATGGTTAAAAAAATTAAATATCCTAAGTCATCGGAAAGATAAGAAGCAGAACAGAGCCACAGTTCCACAATGAGATGACAATGAAGTGATTCATTTCTGCAGCTTTCCTACTGACGTGGGAAGGGCAAAGCAGGGAGGAAGGATGGAAGATAGAGCTCAGGTTTCCCACGTTATCTGTGAGGAAGAGCCAGATCCTCCTGCCACTCAAATACGGATTAATGTTCAATAAAATACAAATTTAAAAAAAAAACCGGGCTGGGGATATAGCCTAGTGGCAAGAGCGCCTGCCTCGGATACACGAGGCCCTAGGTTCGATTCCCCAGCACCACATATACAGAAAACGGCCAGAAGTGGCGCTGTGGCTCAAGAGGCAGAGTGCTAGCCTTGAGCGGGAAGAAGCCAGGGACAGTGCTCAGGCCCTGAGTCCAAGCCCCAGGACTGGCCAAAAAAAAAAAAAAAAAAAAACCTTTGAAATGACCCCAAGCAGGGGATCATGGCAGTACCATATTGCTATTGACATTTTTAGACACTTCCTCTAAATATCTGAACTTTAGCTCACTTCAGCCCTTATGGTGAACAGCTCGTGGAGGGGCAGCTGTCACTGGCTACATTGAAACATAGGTTTACTCTGTACTGGCCTGTCCAATGTGGCAACCACAGCCACGTGTGGTTATGGGACATGTGAAATGTAACTAGACTGGATTGAAATATGCTCCAGATTCCAAAGATTCCTCCTAGGAAAAAACTTAACAAATATTTCATCAAAATCCTTGCATTGGGCTGGGGATATAGCCTAGTGGCAAGAGTGCCTGCCTCGGATACACGAGGCCCTAGGTTCGATTCCCCAGCACCACATATACAGAAAACGGCCAGAAGCGGCGCTGTGGCTCAAGTGGCAGAGTGCTAGCCTTGAGCGGGAAGAAGGCAGGGACAGTGCTCAGGCCCTGAGTCCAAGGCCCAGGACTGGCCAAAAAAAAAAAAAAAAAAAAAAAAAAAAAAAAAAAATCCTTGCATTGATTCTGTGTTGAGATGATCATATTTTTCATACATTGTGTAACTATAATAAATGACTAAAAATAAATTCATGTTTTTTAATGTGACTACTAGGCAATTACATCCTATGTAGGACCTACATTATATCTTAATTGCATAGCATGGTTCTAGGTGGCAAAATACTTTAAGAAGTAAGTATCCTTCAACCTTCATCCTTGGGATTCATACTGAGTATTTTGTGGATGTTTTCCCTTAAGATCCAATCACAATATCATCCTTGTTTCATCTATTAGTATCCTAAGAATATTTGTTCCAAGGCTGAGCTACAGTAAATTGAGGATCCAGTTATGGGGTTGAGAGGACAGCTATAAAAATAAGGGAGAAGGCTTATTTTTATTCCAAACATAAAAAACAAGATGAGAAGGAGTGGGAAACTATAGCAGGCTGGGGAAGAAAGAGAAGATGGGTCACTAGAGGACTAGGTGAGTTTCTCTGTAAATGTCAACAACATACTGTGTTGACATGGCTTACTAAAACCCTAGTGGGGAACTGTTGTATAAAATACTTTGTTAGTCTCTAAATCATCTAAATATTTCCCTCACAGCATTGTCTCAGTCAGCTCCTTGTATTAAACAAACTGGTCTCAGAAAACATATACTATCACTTCCTATTTAGAATTAATTGACATCTTTATAGACATCATTTGTTAAGAATGTCTTATAGACAGATTCAGTGAGGTTTTTGTTTTGTTTTGTTTTAGCTGAAGATCATTACTTTCCCTCCATCTACATGGCTGGGAATTGAACCCAGAGCCTCACAAATGCTAAGCATATGCGCTACCACTAAACTACATCCTTAGTCCTGAAGAGTATCTTTAACTAGATAAAGTTTGGCTTAAATGTGGATTTGTACAGTAGAAGAGGCTACAGTATTAAATTGATCCAAAGTATTGTACTTTTTGAGCTAATAAACAAATATATCCAACCAAGATGTGTTTAAAGATCTAGATGGAAATATTCTTGCCAGTTGAAGTTATTCAAGGTTATATATGTTTTTCTTTCCAATAATGTCAATAACTATAAATTCATTTTGTCTTTTTTGTATTCCCTCAAGATAGTCCATTTCTTATTGGCACATACTATAAATTCTCACTCTGGCAAGTTATTTGCTGTCTTGAGAATAACTCCCCTAGCAGGTGGTCTGGCCAGAGATCTCAGGAGAATTACCTCCATCCCACCTTCACCCCATTGCTTTTGGAGGTGCTTTCATCACATAGTGGGGTGACGATAGAATAAGGAAAGTAAGCAGAAAGCTTTGTCACTTTCCTAGCCAGCTCCAGAGCCTCAGGGCAGTACTAAGATTACAAACTATGGCTTGGCTCCATAAGCTTGACATAAACACAAGTAAAAGACAGACCACAAAGAAGGTCATCTTATGACTTTATCTTCACATCTATATGACAGATGGATTTAAAGTACTTGAGTGTAATCTAGGGGGCAAAAAAGTAAATACTACTCATTATTATATGGTGAACCCTAGACAATATAGTAATGATTTTTATATCAAATAGTAAAAACTTAGAGTGATCATTCATCTCTGTTCATGTAGATTTTAATGCCAGAACTATTAATAGAGTTTTGTTTACTCTCAAAAGTGCCCTTATTTTGACAATAAATGTGGCCATCCTGTGTAACTTGCAAAATTAGGGGAGCAAAATAGTGGGGCTTGCAACCCACTCTGTCTTGTTGCCTCACTTCTGTTGTCATAAAAGCGGTCTCATAAAAGCTGTGTATGCTAACAGAACACTACATAGCCATAATTATGATTTCCATTGGGAAGTGACCATTGATTAGGAAATGGAACTCTTTTTATTGGAGAACTGTGAGGCTAGCCAGAGGTTAATGGGGATAAAAACAGACTGGCCTTGAATTCTTGATAGATTAATATTCATTTGCATGGTGGAGTTTAAGTGCTGTGCAGGCTGCCAAAAGGAAATGCAAGTGTCTCAGAATGACTCTGGATAAACAGGAAGGTCAAGACAAGAACAGGAACAGCCTATACTTTGCTCCAGCCCACACCTTTGGTCACTCTCTGGGGACCTAGCTTCTCAGCTCTTGACATCTCACCTACAGTGATACTCTGAGAAGATGTGAAACAGATGCATATACAGTGCAATAGTCCTTGCTATGATCTATGATCAGATGAGAACCTATCATGAGTCACTGACCAATTAATCAGACAGATGCTCACTGTAAACAATCAGCGTGACTTCACCTTGTGTTCCAACCAAGAATCGCTGCTGCCCCTAAGGCTTGACAAGGTCTGACTGCACCACTGTATATCACACTCCATCCCTCACTTTGATCCAGATACTCTGGCCCTTTTTCAACCACTTATGTCAGTTTCCCCTGTCTCTGAACATTTTCATGTCTCCTAGCCTGGGTGGTCTTTTTCAGAATCCTGGAACCTCTGAGCTGAGTAACATAATGTGTGCTACTATCCTCTAACCAGGATGAATCACTGGAAGCTGTAATATTAGAGATAAAAAAAAAATAGAGGCAGCCTACTTGAAAACTTGTTCTTTATGTTGATGAATACTGCTGGAAATACTCCTGAAAGCTCTTCACAGTGGTGAGTGCTCCAAGGGTTAGATATATGTGATGACATAATTATAAACAGCAAGTGACATCTATAGTGTAATTTTGTCAGGTATAAAAAGGATTATTTGATGAGACCATAGGATGAGGAACTGAGTTGTTTATAACGCAGAAGCTATTAGTGAAGCCATTAATTTTTCAACACATTTTATGTTTCATTTTTAAATTGAATAGGGAAAAGGAATCTCCTCGTCCCCAAATTTTGACATTTCAAAACTTGAAATTTCATCTGATATGAGTTTGTTCTTAATCTATGCTTTCAGCTGTGCTACTTCATGAATTAGCATGTACCCAAATGAAAAACCCAATTAAAAATCTCAACCTAGAGCCTGTTTGGAACCTGAGTTCTAAATGTAAACTACAGTCTCCATATGACAACATGGCAGATGCATGAATGAAAAGCTTTAAAATGTATATTCTGGAATAGGACCAGGTACTAGTGGCTCACATCTGTAATTGAAGCTACTGCAGAGGCTAAGATATGAGGATCTTAGTTCAAAGCCATGCCAAGAAGACTCCAATTAACTACCAAAAAGCCAAAAGTAGAAGTATGGCTCAAAATGTAGAGAAATAATCTTGAGAAAATAAAAAGGAAACAAATTAAAAAGCTAAGGAATAACATACAAGCCCTCTCTGAGTTCAAGCTCCAGGACCACGTTCCTGCCTAGGCTAGTTTTGAACCACAGTTGTGTTCCTCATAGTACTGCTTTACATTGAAATCTTTTTCCTTAAGTTTGCCTATTGGTAAATACAAGTGAGTTCCTATTCCGTTTGCTTCCACATGCACTGCTTGGCAGGATGGCAGAAAATGCCTTTCCTAAGTCTATGCAACAAGAAATTTTCCCCTTTTGTTTTCCATTTGTGTTTCTTCCATAAGATAGAAAGTACACACTGTCCATCTGTGCTCATTGAGATCCATGAGGAAAAGACAAAAGTAACTATCAAGGTCAACCCAAAACTTGTTCATTCCAGCCAGCTTCATATTTCAGCATCATTATGTAGCCTTCATAAAGCTAGAGGAAAGCTTCTTCTCTTTTCCTATTTACTGATTTTTTAAATATTTTTTAAACTGGCTAGCTTGCTTAAATGTTTTCACTTTGATAATTAATTATCAGTCCTGAGGGTGGTAGGACCTTTAAGAGGTAATTAGAACATGAGGGTGCCAACATCAGGGAGGGAGTAATATGTATTCCCTATGAGAATGGATCACTTATCATAAGAGTGGGTTTAGTGGGCAGCGCTATTTCAGTAAGCCTGACACCTGTCCTTAGTCTCTTTCCCTTATATGATCCTCCTACATGTTCTTGCTTCCCATTTCTTTTTTTTTTTTTTTTTTTGGCCAGTCCTGGGCCTTGGACTCAGGGCCTGAGCACTGTCCCTGGCTTCTTTTTGCTCAAGGCTAGCACTCTGCCACTTGAGCCACAGCGCCGCTTCTGGCCGTTTTCCGTATATGTGGTGCTGGGGAATCGAACCCAGGGCCTCGTGTATCCGAGGCAGGCACTCTTGCCACTAGGCTATATCCCCAGCCCCCTTGCTTCCCATTTCTGGTTTTAGGTCATGCTCTAACACAACACCTGGCCCTCATTAGAAATGAAGATGCTTCCACCTCCCCAGACCCTAGAACTATGAGCTAAAATAAACCTCTTTTCATTATAAATTAGTCAGTATCAGATGTTGTATTATAGCAACAGAAAATGGATGAAATGGTGCTCTAGGTCACAAACAATAGAGTCTGCTCAGAAGAGTTAAAGATTCAAAGTCATGAATCTCAGAACTAGACATGCCCCCACTCTGTGCTAACCAGCGGATCACATCCCTAGGATGTATTGATTTCTGTGTTAAAGTCTCAGTCTTGGGATGGCAGAGTATCTCAGTGGTAGAGGACTTGCCTAGCATGCAAAAGGCCCCAGTTTAAGACCCTAGATTTATAAACAACAACATAAAATTCAATATCGTGCAGCCGAATGACAAAACTTAACTTTCTCAACTAAAAGCCTTTAGAAATGTAGGTTTAGTGCTGGTGCCTTGAGAAAATCATACTTACTCTAGGGAAATCATCAAAACTTAGGAGTGTGCATCAATGTTTTAGTTCCTACAGGAGTCCACATCTCCCACTTTGATTTCCCCTTCTGTAATACAAATTGCTGATTCTTCTGTGTCTAATGCCCATGTTTAACTCCTAAACTAGGAGGAAATATTTTCCTTCTGCGTAATTCATTTTTTGAAACCTGTCCACACCCAGATTCTGTACTACCATGTGAGCAGCTGATAAAGTATAATAAATGTGTGGCTTACAAGCTCATTTTATCTCATCTTCTTTTAATTCATTACTTTATATTTAATTGCCCAGTGAAAAAATAGCTTCACTATATACATTAAGAGGTCAAGGAAATGAGACAGTATTACTTTTCATAGAAACAATGTGCTGGTGTGGTGGTATATACCTGTAATCCCCGAACTAGAGAATCAGAGACAAGATGATCTGAGGTTGAGGCAAACAAAGGCTGCATAGGGACACACTTGTCTAAAATAATAATGATAATAAATAATCATAGATAATGACAATAATGCTAATAGAAAGTGAATTCCCTTTTTTACAGAAAGCCAATTGACTATTTCTTTACCTTCTTCTGATAAATAAAACAGGCCGGAGGGGCCCTGGAACTCCATGTGTCCCTTTGGCCAGGCCTGGTAGGTGTCCTTCATTCCTTGACAGCTTTATCACCTGCATTCAGCCTTTCCCACAGCCAGGCAGGCATAATATTGGCAGCTGGTTTGTTAGCTCCTCAGGTGCCTTTATTGCTGTTCTCATCTTGTCTACAAAAGAGGAGGCTCTTTTATGGTTGTGGAGATAATTGATTCACTAGACTATTCTCTGGTCTTTCAAAAAAAAACAACAACTCACCTTCTAGCTTATTACAATGGTAAGCTTCTCTTACAACTCAAGCAGGATCATTTTCCAGGTTTGGTAAAGGCTTCTCTTCTATGGAACATTCTGTGCACTGATAAATCTCTATTCCTACGGTTAGTCATTGCAACTTTTGCAATTAAAAATGCATTATATGTCCAGCACCAGTGGCTCATACCTGTAAACCAAACTATTCAGGAAACTGAGTTCTGAGGATCTCAGTTCAAAGCCAGCTGGGACAGGAAAGTCAATGAGACTTTTATCTCCAATTAACCATCAGAAAACCAGAAGTGGCGCTGTGGCTCAAAGTGATTGAGCACCAGCTTTCCATGAAAAAGCTCAGGGACAGTGCCCAGGTCCTGAGTTCAAGACTTACAAGCCCTTCCCCCCCCAAAAAAAGAGCATTATATTTACCTCTTTCTTCCCATCTCACCAAGTGTTCTTATATAGCACATTTACCCCAATCCAAAAATGCATCACTAACATTTTTAAAGAAAAAAATGTAAAATATCTGTCTGTGCCTCCCTATCAATTTTTCATACCTATGGGCAAATTGTTTTTTTATTTTACAAAAAGAAACACACAACGTTGATTTTAAACCATATCCACATTCTCGTGACTGTATCCCAGCAACAGATGGGGTGGTGTACAGGGGTCTTCAATAAATACTTGGTGAATTGATAAATAATTGAAATAGTAAATCCTACATGTCTCAGACTGTTCTTCAGAGCTTTTATGTTCTCTGACATGAATGCCCATAGTATCTAGTATTGAATAAAAATATCAGTCACAGTAGTAGAAAGAAATTGTCATCAATATCTTTCTTTTAAATAACAGAAACAGAAATAATATTATTTGCCACGAGTCTAATTATTTGGGTTAGAACATTCAGTCTGATAGTATCTCGGGTTCATTTCCTCAGCTGTAAGTAAACGAAACAACAGAAGGTGCACAGTGCTGGGGCAGAGCCCTGCTCCCCTCTACCCATTAAGCTAAGGTAACCAGAAATCTTAAACAATAAATCACTCTCTGATCACAAGTTTTTGGATATAAGATGTGGATTGTTCATTTCATTTTACATTTTACAATGTAATATCTAATGTCTGGATTATTGATGGCAGTGCATAGATGGGTTTCCAGGATGTTAATATACAAAATGTTGTTTATATGTGCAAAATACACTAACAGGGAAAGAATCCATGGCTGTAGTTATAGCTTCACCAATAACAAAAGTGGCCAAAAAAAATGCCCTGCCTTACATACAGTGAAACTAAATTTTATGTACATTTTCTCTCTGCTTGATGTGGTCTGACTCAGGCGATTTGAAAGAACTGACAATGGATTTCTAGCTTTCTAGGAATTTTCTAGAATGCCATGGATTCAAGATGGTAATTAAACTATTCATCAAGTACTGTGCTAATAGAAGGGCGTGTTCAAGAAATTAGGAGTCTGAGTGGGTTAGATTATTTTTCTTTTGCCAGTCCTGGTGCTTGAACTCAGGGCCTGAGTACTATCCTTGAGCTTCTTTTGCTCAAGGCTAGCACTCTACCACTTGAGCCACAGCACCACTTCCGGCTTTTTCTGTTTTTGTAGTACTGAGGAATCGAACCCAGAGCTTCATGCATGCTATACAAGCACTGCACCACTAAGCCACACTCTAGCCCCAGGTTAAATTTTTTAAATGATCTTTTCAAAGTTTAATGTCTCAAAAAAAAAAAAACAACTTTCCCCCAAGAGCCAAGATGTGACAGATGGTCCACACATTACTCAAACCGCAGGACTGTGATTATTAAAAAAAAAAATGCATCAAGAGATAATAATACCTGTAATGATACCTGTAAATAATACCTGTAATGAGGATTATTTCTGTTTGAAGTCAGCCTGGCAAAAAGTTTACAAGACCTCATCTCAATGCATAGCTAGACATGGTGCATGCCTGTTATGCCAGCTACTCAAGAGGCTGAAATCAGAAGAGCTGCAGTTCCAGGCAAACTTCTGCGGGGGATGCTTGATAGACCTCATATCAACAACAAAAAGCTGAATGTGGGGGCGCACCTATGTCATCCCAGCTATGGAGGAAGCATCAAACAGTAGAATGGCAGGTTAAGTCAGCCAGGGCAAAAAGCAAGATTCTATATCAAAATAACCAATGCAAAAAAATGGATAGAGGCATGGCTCAAGTGATAAAATACCTGCCTAGCAAGGGAAAGGACCTAAATTCAAGCCCAGCACCCCAAAGGAAAGAGGGCAGAGGAGAAAGAAGAAAAGACAGTTCATAGCTCGATGTACAATTCAGCATGTAGGAGCCTGCATCTCCATCCATATGGATGAGGAACGAAGTTGCCACAGGTTCCGCTGGAAACCAAACACCTTCCCAAGGACAGGAGAAATTGCAACCTTGTGAGTAAATCAGGTGATGCAAAAGAATTGAAATCTGTCAGATGCTGATAGCTAGCGCACACTTGTAATCTTAGCTACTCAAGAGGCTGAGATCTGAGGATCACAGTTTGAAGCCAGCCTGGGCAGGAAAGCCCACAAGACTCTAATCTACAATTAACTATCAAAAAAAAAAAAACAAAAACAAAAACAAACAGAAGTTGAGCTGTAGCTCAAGCTGTACAATGTATAATGCTAGCTAGCCTTGAGCAAAAGAGCTCAGAGACAGCACCCAAGCCCTGAATGGGAACTCCAGGACACACACACACACACACACACACACACACACACACACACACAGAGAGAGAGAGAGAGAGAGAGAGAGAGAGAGAGAGAGAATTGAATCTCTTGGCAACAAGAGCCATTTGATACATATTAATAAATATTAATATTTTTACTAAATTTATATATATGTGTGTTTATACATATATATGTCTGTATGTATATATACTCTTCTATTATAGTCATATTGTATTCCTTCCTGTTTACAAATGGCATGAGTTTTTGGAACCTACTTGTGCTAGAGAAAATTATCCTCGTGTTTCTCCTTCAATTGGGATCACTGTATGCTCTCAGTAAAGATGAGAGAAAGTGCTTTGTCCCATTCTCCCCAACAAGTAGCTTCAGAGAAAGACTCATGCCTTGTCTAGGATGAAACATTTGCCTTTCATGCACATGTTCCAATCTAAGATTTACTTCCTAAGAAATGTATTATATATTAAAACTGGAAAAGCTCAGAACCAATCTTCTAAAAAAATTTTTTTGCTCTAAAACAATAGAACTCACCTAGGCTTTTTACTGCCTATCAAGATATTGATAACATTATTTCTTCAAATAAAAGAAACCTTAAAAATGAAAACCTCAGAAAGGAAGTTGTTTTTCTTCCTAACTAAACTCAGGAAGCTAAGTATAAAACCCCCAGGACCTCTGTTAGTCCAAAATCTACCTTGAAATGGAAACAATATGGTCTGAAGAAAATAATATATTAAAGCAGGCAAATGTTGATTTATGAGATGGAAGAAAGGAGAAAAAAAATGGAGACTGTAGAATTCCAATAGTCCTAAGTGGGAAAGTGCAGACTAAAGTATTACTTGTATAATTAACCCAAAATATTTTCTGGGTAGAATGAAGCTTTGCATTTTCAACCACCCAGAAAATTTTCTCAAATTCTCTTTGAAAAAATTGTTATTGTAAAGGTGATGTACAGAGGGGTGACAGTTCTGTAAGTCAGGTAATGAATACATTTCTTTTTGAACAACGTCACCTCTTCCCTTGTTTTCTGCCAGTTTTTATTTCATGTTCCAAAGATAGATCTGAGAGAAACTATTCACTGATCAGAATGGGGATGAGAAGGTAAGAAGCCATTGAATTAAGAATCAACTGAAAAAAGCCAGGCACTGTGAGCTTACACCTGTAATCTTAGCTATTCAGGAGTCTGAGATCTGAGGATTGCAGTCCAAAGCAGTCTGAGCAGGAAATTCTGTGAGACTCTCATCTCCACTTAACCAACCACAAAAGAGACCAAAGTGGAGCTCTGGCTTACGTGGTAGAGCACTAGCTGTGAACAAAACAAGGTCAGGGACAGCACCCAGGCCCTGAGTTCAAGTTCAGGATTAGCAAACCCCCACTAAAACAAGATGAATGAACTGAAAATGGGAATGTCTAATAGCCTCACACAATTATTCTGCATAAGCGAACACTGGGAATATAACTTCTTAAATGGAATATTTCTCTAGCAGTCATAAAATTCAGGGAGAAAATAATAAAAATGAATATTAAAAATAAAACTAACCAGGTATCATTTCATTTTACATAAAATAGAGATTGCCTTCCCAGCTGGCCTGATGTGCAGACAGCGATTTCCATTTACTGTACCCCTTAAAGCAGTTTTCCAAAGTATCAGCTTCTCTGCTCAATTGTAAAATGCCTGCTCAGTTTTTGGAAGGAATGAGAAAGATTCAAGTCTAAAATGGCTAAAAGACAGTTTTATGAATCTCCCTGCATCTACAAGATGAAGTATTCAGGCCGTCATCATGAGCTTTTATTTCCAGGACGGGAGGAGACAGCGCCTGGCTCCAGGTTGCTGACGGCTCCTCAGGACGGCTCCTTGTGTGCCGCACCATAGGTGTGGAAGCAGTCGTCTGCAGAACCCCTTGGAAGCAGGAAAGGCAGCTGGTAAAATTACACTCTTCCTGCAGGAAAACCGCCTCTTCCTCACCAGCCTTGTGCGTACCATCGGGCCAGCTCACCGGATGCCCGTTGATGAGCTGTATATGGATGTAGTCTTCTGAAAATAGCATCAAGGAGTGTTGCCGGTTTGCTGTTATTAGCAAGGATTCTACCTCTTGTGAAGCAACAGAAACCAAACCATTATAGCTCAGAGACCCCCTAATTCCTATATATTAGGCAACCAGTCTCCCATTGGGTTGGAAAAGACTGAAATTTGCATGTATATAGAGTTTAACTAGGATAGCTCATTTCAGCAGAAGAGGACATCTCAAGGTGGTGACAGGCAGAAATTCCTTACTCCCAGCTTCTTCTCTCCCTTCTTTAATCTGCTATCTCAGCAGCCCAAAGGAATCATGAGATTCAGTCCAGACTGGCTGGGCTCAACATTTTCTGTGTAAGAGGTATTCGGTAATGAATGAACCAGGGTCCTTGGTTAAAATCAGAGCCTGGATGGAACTCTTACTGGAATTTTCTGGCATTTCCTGGGAAGCTAAATGTCTGCCCAGAGGAAATTCAAGGGATGGTGGCTGGGAATCCTCGCACATTGCTTTCATTGGAGATTTGTATTTGTCTCAGGCTGCTGAAATAAGTTACTTTAAGGTGACAGCTTAAAACTACAGGAATTTGTGCTCTTGCCATTTCAGAAGCCGGAAGTCTAAAATCAACGTGGCAGAGGGGCTTCACTCCCTTCCAGGCTCTTGGGCAATCCAGTCTTTATCATTTCCGGTCCTAGTGGCTGTCGGCATTCCTTAACTTATGACCATATCATTCCCAACTCTATCTTCATCATCATGATGTCTCTTCTGTCCTTTATTATCTCCTTTTGTCCTTTCTTATAAGGGCACTTGTGTTGGCATATAAGGATTACTCGGATCATCCAGGACAAATCCTTCATCTAGAGAATCTTAATAATTACATCTACAAAGGCAATTTTTTTCCAAATGAGGTGACATTTACTAGCTCCAGGAATTAGGAGTTGCTATCTCTGAAGTCCTATTATTCAACCTATTACAATAATCAAGACTCTAAACCTAGAATACCTATAGGTTATAATTCAATGTATATCCTGCAGTTAAGTGAGTAAAGAGAGGAGGTAAAAAGTGGAAAGGGGTAATATTGATCAAGATGCATTGTACTCATAAGCTGCCTTGTTGAATGGCAACACTTTATACAACTACTAAAAGATTTTATTATATATATGTTGTATATACGTATATGTATACATATATATGGCTATGTATATCCACAGAAAAGCTGGGTGCTGGTGGCTCATGCCTACAATCCTAGCTGCTCAGGAAACAGATCTCTTGACAGTTTTGCAATAAAGGGAAAAGAGACACCACAAACCACGCTCTTTATCTTAAACCTTCTGCTTGGAGGTGGCAGATGTCACTTTGGCTCACTCCAGTGGACCAATGCATGTCACATAATCAAAATTCAAGACATAGTTAACTTTCCTGCAGAGAATTAAGGGCAGGATACTTAGCAAACTCCCAAAGATTCTCCAATATGTTCCCCAAATGGTCACGCAGCCAGTTGTGCTCAGGACTTTACTACCTCATCCCATAAGCCCATTCTACTTTGAGTAAGTGCAAAGAATCACAAGATCTCCCTTAAATTGGTCATTAGTATTCTTCCTTAAAGTTTCTTCCTATTGGTCCTCACTGTGTGCTCTTATGATAGTGAGAACAAATCATTTATTTTCTCTAAAGCTGCTCCCCAAACATCTCAAACACCTAAACCCTCCAATAACTTCTCATTTAACAGGACATGTTTTGTCTTTTATAAATACTTCTGTGTACACCTATTCTGGTAATAAATTTCCTTAGCTTTTTTTCTGCCTCATAGCACTTTCAAACATTTGGTTTCTAGCAATGTGCTTTTGCCCTCAGATTTACTCTACTCTGCTCAAAGAGCTGTGGTCTTTCTCCCAATATCCAGCGAACAAGATGTCGTGAGAAGATACATGGTGATGATACTCTAGGTTTCCATGTTCCATGGCACTGCTTGTACCTCATTAGTAAACATTTTCTTTAAATTATCTTGGATACTCATTAAATATTATCAGCTACTTAGAACCAAAGGATAATTATGAGTTTAATGAAGCGTGCACCAGCTTGCTCAAGTCTAACGTTTGTTTCTCTGCTGGGACCCCATTTTACTTTGCACTTATCCTTCAGCAAAGCTACTCTACAAAGTCACTTTGGCAATAAGAAGTATTTAATTAGATTAATGAATTTTTATCACCTCTCCTAGGGATTAGGCTTGTTAAATCCTGGCGACCAAAGAACAACAGATTTTTTATTACTAAATGTTTAGGGATGCACTGATTGTACTGCAGCAACGGTCCTCATAAGTCAGGCTGCTCTGGGCAGTTCTACCTCAGATCCCTTGATAGGCCAGGGAGATTTGGCAGAGACAACCTGCGCCTTCAGTTAAATCACAGAACTCAAAATGCAAATGAAATCATGTGCCGACCCGACTGGGCTTTCGGCAGCTGTCTTTTTTGTCAGAGGCTGCTGCCTTATTGTTCCCCGAGAAAATGTGTCCCTCTTCTTTCTCTTCCCAGATGTTTGGAGGAGAGGGAAGGCCTGGAAACCAGCGCTTTGTGGCTCTTCACCAGGCTGTAGCTATCCACAGAAATCTCCCTCCATCGCTGCAATACTGATGAATAATAAAGCATGCAGGCCAATTTGTTTTGTTTTTAAAAGGAGAGTTGTGCTCTTCATCTAAAGATGTGAAGCAATATACATATGTAAAAGCACTTGGGTATCTTTCTTAGCTAATGCTTTGAATTATGGCAATATCTTTCATCTAGAAACTTCAAAGCAATTTTTAAAATCCAACCATGTTTTTTTACCACCATAACATTCCCATGAGGTAGTTTTCAGGCCTAGATAGCCCCACTTAATAAGTGGCACAACTGAGGCACAGAAGCAGAGAACCAGCCAAAGTCATGAAAATAAACCAGCATCACATCAAAAGAAAGCCTCTTGCGATGACAAGATAGACAATCTCTGAATAGTGTGCAAATCCACAAGTAATCACAAAATCAACTCTCCGAATTCTAAGATGATTCCCCAGGAAGAGATGGAAACAGGAGTGGGGCTTAGAAGGAGATAGGAGACTTCCTGGAGTGATAAATTTTTTATCAGAGCAGAAAGGGGGGAAAATGGAGAACTGAGGATGTTAAAAAGAAGCTTCTTGCAGTTCAGAGGGAAATGCTAACTAAAATATTAACAAGGAGAGCATCCCTAAATTTAGTCAATTTGTAAACATTTAGGGCTTATTACGCAACATATATAGTGACCATGGAATCTATTGCCCAAACTGGGACCATTTTGAGAGAGAAAAATGGTACCCTAAATAGTGAAACTTACTGTATCTACCTTGTTTCTTTAGGCTAGTAAAAAAATGGCTTATAATTTTTGGAGTAAGTATTTTCATTTAAACACTGTCTAAGGGTTACAAAAAAAAAACCCAACATTTTAATGAAGAAACTGACATAAGTGGGGCTTTCTATAAATGCACAAATGAAAAGCAAGTGCACAGCTTTTTCTTAAGATCTTTTCTATCACTTTGTACGGAAGAATAAATGGTATAAGGCTAATCTACAATCTTATTTCTCCCTTCTTTCCAATTTTTAAGCAAAAAAAGCAAAGCAAAAACAGTCTTCTCCAAAGCCCATGTTTAACTGATCTAAGTCAGTCACAAAAGGTGGTTGCTTATTCAGAACTGTAAGTACCTGTAGAAACATTCATCACCATGACAACAGTGTCACTACTGACATCCTTAGAGTGTTGGAGGATGACCTGACAACAGAAGGAATCCCTCTTCTTAATGACCCTGGTGTGGTTAACTGTGGAAGTAATCATAGGAAGGAAGCTCTTTTGGAAAACTTGGCTGCAGCACTCACAAGAACCTGCAAATTGCCCAGAGACTATCCTGTTGCACAGAACTTTCTGAGACAAATAGACATGTTCACTATCAGAATCATCCCACAGAGCCACACTCCATGTGTGTCCATGGGAACACTGAAATGAGCACTGAATGTTAAACGATTAAATGTTAATGAATGTAAAGCTAAAAGTCACTTGATTGGGGAGGGGGGGGCTGGCTAATGGCTACCATAATAGACAGTACAAATCCAGATCCTTGAGTTTACATATACACAGGTATGTTTTCTTAAAATAAGTAGATATCATATGGGTTTTTTAATGCCTAAGGATGGTTTTGCATGTTGGGATTTATGCTTAACTACAAAGAATCCATAGTTCAGCCTACTGAAAAGGAAGCAGAAATGGCTTCCCTATGTTGGTAATGACCTCCCACACTGGGATAATGAGTTAGCACTGGAGGCTTAGGTCCAATATGGCGACCTTTAAGGATAGACTCCCAAAGGGATGCTTCCTCAAAAAGTAGACACCAGTGTGGATCTGCCACAGTCTAATGATGTTTGTGAAGGAGACTGAATGCTCTATTTCGTTTCCTTTCTTTTTGGTGGTGGTACGCACCCACTCATGGCTTACTTGGCTGGTGCTCTACCACTTGAAGCATACCCCCAGACCTTTCATTTCCTTTTTCAGTAGTTAAGATGATGTTTAAAGCAAATGAATAGTGACCTTTGTGGTAATATAATGTAACATTATGTTTGAAGGGCAGGTCTGGTTCATCAAAACAGCAAGCTTGGTGTTAGTTTGGATGGTTCTTCCTCCAGTGTAGATAAGTAAGAGAATACAGACTGCGAATTCTTTTTCATGTGTTTTTGTACACAACTCTGATGTCAGACTACCCCCTGCTGGACAGAAAAAGTATTGAAAATAAATACCTTTAAGAAACAGACCAGGGCTGGGAATGTGGTTTAGTGGTAGAGTGCTTGCCTAGCATGCAGGAAGCCCTGGGTTCAATTCCTCAGCACCACATAAACAGAAAAGGCCAGAAGTGACGCTGTGGCTCAAGTGGTAGAGTGCTAGCCTTGAGCAAAAAGAAGCCAGGGACCGTACTCAGGACCTGAGTTCAAGCCTCAGTACTAGCGGGGTTGGGCGGGGGGGGGGGGGTGAAAGAAAGAAAGAAACAGACCACTCCCCTATTTTCAACCTGGAATTCTTTTCTACTTGGAATTTACTGTGAGGAGGTTGGATCAAACCATAAAGCACCTGGCTTGGTTACATCCTTCTGTTTTATCTAGAGCTTTCTTTAGCACTGAAGAAATGATCCTCACAAGGTATTCTGATTCTGGACTAGAGTCAGTGCCACTCATTGCAGGCTCTGTGGGCTTTAAAAAAGAATAGTACATGCTTTGCAAAAATGTTAACTTGAGGTTTAAATTAACACAGTTATATGCACTGTCTCTGTCTCTACCTCTCCTCCCCCCTTACACACACACACACACACACACACACACACACACACACACACATCAATTCAACACTTGGGTACCAGTTGACTAACAACTTGACATAATGTTCTTCAGACAACTAACCACCCTAAAAATGTGTCTATTGAAACTCCTTGATACTAACCCATATTTCAACGTCACTACATGTGTTTTGTGATTAAAGCACAACAAAGGACAAATTTCCCTTTGCTATAAAGTCATTTCTTTAAGTGAGGTAAGCCAAGCTCAGAGAGACAAATGGCGTGTGTTTTCTCTTCTATGCAGCAGCTAGATCTAAAATACACGGGGACATAATAAATTATACAGGTCTTTGGGCATTTGCACACAGTGAGGAGGACACTCTTAGGAGAGGAACAGAAAGGCATGATACCTATATGCATCTGATCATACAAAATAATATTTATGGAAATGAACTCCAGGAAATTGAAATAAGAGATTTTTTTCTGTTTTTATAGTTTTGTTTTCTTTTTCTTCTGTTTGTCCTTTTATATGTCTTTGGGAAGGTAAGGGGAGGCACAGAAATAGAGGGACAAGAGGTGGATAATGCAGAAAGGGTATTCGCTGGACACTATCTTGAAAATGAACTATAAAACTGTGGGTGGGGATGGGAGAGATAAACTGGGAGAGAGGAAGAGAACAGATGATGTGGTTCAAAAGGAAACATACTCACTAGCTAACTTATTAACTGTAACCCCTCTGTACATCACCTTTACAATATAAATTATTTTTTTAAAAAAGAAGAAAGAAATGTGCTTATTACTGACTTTTGTATCTATAACCCCTCTGTACATCACCTTTACAATATAAATTATTTTTTTTAAAAAGAAGAAAGAAATGTGCTTATTACTGACTTTTGTAACTATAACCCCTCTGTACATCACCTCTACAATAACAATAGATATATTTTTTAAAACATAAAAAAGAAATGTACTCTTTATGTAACTGTGACTCCTCTGTTCATTGCCTTTATAATAATAAACATTTTAAATGCATGTCCTAATATCTAAGTAAAATGAACTGAATTTTCATCACAGTACTCATCTGTTGAGTAGTGACATACACTAATTCCAATGCAAATGCAGAAATAAGTGTGTATTTCTAGGTTTAACTTGTCTAATTAACTTATCTATTCTATATTTTTTAAATTATGTCATTTTCTGTCTGTTTTTCACTTCTAAGACAAAATAAGATATAGAATTAATTGTAGAGTCAGTTAAGTTAAAAGAGTTCATTGCATTTCATTCTTGTCACAGATAGGATGGTTATAGGTAGAACTTCATGAGAATAATCAAGTAGCATGTAAATGGCACCTCTCTGCTAGATGCTATTCAACTTCATTTAAATGAATCTTGACCCTGGCCTTGAAGTTATAAGTCAGACAGTACTGAAGACAGGTCAGGCAGTATTCTGGATATTGTTAGAGGGAAAAAAAACTATCACCAATTAATAAAAATTGATGGATTGTCCATTTCTTCTTTTTCCTTGGCTTTGTGACAATTATGCTTTGACAAAATCCTGGGCCATTAGTATAGACACCTTAGAGCCTCATTTAAACCAAATTTAGTTTCCGAGAAAATGACACACTGCTAAAGCGATGACGTGTCCAGTCATTAAATCTTCTTCAGGGGCTGAACGGGACAGGCTAGAAATGAAGTAATGCTGTCACTTGTAAAACTGTCCATCGGCTAATGGGCACCCTCCTGCAATGACCAAGCCTGTTCCCCACAGGCACCCAGAGCCTTGGATTGCTCTGAGACCAGGGAATTCTACCTAATCCCATAGCCCTGTTCTCACAGAATGGAGGAAAAGACATGGAGGGGAGAGTGTATATTGCAGCGATAAGACACATTGAAGAAAAAGAATAATGTTAACTCTACAGTCATTACCTTTTGAAACAAAAGGGAAAGTCATCATAGATGAATAGTGAGGCTACAGCAACTATTTCAGTAAATTCAAGAATTTCACAAGCAATAACTGTCTCCGACTTGTTCTAGCCATCCTCTGTTCTTGTCTTGGTTAGGAAGTTCCCGATCGACACTGCTCTCCACTCCCAGGATCTCATGCACAAGATGGGCAGGTGTACACATGTCTGTCTTAAAGGTCTCGGTGGTCCTACAGTTATGACAGAGCCACAGAAGAAACTCAAATAAATACGAGTTACAGGAACCCATATACATATATTTTGGGACATGATCCTTCTCTCACTTGCTTCAAAGAAAGATATTGGCAGTTGGATGGAAAAAATAGAGATATAAACTTCTACATTCAGAAATGGAATCTTCCACCGATGCTCTTGCGGGCATATTTGGAGAGGATATGTGAATCTCATCCTTTCGTCCACCTTTCATGATGAAGATGTTTTGAGAATAGCTTGGCACTGTAAAATGAGATGTTATTGGACCCAAGATTCTGCCAGCACAGGCAAGCCTGGACAGAGCTGGATCTGAACACCAGGCTAACCTCTCCATCTCTCTTCTTCACAGATACTTTCTTTTCTAAAAATGAACAAATGCTGACAGCCGGTAGAATGGGGCCACAACTCTTCTCTCTGGAGCCATCCTGGTGGCATGAGCAACTTAGCTGTCAGTCTTCTAAAAGCCTAGTAAGATGAAAAGAAAATGACAGTAGTGAATGACAACTTATTTTCCATCACAAAGTTCCCAATGATGAAGACTTTACATCTCTTCAAATGCATTAACAAGGGCTTTCATTTGTTGCAAACATGAGCCATTTGTTGCATCCAATGGAACAACTTAGAATCTCAAAATAAATACCAGGAAGCTCATATTTGAGGTGTCAGATGGGGTGAGGTCAAGAGGAGGGAGGTAGACAAATGAAGAATGGAACAGTGGGAGAATGGAGTCACAATAGTCAATGTACATATGTGGAAATGGAACTAGAAAATTGAAGGATTGAGTGGGGATTAGGAAAGAAGGGAAAGATAAAAGGGGTGGCTTCAATCAAAATCCATCATATTCATAAACCGACATGTTGATTTGAAATCCCTTTGTACAACTACTTAATGACAGTAAAATAGTTGAAAGAAAAGCAAAGGGAAAAGCACATGGAAGGAACTTTCTTTAAGATTTGTTCATCTCTTTACATGCATTGTGACATTCAGTCCCTGTGATAGCTTTGCAAGCAGGACAACTCTTGGTCATCCCTAGTTTACAGACAGAGAACTTCCACTCGGTACTGGGACTCAGTGGACTCCAGAGATCACCTCTGAACCACTATGATACATGGGACCCTGACCTCAACTTAAACACACATGCACACACTTTCCAGATATAAACAATGCACATGTATGTTCTCCATATGCAGCTACTCAAGTATATGGTACTCAAGAGATGTGGGAAACCGTTTCCAATTTTTTTTCATTATAATTTTTTAATCCAAAAATGATGACCAATGTGTAAGAAAACTGGCTAGAATGGTCAAAACAAAAATAGGGACTGAAGCCAGATGACAGTGGCTGAAGCCTGTACTCTCAGCTACCCATTTCCAAACTTTTAAAAGAAATGGACAATCTATGCACACAGGCTCTGTTAGCATCCATGCATATTGGGTGCATTTGGCTTTACCGACTTACTTCTATAATAGTGAAAATATAATGAGCTGAGCACCCTTGATACAATCCTTATGTTTGTCTGCATTTTGTTTGACACTACCTATGTGAATGAAAGGGCCTTAGAACCTGACCCATCTTTGACAAACCCCATCCTTGATGTCTGAATCAGTACTGTTGGTTTCTGACTTAATATCAAATGTAATTCCAATCTATCTCTTTAAAAAGGAAGACTAAGAGAGTTGGGCATGTTTTATGTGTCTTCATGTTCTGGCGTTCCAGGTGTGAGTTTAATCAGACAGATACAAAGTTTTTCCTTCCTCTGCTGAAATGCACCCCGACATTAGGCCATCTCCTTCTCTGTGACAAGGAGGATGTTAATTGCTCACGAGTCACATGGGAAGTGACCAGGGAAGAAATGCAATCAATCCACCCAGAAATTGGATCTGCAAAGGTACCTGGTAATGGACTTCCTACCCTAGAATGTGCTTAGAGCTAAGGTCTTGACAACATCTATTCTGCTTGGCACTGAGACGAAATTTTTAAAAGAGAGGAAAGGGGAGAAGGATAAAGTGGAAATCTAATTTTGAGAAATAAGGATTAAAGGTTCCATTATTCATGCTGTTTTCGCTGTATATATTGAGTTAACAACATGCGATTTTACTGGATGAAAATGTAGGCCCCATGCGAGCTGAGTGCGGAGCAGATAAATCCCCACCGCGACAGTAATGAGGGAGGGTTAGTGTGGCCTCCGCGTGAGGCTGTAAACAGTCCTGAGTTCGGAGCTGGTGTAATAAGTGGAGATTGTTCCCAGACTTACTGGGGAGCACAGATAGTTTCTGCCACAGGAAAAGCCACCCCCCCTGAGGTGGAGAGGCGAGGCAAGGCTATCCTTCTGCTTAACGTGTTGTAATGTGTGAATTGTGGGCCCCAGAGTGCAAGCTCCTGGCAGGGGGGCAGGGCTGCAAGCTTCTCAGAGTTGGCTGCCTGCTTCTTTCCTTTATTTATTTATTTATTCTATCTCCACACTGTTTTGTCAATACTTGCGAGGTAGGTGTTTCTCTCCTCACCCCTTCTCCCCCCAACTCCCTTTCTATCCCAAGGGTTAGGGGTGAGAAGAAAAATCGTTTAACAAGTGAAGTGAAGGAAACCCTGAGATGCCCAAGTGTGGATCAATCCACTGCGACAGGACAAGGAGAAAATAAAACAGACAATACACTGATTTCTGAGCCCTATAATGAATGACTCCCCAACCCATGGTGCTACACCCTACCCTCACCAAGCCTCAAAGTCAATTGGTTAAAGACAGGTTGTGTATAAAGAGAGGGTTTTAACAGCTCATCTAACTCTCATGTACTAGCTAACTAGGAAAAATGGAGACTTAACCTCAACACTTAAAGGAGAGTTTTCATTTCAAAGCTGATGCTTTGCTATTTGCTATACACATTCTAAAACTAATCACCTTATGTCTGCCTAATATTCACTATTTTTAAAGCCTTCTTATCACTGTTAGAGTGAAGATTGGATTTATAAGAAATCATGAGTGAATGCTATATCTAGGGGAAATTTTGATATAGAAAATATGGCGTAGTCGCGTGATCTTAAAGGGCCTCCTATCAGACAACTTAGCTACAAGAAGATATGAAGTAGTTACAAAATGAATAATCTAAGCAAGATCATCTATGAAGGAGATGTCCATTGTTCGCCTCTGGATTTGTCACAAGACCAACTACAAAGAGTAATGCAAAGAATGCACTTAAGTTAGTCAGACTAAGCAACTGATAAGATGATCAAGCTCTTAAAAGTGTAAGGCTATATTGTTCAAAAACGCCCAACTGAGGCTGAGGGTTTGGCTTGAGTGTTAGCACTGAAGCCTAGCTCCAGCCTAGCCAATCTGAGGATTCGAGTTCAAACTTTAGTCAAAACCAAAAATAGAAATGCCAGTGTCAAAAAAACACTAAGTCTGTACAAATGTTTTAGTTTAAAGGAGGCTAAAGATAGAACAACTCATTACAACGCTTTACCCTAAATGACGTCCTAGACTGAGATGGCAAAAGGCCACATAGGCAGGCCTCTACTGGGCCAATTAGCAAAATGAGAATATGGATGCTGGCCTAGACAAAAGGACTGTGTCAGTGTTAAATTTCTGAAACCAATAGTTGTGTAATGATTATATCAGAAATTATCCCTTTGCTAAGAATATGCTCTGAAATATTTAGGGGTAAATGACCATAATATATGTAAATTATCCTTAAATCATTCCAAAAATAATATGAGTGTGTATGAATCTGTGTGTGTCATAATGTACAGAGACAGATGTGCATAGAAATGGAGAAAGATTACAAATAAAATCAAATGAGGTAAATGCTAACAATAAACAAATATAAATCAAGACCCTTGGATGTTCTTTGTGCTGTTCTAATTTGGGTGACTTTCTGCCAGTTTGAAATTACTGTCAGGTGAAAAGTGTTGTTGTGGTTGGAGGCCTGGCTTAAGTGGTAGAGAGTCTGTCAATGAGCTGAAAACGTTGGGTAGTAAGTTCAAGTCCTAGTCTTCAATGAAAAAAAGGGGGGAAATAATTTTAAATCCTCAGGTTGATATTTTATCTTCCTTACTCATTTCAGTTGAGCAGACTCACAAACCAGAGGATGGGACCCAGAAACACAATAACACATTTCACCTAGTTACTCTCAAACTATTTGTTTTACCTGAGCCAAGACATCCTATACTCAAAATTCTTTTCTTTCTTTCTTTCTCTCTTTCTTTCTTTTTTTTTCTCAAATTTTTATTATCAAACTGACGTACAGCTCTCTTTCTTTCTTTCTTTCTTCTTCTTTCCTTCCTTTCTTCCTTTCTTCCTCCCTTTCTTTCTTTCTTCTTTCCTTTCTTTCTTTCTTTCTTTCTTTCTTCTTCGTCTTCATCTTCATCTTCTTCTTTATTGTCTAATGAAGTACAGAGGGGTTACAGTTTCATATGTAAGACAAGTACATTTCTTATCCAACTTGTTACCTCCTCCCTCATTTTTCCACCATCTCCCCCCTTCCCATTTCTTTCTCCCCCTGCCCCTTGGGTTGTATAGTTGGTTTACACCAATATGTTTTGTAAGTATTGTTGCTCATTGGTTTGTCTTTTTACCCCTTGTCTCTCAATTTTTATATTCCCTTTCCCTTCCCTAGTTCCAATACACGTATACAGTAACCAGGGCACTAAGATCAGTTACAGTAATAGCAAGGGTAAAACCACAGGAAGGGAATACAAGAGAGAAAAAAAAGGTACAGTTTCACATGGCATGTTGAAAATAACTACAACAATGATATACCACTTATTTCTATAACTTGGAGATCATTTCACTTAGATTATCTTAGGTGTTCCTACAGGCATAGCTATTGAGCTATTGTGATCTTCTTCTATGTCTATCCTAGAGATGTAGTAATTATTCTCTATGAGGGAAACCATAGAGTCCATGTTTCTTTGGGTCTGGCTCACTTCACTTAGTATGATTTTTTTTCTAAGTCCTTCTACTTCCTTATGAATGGGCAATGTCATTCTTTCTGATAGAGGTATAGAATTCCGTGTATATGTACCACATTTCCTTGATCCACTCATCTACTGAGGGGCGTCTGGGTTGGTTCTAACCAATAAAGGGTTGTTGGTGCACTATTCTGACAAATTTTCATGGAAAAAAAAAAGAAAACTAATACAACAGAACTGAATGTTATCTCTGAAAGCCATGAATCCTTTGACATTGGAATTGAAAAGAAACCTTGCATTTGGCAATTTCCAATTATCTATATAAGTGCCACACTCTAATATTCCAACACAAAAAACACATTATCTAGATAGATGGCATTCTAAAACAACTCAAAGATACATAACGCAATTTGATGAGATACTGCCACTGCTCTTTCCTTGAACCAACAATGTTTGAAATTTCTCTTCAGTAAAAGTCCACAAATATGGAAGTAGCTGGCAACCCAGTCTCAACTCCAAAATGAGACTTAAATCACAATTGTGTATTTCAATCTCTGAGACTCCTTTCTGATTCTCTGAGCTGATCAAGAGATGATGACTTTTTTTAAGCATGGTTTCTGGGAAGAACCCCTCCTCACCAACTTGGTCAGGTTTTGTTCAACTCTGCATCCACCGTTTAGAATGGTGGGAGCTGGTTGGCCTATTCTGTGCACTTGTATTCTGGAGTGGTGAGGGGTGGAGACATCCAGGAGAAAGAATAGCTTTAAGGAAGCCAGCTGAAGTCCTAGAGTGGAGTCCGTTTCCTTACTAGGTCCTCAATGCCAATTGGGCATCAGATCTCAGAGACATGGTTCCGATTTTGCAAAACCACCCAGCCACTTTCCACTCAGCCTCCCCACAATCACTCTTCCATAAGCAAATGTCCCACCCCCTCCACACCGACCCCCCTCTCTCAGGGTGACCTCCTTTCTCTAGATCTTGGAGTTCTGTAGTCCTTGCTGACTTGACAGTTCCTCAATGGCTTCAGATGAATATGTTTTAATACTTGTCCAGCAGTTCTAGCCGTCCACCAGCAGAGCTGGGACAAAACAAAATACTTTGCCATTGCTGGGCATTTATTTTAACTTATTTTGATTTTTGAGAACTTTCTATATAGTTGAGGCTGGTGGCCTCAAACTAACTCTGTAACAGGCTGGCCTGGGTTAGACACTCATGATCCTCCTGCCTCAGCCTCCTGAAGGATTACAGGGGCGTACCACAAGCCAAGCATGAATATAATTATTAAATAGACAAATGAATTTATTGGCCAGAGAGAAACTACAATCAAACATATTGGATATTTATTAAAAAGACTAAAGAAGAGAAGGATGTGGCTTTTATAAATATGAAAGCAAACTTAGATTTCGGAGAAAAGGAAATAAAAAAGTTCTTTGTTTAGCAAGCAGCTGTAGATATTTCCTCCTCATATCTTTCATCTTCTCAAATCTCAGTGCTGCCTTCTGCTCTTACTTAACTTTATACACTTGAAGACAGGAAGAGAAGCTTGTTGCATCAAAATTAAAGTGGTTTTTCTGATGGCACAATGTAAATAATGACAGTCTACTTCCCAGCTCTGGCCAAGAGACAGCATTCACTGAGCACCTACTATAAGCCAATTCCTGTGAAAACACTTCACTTCTAATGCTTTTCACAACCTTTGGTGGAGGTGGAGGCACCATGTTTAATCCCCTTGGTACAGAAGAATAAATGGACAGAATAATTTGCCCAGAGTCATCCAGGTAACAAGTAGCAGAACTGGATACAACCTGAGCAGATGGTTGTGGGTTTGACAGAGCTTTACACTATGAAACAGTGTTAGGCTGAGTAGCGTGGAACCTAAGGAACAGTGACGATCACCACTCACGTCCTTTAAAGGTAAAATGCCATGTGTTTGGGTCACGTCAGCTGACCCCTTTCCCCACTTCATGTATTTGGTTGCAGCCAGTTCCAGTCTCATAGGAGCTGTCATTCTCTCCACGTTCCAGAAGGAAGGAAAACACTGACTTTTGACTCCTGCCTTGTGCCAGATGCTAAGATGGGCTCTGCAAACCCTGCATCTTTTAATCATCACAGCCTCCCTGGGTGCTGGGTATTATCATCTAGATTTAATGGTTGAAGAAACAGAGGCCCAAACAGTTCAGTAGCTTGCTTTCGCCTATCCCCAGAGTCCAAAATCTTTTCACTAAGTTGTGCCATTCCCATCCTGATCTGAAAGGCAATTGCTATAGGTTAAATTTCTCTAAGAAGCATTTCTGAGATGCTCTAAAATCCAAACTAAAAGGGGGTGGGGGGAAGCCTGAGTCTTTGGCTAGTGATAAATTCTTGTGGGAAAGTCTCTCTAAGAGCTTTTCTTTTTTTTTTTTTATCTGAATGGACTTTATTCTTTCTTTGCCAGTGTTTTTATATTTCACTGGGAACTATCCACTGTAGTAATGTTAGAACAGAAAGACAAGTGAAAAGGAAAGAGAAGAAAAACCACCATAATCCTGTAACATAGCATACATTTTCATGTCATCTCCCAAATGTTAAAAAATATATCATCTTTTGAAGTCCCAAATCTGTAGCTTGTCGGAAACTTCCTGATAGACTCTCCATGCAAATAAATGTCTTAGATAAACAATGAAAACAACTATATAGGACTCTGAAGCTACGTCTCTTCAAAATAATGAGTAATTTTCTTCACCTAGCACTGATGTCTCCCCTCCCTCCAAAGCTCCTCAAGCATCCTGCGTGAGTCCATGGGTGCAGTTCGGGCACCACTGATCACTGTGGACAGCCTGCTGACCAGGTTGGGGATGGAGACATCTCCCAGGAGAAGAGCTTCTCTTTATAGACTAAAATCTCCCCCCCCCAAAAAAATAACTCTCCAACTTAGAGTTTGAAATAAAAAATCACCTCAGAAGAAACGACATTCATTTATACAAGCAACAGAAAATCCAAAGTTGAGATAAGGCATGCATGCTATATCACACTGACTAAAAAATGCAAAACAAAACAACAAAAAAAAAAAACTAGGGAATCAGAGAAGTGTACATAAGGTGTGGAACTTTCCTACCTCCCCAGTGGCCAGAGTGGCCCAGGGCAAAGAGTGGCTCTATGCGGTGAGAAGCAGCAGCAGCAGGTATTGCCCACAGCTGGCAGATCGAGGTACCCCTCTCTGGAGTTTAAGAGGAGCCAGAGCAAATGTTAAGAAACAGGAATTAAACTCTTTCTCTTCATGCCTGGTTATAATGAATGATGTCTAGGGACTCTTCAACATGGAAATTAAAAATCTTTTCCATTTTATGATTTAGTGTAAAGAATACAAATTTTCCTGTCAAGTTAAGGAGGATTCAAGAACTGGCCCTGCCTCTTACGAATACCTCATGTAAGCTGTTATAACCTTGAGCAGTTTGCTTAACCTCTCTGGGCTTCTTCCTCCTCCTTCTCCTCCTCCTCCTCCTTCTCCTCCTCCTCCTCCTCCTCCTCCTCCTCCTCCTCCTCCTCCTCCTCCTCCTCCTCCTCCTCCTCCTCCTCCTCCTCTTCCTCCCCCTCCTCCTACCCCTCCTCCTCCTCCTTCCCCTCCCCCTCCCCCTCCCCCTTCTTCTTTTTAATTTTGCCAGTCCTGGGGCTTGAACTTAGGATCTGGGCACTGTCCCTGAGGGTGTTTTTGTTTTTGCTTTGCTCAAGGCTAACTCTCTACCATATGAACCACAGCTCCATTTTCTGTTTTTTTGCTGATTAATTGGAAATAAGAAACTCTCATACTTTCCTGTTCCTAATGGCTTCAAAATGTGATCCTCAGGGGCTGGGGATATAGCCTAGTGGCAAGAGTGCCTGCCTCGGATACATGAGGTTCGATTCCCCAGCACCACATATACAGAAAACGGCCAGAAGCGGCGCTGTGGCTCAAGTGGCAGAGTGCTAGCCTTGAGCGGGAAGAAGCCAGGGACAGTGCTCAGGCCCTGAGTCCAAGGCCCAGGACTGGCCAAAAAAAAAAAAAAAAAAAAAATGTGATCCTCATATCACAGCCTTATCAGTAGCTAGGAGTACAGGTGTGAGCCTGTAATTAGGAAACCACAGCACCTCCTCAACCCCCTTCTTATGCCTTCACCTTTCTTTCGCTTTCTTAACCTAGAATCCCTAGGATAGTGGTTCTGAAGTGTTACTATACCAAGAATCACCTGGGACCATTTATGTTCATTGTCATCCTTATGTAGTTTTACAAAAGGGATTCAACAGGTCAGCTTACGATTACATTACCTCTTGATCAGTGTCACCCATTCCATCATTCTCCTCAACCCCACCCATCCCTTCCATTTACCTAGTTCCATTTTCATATATGTATATGGAACATTAGACCTACATTGGCCCATCCTTCCCCTTTCAATCATCTCCCCATCTTTCCCTTGCCCTCCTCACCAGCATGTGTTCCAACTTCCTGGAACCATGTCTGGTTAAACTGTAAGTTGGTGGTTCAAAGAAGTAAAACCATTGCAATCCTCTCCTGCAAATACTACACTTCCAGGACCCTTTTGAGAACAAACATTCTTTTGTTCTGATGCTTCAGTCAGCAGGGAGCCCACAGGTCTGATTCCCCAGACTTCGCCTTGAGGAAAGAACACTTGCCAATATCCTGCTGGCACTGCCACTGCAGGGTCTAAAACCACTGCTAAAATTGTACTTCTAAATTAAACACAAGGACCAGCATCGTCTCCTTTCTTCCTTTATCTGTTTGCATTGTTCAGGGTACCCAGCCATCCCTGCTCACTGTATTCAGGAGCGTTTCCCACGACATTCGGACGCACAGAGTGTACTGCCAGTTCTGCAGCACCCTTCCTTGTCTAGCCAGATTTATGCCACCATCATCTGCTTCCAAAAATCTAAATCATGCCGGAGACAGTCTGTGTAGAGGGGACCTTGAGGCAAGAAAAAAAAATTCAGTGGAAAGTGGACTAACTCTGTGGCAAGTAAAGTCCTTTAAAATGCCTTTCACTTCTCCTAAGTCTTTTAGAGAAATATTGTTACCTGCCCCAATGGCTCTGAAGGTGTGCTGATAATTGCTCTTTGGGAAATCCGCATCGAGGTGGTACTGGCAGTCCCGGATTGTTGAGATCACCAAATTCCACAAAGAGAACTTGTGTTTCATTTTAGCCTAAAATGTCTGTTAGTGTTATTTGCTTTCACAAAAACAGTAAAACAAAGCCAGTAACTTAGCATACTCAACCTCCTTTACTTACTATTTATTTCATTTCCTACTGAGGAGAATGAAAATATGCAGAGGCTGACCGACTACAGACAGGCACAGGAAGATTGGCTGACTAGGTCTGGATTCGGCCTCATTACAATGGCAGCATGCAGGGTGTCCCAGTGCATACAGCAGCAGAATAGTTAAAGATTCTACTTCAAGTCCACAGCCTAGGAACTGAATGACTCCCACAAAGCCACATGCACCGTCTGAAAGGCTCCATGCAAAACCATGGCTCTGGGTGAAATTCCTCTAGCTCCTCATTGCCAACTGTGGAACAGTTCACTAACATTGATAGTTCATAACTCTGTGTGGTCTATTGCCAGTAAGCTGCTATCTGAGTGACCAATGTCTGTAATCAAAATCCACAACAGGATATATGTTGTAATCATGGCAATGAATTAAAAAAAATCTCTTGATAAGACTCCTGTTGTTACATGTGCACAAAGTCCTTCTTCATAATAACTAAGAGATTCTCTTCCTCTCTCATTCTTCCTCTTCTCCTGCCTCCCTCTCGTATTCACACGTACTATTTTTCAAACAGAAATTCCACTTGTTCCAAAACATGAAAATCAACACCAACTAGTTCTCTTTTGTTCAGCCCCAGTGCATCTCATACCCATTCCATTCCTGAAATAATATCCTAAAGCAATCACTTGTTGCTGCAGGGAAACGGCAGAGCATGAAAAAGAATCGAAAATGAGCACCACGCGTCCTCTGGAAATTTCAGATGTGGCTGAACCATTTAGTTGAGCGCAGAGCTCCCCCTAACGGCCTGCCTATGAGGGGGAGAAAAAGAGACAAGTTTGATATCAGACCTTTCCATTTACAGGAGGAAAAAAAGCTGTTCCTTAGGTACTGATCATAATAAGGCTCTCCTGTCCCCACTCAGCTGCCACCCACGGTTCTTCCTAGCATCCTCAGCTCTCTTGTCAAGGTCATTGGAAGGTCCCCACATTCTCCCACTAAGACTGCGCCTGTGGCACAGTGAGATCCTTCACAGTGAACCCGGTCTAGGTGCCATCTCATCCTAAGTGCCAGGCTGTGACAGTGGGCTCTTGAGACTTGTTTGAAAATTTCTATTTTGGGTCCTGAATTAAAGGATTGCATTTCTCCTGAAGACCAGCTGTTGGCTGGCTCCTGTGCCAACAAGACACTCTTGGAAATGCACTCCCGGGTGGTTTTTGTTTTTGTTGGGTTTTTTTTTTTCTCATCTCTGCTAATCCTCTGGCTGAGAACCAGCAAGGGAATCTCCCGGGGGCTTGTTTGCTTACTGATAGGGCAGGACCCTGGTATCTGCTTTGCTCAGGAGTACCCAGAAACCAAAGAATACAGAGTTCTCCAAACCACAGCAGCTTTCACATCAAAGGGAAATGAGTGTCATTATTCCAAAGCTGACAGGAACCTCCTCATCACTCAGGGACCATCCTAGACAGAATAATGAGGTGAGCCCTCATGTGTCCTCTCTCTGACCTTCGCCCGCATTTAGATTGAACACCAGTCAAGTTTGCAGGAACCCTCACAATTCTGACTCTGGGCTTCCATATCCCACACCTCTGTGTTGTGATTTGAATTTTAAATATCCTATAATGTTCCAGATACCAAAGGTAGGGTGGTCAGACTGTAGCCCTAATTGGAAGTGGTGGAATCTGGGAGAGGTGGGCCTAACAGGAAGGACCTCAGACCTGAGTGACTTCCTGTCTCATTCTTTGCTTGATGACTGATCACCACAAAGGAAGCAGTTTTGTTACCAAGTCCTACCTCCCCACAGGCCTAAACCATGGGGCCAACTGACCATAGGTTGAAATCTCAGGAACTGTAAGCCAAAACAAACCTTTCTTCCTGTGAAGTTCATTTCAAGTATTTTTGTCACAGCAACAGATAGCTAACTAATACACTGAGTATTGGACATTCATCCTAGCCCTCTTTGAGAGCATTTTCAACCGTCACTTATGACCTACCACTAGGATACACTATGACTAATTACTTCATCCAATTCCAAGTCAGATCAGAGTGACTAGAGAGATTTTCGTTGGTGGGTTTTGATTTTAGGGAGTATGTGCTTGTGTTCCTGGGATTTTAAATCTGGGCTCAAGCTTCCTAGGCAAGTGCTTTACCATTTGAGCTCCATTTCTAGCACTTTTTACTATAGTTATTTTTCAAGTAAGGTCTTGCAGGTTTTGCCCAGCATGCCTGGACCTTAATTCTCTTACTCCCACCCCTCTACAGAGCTGGAAATAGTAGTATGTTCTGTGTTACAGGGTCTTGCTAAACCATTTTAACCCAGGCTGGCTTCTAATTGCAATCATCCTATTTCTGCCTCCCAAGGTAGCTGACATTACAGGTGTGAGCCACCATACTGGGCCCGGGCCAGGCAGAGAGATATTTTTAGATCTTGCAGTGTTTTCAAAACTTCTGAATTATTTATCAACATTTTGAAATCAGGGTGCTTCATATATTAATCTTCAGGGAAAAAAAACAACACACCAAACCACCTGCCTGAACTGGAGCATTCAGATCACTGTGACTTAGCCATGCACAGCTGGTCCTTAGAGCCAAGAGCCTGGGGCTTTTCCTCCTGACCAGCCCACCCTCGCAGTCCTGCCACAAGCCACTGCCTGGCCCCCAAGGCACTGTGTTTGCAACCGTGAATTAATCAGATATATAGCACATTAACACAGATTAGTTTATTTGGCATCTGTCCCAGGAAACATCTTGTAACTCAGTTAAACTGCCTGTCTACAGACAACTCCTAAGAAGTGATTCTAAAGAAATCTGATAATAGGAAGAGAGGGGTACGGGGGAATATTCCATCTTCAGAAGGCTTTTCAGCACTCTTCAGATTTCTTAGCGATAGTTGGTTGCTTGCCATGTTTCAACATAGGACCCACTTTGTACTATCTGGTTGATTTGTTCAAATTAGTTCCACTTAAAAACTAAAAATAGAGAACAGAATAATCATAAATCCTTTCTGAACCAAAGTAGACTATGCATAAATAAACACAAGATTTTTAGATGGACTTGGAAGTCTGTGATCTAAACAAAAGTATCACAATATTTTGTTTGTGTATTTCTAAGTCTTCTTTTCCTTCTAATTGGTTTGTAAAGGAATCTGTATTCATAAGATAACGCCAAGATGTTGTCTTTAGGCAAATGTTCTGTTGTTTTCAGCTAAGAATAAAATAATCTGAGCAAACCAAGAGTTATCAGAATGCCAGTCACTGAGTTCAAAGTGTAAACAGCCAATGTAAAATTTTTAGATTAAGTAGAACTTTACAATTGATTTTGGACATAAAATTCCGTCCTATATGATTGATATAGGCCAGTGGGGGGAAATATTTTGGAAAAGACATTGCAAAGCTACTGTTTTATCTTTTGCTATTTAAAATTGGAACTTGGTTTGGTGGATTTATTTTCTCAGCTAATAGAAACAGATACAGATGTTGATACAGATATTTTACAGTTGGGGAAACACGGGTTCTATATCAGAATATAAATGCTCTGAGGACAGAATCTACCATCTTCTATCTTTCATCTCTTTCTGCAAGTCACCAGCTCAGAGCTCTCCACCCCAGCAGGATTGTGAAATACTTGTTGCCTGACTATATCCATGAAGCTATGCCTCTTGGTCTGTTAAAACATAGCTTGTCCTGTTTTACCTGAAGGACTTTTCCAATTAGGATGTTATAATCAGAAGTTAATCAGGCAGAACATTCATAATACTGTCTATAATTTTACCAGGGGAAAATATATTTATTCTAGACATCATTTTCTTTCTTAGTCTCTTTACTTTTATAGCTTTATAACACTGAGGTTTTTAAATTAAAGGCATTTTAAAATATAATTATTAAAACACTATAAAATGTTTTTCATAAAGATTATTTGGAAGGCATTCTGTATGGTTTTTAAAATATTGTTTTCTTGTTTGGAGTTTTTTGGATCATTAATTTTCATTTTTAAAAAACCCTCATTAATTCAAATATCCAATTTACTAGATTTTTTAAAATATTACCAAAAATAAAAAATAGTGATTAAAAATTTTCATTGGAAATATAATTTTGTGGGTATGTGTATATGCCAGTACTGGGGCTTGAACTCAGGACCTAGGCACTGTTCCTTAGCTTTTTCATTGAGGCTAACAGTCTCTTACTTGAGCCACTGCTCCATTTCTAGCTATTTGACATTAATTGGAGATAAGTCTTCTGGGCTTTCCTGCTCAGGCTGGCTTCAAACCTTAATCCTTACATCTCAGCCTCCAGAGCAGTTAGGATTACAGATGTGAGCCACCAGTGCCTAGCAGAAGCAGATCTTTTTTTAAGATGACTAATTAAATCTCAGTGCCTTCCAAAGATGCTTATGGAACTATATAAAGAGCCACAGACCTTAAAGTATTGAAAATAATAAAATTCTTACAATTACCAGAAATGAGATTATCTGTTCTAATACCCTCATTTAACAAAGGAAGAAGCCTGGACAGACAGCTGAAAGGAATTGAGTCAAAAGCTACACCTCCTTTTAGGAAAAAAGAAAAAAAGAAAAAAAAAAAAAACAAGGGCTGGGGATATGGCCTAGTAGCAAGAGTGGTTGCCTCATGTACATGAAGCCCTGGGTTTGATTCCCCAGCACCACATACATAGAAAACGGCCAGAAGTGGCGCTGTGGCTCAAGTGGTAGAGTGCTAGCCTTGAGCAAAAAGAAGCCAGGGACAGTGCTCAGGCCCTGAGTCCCCAAGCCCCAGGACTGGCAAAAAAAAAAAAAAAAAAAAAAAAAAAACAAGCAAACAAAAAAAACCCCACCTTACTACTGATTGGTAGGCCTCCTTTAGCCCTCTAGGCACTGCTCCTTTATTTAGCAAGGAAAGAGATGACCTGACCTAAATAATAACACTGAATTTTAAAATTTAAAAAAAAAAGAGTTGACCACATAGAATATTCTGCATTAAATTACAATGACCAAGGAGATTGTAATAAAAACCAACATTTCTCTAACCCTTAATCCCAGTTCTTCAAGTCTTCCTTACAGCGAGCCCGGGCCGGCTCGGGGCCGGGCCGGGGAGCATGTCGGCCCCATTCGAGGAGCGCAGCGGGGTGGTGCTGTGCGGGACGCCGTGGGGCCAGGGGTACCAGACGCTGGAGGAGGTGTTCATCCAGGTGCAGGTGCCGCCGGGCACGCGCGCGCAGGACGTGCAGTGCGGCCTGCACAGCCGGCACGTGGCGCTGGCCTGGAGGATAGAAAAATGGTCCGCCTTGTTCTTACAAAGACAGAGAGAGACGCAGCCAACTGTTGGACTTCCCTTCTGGAATCTGAGTACGCAGCCGATCCCTGGGTGCAAGACCAAATGCAGAGAAAGCTTACGTTAGAGAGGTTCCAGAAAGAAAATCCTGGCTTTGACTTCAGTGGAGCTGAAATCTCAGGAAACTACACAAAAGGAGGACCAGATTTCTCAAACCTTGAGAAGTAACTGCAATTCTTAAAAAAAAACAAAAAAAAAAAAAAAAAAAACTTTGGGTTACATTGTGTGGATCATAGCAGATGTAGACAATTTAATATTAATTATGCGATGGAAGAAAAATTCAATAACTACAGTTAACAAATTGCAAGACTATTTAAATATGGTTCTAAAAATTGCATTAAGATATGATTTACATAGAAAGCATGTACCATAGGAAATATTCTGTGGATATATGGTGACTTTTTGGGGCTTGTTTTTGCTCAGCATAATGTTTTATATTCTGCCTTTTACTAATTTTATATTTAATTGTATTTTTACCACAAAAAGTATCAATCATATGAAATGAAGGGTGCCTTCAGGGAAAATTAAGTTTTTCTTAAGTGTGACGCAAGAATAATGTTCAATAAACTTTTCTAAGTAGGGAAAAAAAAAAAGACTTCCTTACAATACAAATTCATTGACTGCACCAGTGACCTTTTGGCAAACATGAGCACATATTCATTGAATTTTTTTTGCCACATTTCTAGCATAATGGTGTCTTTGGAGTTGGAGCTGAAAAACTGACAAAAGAAATAAAGAAATCTTCCTCATACCTTACGTTTTCTTAAAGGTAATTAACATACAATTGAAAAGAAAAAGAATCACAACAAAGGGGGAAAGCTTCACAGGATTAGCCAAAGAGCAAGGCTGAAAATGGAATATGGCTAAGAAACACCCCAAGATGTCCTTCCAAGATGATGATGCTTGATCTGGGCTCAGGTCATATGTGAACAGGAGGGAAAACAGGAAAGAGAAAGAAGTCAGGCTCTGCTGCATACAGTAAACTATCTTTGAAGAATCTGCCTCCTTTATGTTATTGTTGTAAACAGCAGGTTCCCCAAAGAACCGTGAGTCACCCCCACCTCTAAAGTCAGGTGGCCCCTGGCACACACAACCCTCCTTCCTATTGCACATGCCCAAGAAACAGCATCATTTTAACAGCTTACACTAAGCCTCTATATTATGCTTGAATGGGCCTGGACCTATGAAAAGACTTCTCAGTGTATTTCTGGGAGGATTTCTTATCCAAGATGCACACAAATGTCCATGTCTATGGAGGAATGATTTGCAGAGGGGTGATTTACCGAGAATTGCCTCTGCTGGAAAGTATCACTGGTCCTGCTCACAAGTCCCAGCTCTGTCACCTTCTTTCGGGTTCAACTTTGAGCCAGCTCCACAGCCCTTACCAAAGGAAAATAGCCACCACTTAGAATATTTAATGATGGGGCTGGGAATATGGCCTAGTGTCAAGAGTGCTTGCCTCCTACACGTGAAGCCCTCAGTTCGATTCCCCAGCACCACATATATGGAAAACGGCCAGAAGGTGCGCTGTGGCTCAGGTGGCAGAGTGCTAGCCTTGAGCGGGAAGAAGCCAGGGATGGTGCTCAGGCCCTGAGTCCAAGGCCCAGGACTGGCCAAAAAAAAAAAAAAAGAATATTTAATGATATGACAGGCTGTTGTATGTGCATAAGTTCACTTAATCCCCAAATCAACAATGCATGATGGACATCAGCATTCTATTAAAACAAAGAGTTTTACAATTTCAACAAAATGTCTAGGGTCATGCCAGAAGCTAGCATTGGCTGGAATGCAAAGCCATGTGGGCCTGTCCATCCCAGTGCACACTTGTACACACACACACACACACACACACACACACACACACCAGCCCTTCATTAAATCTAACAGGTTCTGTGTTAGTGATTAGCTAAGCAATTCAGGAAGAGAGATTTCTACTGATAATGGAGTGAAGACTGACCCAAGGGATGCCTAGGAAATGAAGTTCTAAGAGGAGAGTCAGGAGAGTTATTTCATGTCCAATGCATATCCTATCACCACATGGAGTCTTCCTTATCCACTCAGCATCCTCAAGAGTTACTCAAAACAAGAAGCCATCTGTATAATTTTGCTTCATGGTATACTTTATTTTACCTAAACTATGTTTTTGGCTTGCCCTTTTCATTTTGTTTTCTGGAATGGCACAAAAGTGAGCTACAATTTGACTTACAGACCATTATTGGAAAAGCTGGCTGTGTTTGCTAACAGCAGTTCCTGTGTAGGCCTGTGGCAGAATGAAGGCTACCTCCAGTCATTTGCAGTCTTCTTTCTCTGGCATGAGTTCAGTATGGTCTCTGGGTCAAGCCTCTTCGCCATGTATATTGGTACCAGGTATATTTTCATATAAATCAACAATATTCTTCACAATGGAGGACTCCATCATGATGGAAATTTCCTTCTTTTGCATGCGATCACATTATCCTTCCCTTTTTCAAGGCTTACCAGAAAGAAATGAGTCTACTATCACAAAGAGGACTGCAACAATACTCTACCAGATTTTTAAAAAATAGTGTCATATGTTTCAAAAACTGTTTGCAGCTTAGCATAAGAACTTACAAAAATCATGCTACTGAGTTCTAGGCCTAAATTGTGTTTTCCTTAATGTTTCTAATGTTCTTCTCAAAAAATCGCTGAAGACAGAGACCCCATGTAGGAGCAGTCACTGCTATTTCAGATACAACCTGTAATAAAGTTAATCGGGCACACATTTAACAACATACATGTGGTAATTGTTATGACACTGCATAGTAATTGGATATTAAGACTAAATGGTTCACATAAATTATAGAAAAATCGAAAAGTCGTATTATCCCTGCCTTTCCGCCACTGGTCTCAAATGCTGAGCTTCAGACCACCTGCATCTGAATCATCAGGAGAGCATTCTGAAATTAGAAATTCCTACCAGCTTCTCAGAGTCAGATTCAGTAGAGATGATACCAGCAAAGCTTTGCTCCACACCAATGATCTCAAATGCAAATACCTTCACAAGAGAGCCAGAAAGTTTGTGGATAGATGACTGTAAGTGTGTACTTATATGAGTGTATGTATATAATATAAACTCTATTGAAAGACATTTTAGAGTACTGTGAATAATGTGAACCATGTTTGTCTCGCCTTTCCCCAGCCTCACCCCTAGAAAAATGCACCTGTTACTGAATCAGTGCCGACAGGCTGAAACCCCAGGGATCACATCATATGGCCCAGGTCTTCAGGGTTCATTGTGTTGGCACATGAATATATTTCCTGCCACTTCCTTCCAACCTTACAACTAGTCTTAAATCAGTGGTACCAATACACCTACACTTCTTTCTCCATTCAATTATTATTATTTTTTACCAAGGATGTAATTTGTGCCTACAACCAGCCTCAACACCAAAAACACAAAATTGAGCAAAGTAGCTCAGGGTTTGGTGTCACATGTTTCAAAATCACTGTAATGGCCTGAATAAGTGTCCAAATATTCCTCTCAATCCAAGTATAGAAAATGGATTTCTTACTGCTCTAGAGCAGAGTAAATAGATCTCCAGGAGAATATATTTTGAAAGATTGCTCCCCCACCCACCACATCCCAAGACCCACACAGAGGATGGGCCCTCATCTGGGGCTTGGAAACTCTAAAGCAGACGTTACCTCATGCTACATGCCTTTCTTGTTCAGGGTGGCACCAAGAGAAATGGGGTTTCCAGGACATTCCATCCTGCCAGCAGTTTGGTGATGCATTTGAAAAGGCCCATATCTAGGGCTCTCTAACGAATGACATTTATAAGGTGTCCTTCTCTTCCCTGAATCACACAATATTGAGATTTCTTTTATCTTGTACTCCACCAGCCCTCACTTAATGTGTATATGGCCAAAATCTTGAGCAAGTCACTCAATTCCATTCCTGCACTCGCTAGTTTGCTACTGAAATGCAAACTCCCCTGGGTAATTCCAGGCAATTTCTTTACCCAGAGATCATCTCTGGCCACAGAGCGGCTCAGCTGCAACCCATGCTGTGTGTGCTGCATAATACTGTAACATTTTCAGAGTCAGGGAAGATTTATTCAGTGATCAACTGCTTCAGCATCCTGAATCACTCCTGAGACAGTCTGTTAAAGAGAGGACCTTGAGGGAACTGAAAATGTAAGCAAGAAGTGAAATAATCCTCTTTCTTTTTTAACCCCTTAAGCCCCTATTAAAAACAAAACAAAAAACACATTAGCTTTCTATAGGCATAGGGAAAACTGTGTGGAAGTAATTTTCTCAAATATTGATAATGTTTATCTGTGCAAGGTAAAATTAAGGGTGATTTTAGTTTCTGTTTTAGTTTATATTCCCTACAACAACCCTTAATGCCTTAGTAGGAAAAATATTTTGGCTCATGTTTATATAATATTCTTCAAAAAAAAACTTTGATTGAAAAAAATTAGTGTATTAGCTGTTTCAGGAGCTAGATCAGAATTTGGAAGGCTAGCACACTATTCATACAAAAGAAAGAGGAGTTAAATAAAACCAGGAAATAAAGGCAGTTTGTGGTATTTGAAGCCAATGAAAGTCAGGGATTGCTAATAATTTTTTATTGAACACTAAGCTGGAAAGCTTATTCTAGTTCACTTACAAATTCTGAACTAGGTGAAGTTGTAGCTCAGTGGCAAACTGCTTGCCTAGTATGCATGAAGGTCTAGGTTTAATCTCTAGTATACATGTGTATACATGTGAGCATGCACGTACACACACAAACACACACTAGTTAAATATATCCAAAGAATATGAAAAAAACTACAATAATGCATACAGTTCTTGAAGACAAAAATGTCCATTTCATCTTCTCTATGAACCTTAGAGCAGAAATGAATACATATGTATGAGCCTTGCTAATAATTGAGTGAAAATGTCACAGGCAGAGGAGGATGCTCTCTGCCCACCTCAGTCTGTCTACTTGTGGAGTACCAATAGATTCATGAAGGAAGGAAGGATCAAGCCATGACTTGGATGGTCATTGAACTCAAGATCGAGGTGAGCTGGTTTTCTGTAGTGTAGACATGTCTTTCCTCAGGTGTCCTGAAGTCAGGTGGCCCTACACATGATGTGATAGAATTTAGCTCTTTAAAGGAATCTAATGTATTTGGCACACCAGAATTCTATTTGCTAGAATTCAGCTCTTTAAAGAAAACTCATGCATGTGTTTACTTGGTGGCAGGATTTCTTTTTGTCATTTGACCTCACCTTCATGCAGCTAAGAGTAAAATGCCTGATAAAGTGTAGCTTAGAATGAGCACTAGGGAAAAAACAACCACAAGTTTAATATTCTCTACACACAATAAGCAGAGGATATTCCAAACAAAGACCACTCAACTGGTCATGGATTCCAAATAGCAGTAAACCTTACAAATGAACAGCCTGAGTGAATCTAAAAATGCATGTGTAAAATCACTACATACTAAATAATATCCATGTTGGAATGTAGCAATTTTAAAATCATTTGTTTACTTTATAAAAATAAAATCACTGGGCTGGGAATGTGGCTTAGAGTGCTTGCCTAGCATGCACAAAGCCCTAGGTTCGATTCCTCAGCGCCACATAAAGATAAAAAGCCAGAAGTGGCGCTGTGGCTCAAGAGGTAGAGTGCTAGCCTTGAGCAAAAAGAAACCAAGGACAATGCTCAGGCCCTGAGTCCAAGCCCCTGGACTCGCAAATACAAACACACGTACGTATACACACACACACACAATCACATCATTTTTAAAAAATCCAGCCTGGGTACTCATTTTGAGCTGAAATAAGTGTTAAAACTGTTTATGGAAATTCAAATTAGTTATCATGTTTCACTGATGTAATAAAAAGCAAAAGTCACTAGTTTGTATTTCCAAGAATAAAAATGCACACTAATTAATTTGCTAATCATTTTGACCAGGTGGTCACTAGCCAGCATTTGGTCTTTAATTATAACATAATGCAATCAAGCCCCCCAGAAAAGTTAAAATATCAATGTTAAAGCTTAATCTTTTTCTGGTCATTCTTGTAAAGAAAAACTTGAAATTAAAAGCAAAAGCAAAAACAGACACACAGACAAGATGAGACAAGGGAGATATCACCATTTCCATGGAGGTATTTCACTTTGACACAATATACACTTTTCTCCGTACGATTTGCTCCTTAACCATCCCTTGAACCTCCCCTCCTGCGATGAGTCTACTGTGCTGTATCTCCTGATCTCCACAGACCATCCAGGACGGTACTCAAAAATCAATGTGCCCCCTGAAACAAGATGAAAGGAAGATTTGAAAGCTAGATACTTGCATTTGTGTGGTTTTTAGATTGTTTTTAATCCCTGTAAAGGAATGTTTCACATTGTTATCAGATTTGACATTGTTTTCTGCTTTTCTAATCATATAGCAGAATGAATTTGAGAAACAATTCAAGGGTTTTTTTTTGTTTTGTTTCTTTTTTTTTACAAACAGAAAAGAAAATAGAAAAAAAAAAGGTGTTGCTTTAAGAACAATGCAAAGAGAAACCAGGGTCCCTATCATGCCCCCATTCCCACATAGTAACATTGAAATATCTGCCAGAATCATCTGGATTTCTCCTGATTTGTTGACGGCTCTCACTAATGAGAGTTAAGTTGCTCACTCAGTCTCTCTCTCTCTACCTCTGTCTCTCTTTCTTTTTCTCTCTCACCCTCCCTCTCTTTCTGTCTTTATCTTCCTCTCTGCACTCTCTCTTCTTCTGTTTCATCCCTTTCTTCCTCCCTCTATTTCTGTCTCTCCCTCTCTTTCTCACATACATGTACACAATTAGGAGATGTCACGGTGAACAATCCCACAGGTTATGCATTTATTCATTTCTAAATGTTATATAACTTCATCTTAAGAACAATTAAATATGCATTTGCACTAATGAATATATGATGGTGTGGGATGTGTACTCTGCAGAGGTTTGTAGCTGAATATTTTAGGCTATCAAATCCGATCAAATCTTACAGTCATGATTTTCTAGATGTTCTTTGTAAATTTCCAACTTAATCAGGGTATTAATGAATGGTTTTCTTGTCTGGTTCTTAATGTTTATCCCAATAAGCTATTTGATCAGACATTTCTTAAATTGTGATTTTAACTTTTATATCATGATATAAATAAAACTGTTTATATAAAACTGTCTTGTCAGCTTTAGTAAATGTTGGAAGGTTGCAATCTTTTCCCTCCTTTAACATTAATCCATTGGGCCACCATTTCATCTGACAATGACACACAAGTGAAACTACCCAAAACATTGTGTTTAACCAAGACACATTGCAACATTTCACTGGTAGGCAGCATCGGCTGACCTGTGGCATAGCCCTCAGTCAAGCGAAAGCCATTTCACTAGCTGTCTTTTCAACTGTGACAGGTCTTAGTCAAAAAACCAGGCAGTGTGACCTGCCAATCACAGGAGTGAGAGGCCCAAGGGCCATATGTCACACAATTCTGCAGCCCCTTCTGACTTTTGGGGTGAGCAATTCCCAGTCATCAGCCTTCTCTCATGAGCTCCAGAAACAAGAGTCTTTCCATTCTCACTTGTGACTTATTTGATCATGGAGTTAGGTAACAGAAATGTGAAAATTATTTCCCTTGTGGTATCTGTCATTGGTTGAGATAAGCAATTATTGGTCTACCAGATTCACAACTTTCCAGAAAGAGCCATTCATCTAAATCTAAGAAAGCTGGAGAATCTGTGTGACATATATAGGGCTTTTCTCGTCACTATACTGAAGGAAAGGTAGCCTTGGAACTGAGCTCACATTTTTCCTCCAATGGAGAATTAATGTTGAGTTGATGTGCCACAAATCAAAGCATTACAGTATCTCGTCCCATGTCAGCTCCAAAGCTCAAGTGAAGCAGTGTAGGAAAAAATACCAAAGTCTAAGAAGATATATATATATATATATATATATAATCATTGACATTATTCCTGACTACTAGCTTCTACCAACTGGTGCCTGATATAATTGTTGCAAAGTGGCCTACAGGATGAAGGCACTCAGGTTTAAAGAAAACTTGGGCTTTCACATCTCAAGAGATTTTGAGAGAGCTATTCTCCATGTGATCTAAAAATTTCTCTACTAACTCCAAATTGTCTAGAATGTTGATTAAAACACATACTGCCATCATAAGTCACTATTAATTTCAGTTGGCTTAATGTTCAATGTATCTTCTATAAGGAGAAAGAGAAAAAAGTTATTTTCATGCCTTTCAAACAACTCTCGTAAAGTATCTAAAGTGTAAATACAGTAGCTGAATTCGATGTTTGAATTCGGTGTTTGTCCTATACAGTAGGGCATGTGAGTAAATTGTGGTTTGGTGCTCTGGGAAGTCAATCTATACAACTAACCTGTAGTTGCCTGTTTGATGCCTTTGTCCTATTCCCCACCTAGCTTCCCTTGTGACCACTCCTCTCATGCCTGACTGTGGGTTTCCAAAAGCATGGCTGCAAACCCTAATCATGGTTTCTGACATCCAACCAGGTCTTCGTTTTTTTAAAGGCTGTCTACCATGCAGGTTAGATGAATGTTGATATTCACATTGAGAATTCAGCATCAAATATTAAGTTCTACAACTCCTACTTGCAAGACTACCAACAAAGAAGATTTGACATCCAAGCTCTTACCTCCAGTGAGAGCAAAAGCCTTAATGACGTAACTACTATCCAACAGGCCTCAGTTCTTAGGGTTCTACCACCTCAACACCACCGCTCTGGAGACTAAGCTTGTAGCACATGGACCCATGGGGGACAAAACACATCAAAACCACAGCAGTGACACTGACCATAATTTTCTAGGGACTACTCTTTACAAATCATAGTTATAAAGAAAGGGATATTCACTTACAGACTAAAAGTTCCTTCAGAGAAGGGAAAATAAACTCATTCTATGGAGCAAACGGGGATGATGGGAGAAGAGGGCACATCAAATGGTTATAGTAAATACTAATTAGGAGGATATCAACTTCAAACTTTCTTAGAAATGTGATATGTGATACTCTAATGCTGAGGTCACTTGTCTAGTGTCTTGGGCTGGTTCATCAATAATAGAATGAGGAACACAAGTTCAGTTCTCTACATTAACCAAATGCTTTGTAGTGCACAATATTATCAGCAGTTAGAACATAAAGGTTTCCTGTCCAGAGGAAAAGATGCTCACAGTTTTTGACAGGGAAAAGCGATCTCATACTTGATCTTTGTAAGGAAAAGTAATGCTCATATGACTCACTCCACTCAACTCACTTGCACTGAAAGGAAAGGACAGAAGAGGAGGCATCATGAGATTAAAAAAAAAATATGACCCAGAGATGCACACATAGGTTTTTAAAGAATGGTCAATTTCCTAGCCAGGTTTGATGACTTGGTAGTTGACCTAGTATTGATTTTTAAACTCTGCATTTGCTGTTTTGACTTCACTCTCCAGGAGGTTCTGGAGCAGCACAATTTCTCATCTGATTTTTAACAGCATCTGCTTTCAGCAACCATTCCAGGTTTACTTGTGCCTGGCAAACGCAGAGCCTGCATTTGCCCTGGAAGCGTGGGCCAGCTCCCAGGACAGGATGGAAAATCTCCACTCTCTTTTTAGGAACATCTCCACATTAGAACTGTCTGGTAAACTGACCAGCTGCCACTCATGGCTGTTTAATCCTCTCTGTGCTGGCTTGAGAGCATAGAATCTTCCCTCTCTTGTTCATTATGAAGACTCTAAAGTCCTCTTCAGAACTGAGAGCTTGAGAACAGATAGCCAACAAGCTCAGCCCTCATTTGGAACAAATAAATGTGCATGAATTTGTTTTGAACTTGACAAAAAAGAATTAGAAGACATGAGGCTATTCTTACTATTGTTAATTTCGATGGGCTATTATAGTCCAGGGCCTCGGACATAACAGGTCCTTGATAACTGTATTCTAAAAATTAATGTAACCTCAGCCTTTATTTCCTCATCTGAAAAAGGGAAAGAGCAATAAGCCACAGATATTACACAGAGATAGGATGAATTTATTCAGTATTCTGAATGAAGTCTTCCTGGTAGCATACATACGTATATTCCAGGTATTGTTAAATATTGTGTACAATAGTAATAAGAAAGATCTAGAAGTAGGTATTTCTCAGCATTTCCAATTTACTTGTCACTACCAGTAACAATGATAAAAATAATAATGCTGCCCAAAGAGTGTTTGACCAGCATAGGTGAGTTATGGAGTTGTTTACATTGGTCTTATAAACACTGCTACATTCGCTAGCAGGAGAAACGTCCAACTCTAATTGGCCAATTCTTCTGAAAAAAAGCTATGAAAGACAGGAGCAGTGGTATGTTGGTAAATGTTGGACAACTGGGGGTGCCCTGATGTGTAAGGTTTGCCCAGTCTTGATGGTAAATATATCACTGTAGTCAATTTAAAGCTGCCAATAATTTATCAGCTGAGCCAAAGGGCTTTCATGAAATATGGCACAATATAGCTCAAGCCTGTAATCTTAGTTACTTGAAAAGTGGAGTTTGGAGAATCATGGTTCAAAGACAGTCTGGGCATAAAAGTTTGGGTGACTCCGTCTCAAACAATGATTGGTCATGATGTGTGTTCCTAGCATCCCAAGCTACAGGGGAGGCACAAAGGAGGCATGCGATGGCATTCACCTCTCATCCACCAACAGAAGGAAACACAAATAGGAAGATGGCAGTCCAGAATAGCCCAAGCATCACTTGAGCCCTTATTTTGAAAAGAACTAACCCCCAAAGGAAGGAGTTGGTGGGTAGTTCTGATTATAGAAAGCCTGTTTAACAAGCACAAGATCCTGAGATCAAACCTCTGTATCGCAAAAAAAAAAAAAAAAAAGAAAAGAAAAAGAAAATGAAATGAGATGAAACAAAGGGCTTGTATGAGCTGCTACAGGCCAACACCAGCACACCACTGGATGAGAAGAAATTGCACGTAGCAAAATTATCCTATACTTTCAAGAGTTTTCTTACCCAGTAGGGAAATAAACAAAACAACACACATTGGCATAGTATGGAAAAGAAAAACTATTCTATGAGCCAAGTTATTGCCCACACCCAGTTAAATAGATCACAAACATGTAAAACCAACTAAACTGATAACCAGTTCGGCATCACTGACAATAAGGCTTGACTAATTACTTCATGAAAACTAAATAGGAGTCTCAGGTATGTGCTGTGATTTTGGTACGCATTGTTCTAATAATAATCAAGCCATCCAGACTTCTGATTCCATGATCGCGCACCTGGTCTAACATTTTGAATTGCTATGCACAGTATGATCCCACGAATGGTGTCTTCAAGATCTAATGGGACAGTGGCTGTGGCAAAAGGTGCTTGATGCTTAGGATCAGAAAGACCCAAATTCAATCCTACTTCTCTATCTCATGACTTTTGGGAAGTAGTATATGACCCTGTAGTTTTTTTAGGTCCCGGTCTGTCTTATCTATAAAGTAAATAAATTTTCTCTGACTTTAAAACACTTTAAAACACTTCTAAGTGCAATTTTCATTTAATCACTTCAGTTCTTTTGAATTTCAGTGGTGTTCTCTCCATGGTACTGAAGGAAAGAAAGAAAAATACACATGTCATTAGAGCTGGCACTGACACACACTGGGGCAGAATTGTCCTAGGTAGTACACAGAAAACACCCCACTTGTCATCCCCTTGCCCTTTGTCACTTCTAGTAAGAGGAAACTGCATTTGGGTTCTGATTTGCACTCCCACATCACAGCACTTCTTGCTACTGACTTGAGCTGCCATGCACGCAAAGGCCACCTTCTCCTGAGTCTAGATGGTGTGTCTAAGATGGTCTTCTTCCCCAGTGCAGACAAATGTCCCCCTTGGTGTGAAGTGTTAAGTGTGCAAGATGTAACAAATCCTTCTCTTGCTCCAACTAGAAATTAACATTAGTAAAGACTCAGTGTGAGGACTATTAAAATAACACTGCTCTCTGCTCACTCCGTGATTTGGGCTTATACCTGTCGTAAAGTCTTCTGACTAATTGTGTGTGTGTGTGTGTGTGTGTGTGTGTACAATCATGCACATATGTAAAACAGAAAAATAGAACAAGTAAGAGATAAGCTGGGAGTTGGGGCACAAGCATGTGGGGACACAGAGCTGGTTGTCTGAGTCTGTGAACCGGTATGTACATAATACAATTCACAGAAAAGTGACCAAACAAGTGACTTTAAAAGGAGATGTGGGTCAGAATTTTAGATTCCTCTGAACATTCAAAACGACCGCTTTAATCTAGAACTCCTCAGGTGTTGCTACTTTATGAAGCATAATGATTGAAGGTGGCTGTCGTCGTTTTTGGTTCTCCCTAATTCAACCTCAGACAAATCTCAGATTTAGGGTCGGGGGCGCATCTCGCCTGGCTCAGCACTTATCAGGCAAGCACAAGACCAAGGACTCAAATGTATCCTTCCAAAATGATGAAAACAAGTGCTATCTCAAGCAAAGTCATCAAGATGACTTTGGAAAGCATGAACTGAGGCAAGACATGAGACTTACTGAGTGAGGGCGGCGCTGAAGGGAGCAGCAGACACTGCCACTGGCTAAAGGGAAAGGTTACCACTATGAAGGTGAAATTCCAGAACCATGTGCACTGTGTATGAGTTTCTGGAAATAAGAAAAATCTCGCTTGGAGCCTTTATGATTACTCACTTTTTAAAAGAAAAAAATTTTAAAAAGCTCTATTCCAATCAGGCCTGTAGCAGGTTGGCTGAGCTCGAGGAGGCCTTGCTCCGCCTGCAGATGTCCGTCTGAGCTGCCACATGGCAGGAACTGGCCCTGGGGGGTCTCAGGAGCCCCAGCACAAGACCCAAAACTTCTTATTTTGGTGCTGGTTCCAAAACTCCTCATCCCTTTCCAGTTCATTACAAACGCCTATTGTTTGCCATATTTATCTGCCATCACTGCTGTTTGTTAGCAAATGGAAGGAGAAGTGCCAGGACTAAATTTCAGCTGCCCTCAGAATCATGCAAAGGCGCTACAGGAATTGCACGACAGATGGTCTTTGAATGATATACAGAACCTCTGCCCTTGGGCCCGCTTTGGAGGAGCTGTTTTGGATTGTTGCTCGTAAGAGTGGGAGGTTGTTGTGTGATATGTGATTATTCCATAATAATTTTAATTATTTTGCCTGTTTTCAAACAATAGTCTCAGCCTTTTTTAATTTTTACACTCACTGAGTTGTGACACGAGCATTCTTTTCTCTGTGTTAGCAGGGATTAAAATCAAGCCCTGTATCCCTTCCCATTTTTTTTTCAGAGGATCCATGTTTAAATAAATTACCTCGGTCTGGAAAACCAGGTTCTGTAAGCATCTTTCCTGGCATACGCCCTAGTAAGGAAAAATAAAGTAAAATAAAACCCTTATTGTGGTGTCTGGTTTGAGATTGTCACAGTAACAAGTTTCAAGCAAAGCCTGCTCTTTGCCTCTTTGGAGCAGGGCTCTGGCTAAGGGAGCCTCATTGACATGCATGTGGGGATCCCACCGGATCTGCTCAAAGGTACAGTCCGAGGCAGTCAGACTGCATCCGATGTGCATGTAAATGAAGCTCCCAGAGTGGGGTATAGGCTTCTGGAGAGACACAAAAAATATGCCATCCTCGTCTCATCCACATCCAATAGAAACTTCCCAAGGTTTTCTAAAGCAGTGGGAGCCAAGGAGAAGCAGATGCTAAACTTTCAAGGCATTCAAATACGTTTCTCTGTATTGGGCTGATACGTTAGCTAAGCACTGGCAGAAGTTTGAGGGTTAGAACTGAACTTGGGAGTTTCCAGTGAAACTCAAAATGGATGTCAACCAGAATGGCCCCAATGTTGGCTGTCTCTGGAATTCAGTGATGCCTTAAAGGCTGTCACCTCAAGGACAACCCCACTGGGTAAATTCTACAGTCACTCAGATTATGCTAGATATGTGACCTACAGTGTACCTAGATCATAGCAGAATCTAGAAGTAAGTTCATATTCATAAGATGGCCTTTTAGCTGAGCATATGATGAGTGGCTCTACCTAGAATTTGTTGCCCATGAAATTCTCCCCCGCAGCTAAATTCTATATTCCCAAATCATTCTGTGGTATATAAATTCCAAGCTGACTGTCTAGCACCTTGCTAGTAAGAAAGAAATTCTCCTTCTCCTCGGTCTCCAGCTAAATGATATACTTACCTGGAAAAGAGGGCTCTTTGATAAGTGAGTTTGCTAGAAAAGAGAAAACACAAAACCCTGACCCTGTTATTTGATAGAGAAATCCCCCACTGAGTCTTAAGTGCTTCCCCAAAACCATGGTTTTAATCCAATAACAACAGCTCCTCTCTCAGAGAGAAACCCAACTCACACAGCAGTTAATACCCAAATGAAATTCAGATAACTCCCACTGTGTTGACAAAAAGGATTGGGGAAATGTCCTCTGCGTCCGCTCCTTCCCAAGGAAGACATGCCTTTGGTGAGATCCAGCTGGCCTACCTTCCTAGAAAATAGCCAAACCACTTCCTCTCAGTGAGGCTGGCATGCAGAGATTTATGGTTATAGAGAGCACAAATTCTCAGAGAAAAAAAGATAAATTAATTCGTAGTGCCTTAAGGATCCACAGCTACTGTCTTTCAAGGAATGGAGGATGCAACAAAGGAAGGATTCACAGCTTGCTAGGGTGACATGGCTATTGTAAAATGCAGTCTGAAGGTTTTCACATGATAGAAACAATGGTTTCATGCCAGCTACGATAAAAATAGAAAACTATGTTCTGAATCAATAAATACCCATTTTAAATGTATGTATATATTTAAATCAGGTTCCCATGTATGTCATTAGGTTCCACAATGTTAGGCCCCACACATGCAAGCTACATTACATATATATGTATATGTATATATATATATACATATACATATATATGTAGTCTATCCTTTATAACAACCAAGATGAAATTTATTATCTTTATTATCTGTGAGTGACTTAAGTAGAAGAGTCAAGATTTTAACTCTGTGTGTCTTATTCCAAAGACTACCTATATTCTTTTCACTGATGTATGCATGGGATAGGCACAGAAAGAATACATTCACAGAGAGCATGAAGCTTTATGAAAATGAATGCAAATTTCAGTATCTGGTATTAACAGAAATAAAGTCAATAAGCTCCTAATAACCACCCATTGAGTACTCACAGACAAAATATTGCTAGAACTCACTTATTCTGACAAAGAGATACGGCAAAAAACTAACTAATGAAATTAATGAGTATTTCTTGAACACACAGAGAATTAGGATTATGTGACCAACAAAAATATATACTTTTTTGCAAACTATTCAAGAAAACAAAAGATAGATGCTCTACATTCAAATACTCAATTGCTTCTCAGTTTTAGAAATAAGTTCTCCTCTGCCTTTTCTCCTAACTTATGTATATTAAAAAATAACACTATTTTAATATAAACACAAAATTCCCACAATTATTTGGTTCAAGACAACCAGAGAAAGACTCCATTCAATATAAAAATGTAAATAGCTTAAGTCACTGGCAAGATAAATATCATTGAAAGACATGCACTTAAAAAAAAACAGCTAAATGTTTGCCAATTTTTTAATCAAAAGAATGATACTCTGGTGGGCCCCCACAGCCTCTATGGACGACAATTTAACAGTTCAGAGATTGCACCAACTATTGTCATTTTGACCCACGTGTAAGTTCAGCTCAAGCATAAAGGAAAAATGAATGTGAAGAAGAGGCCAGCTCACAGAGGCATTCCAATTGGGGAGAAGATACCACCATTAAGTCCCAAATGCAATTTACAAATACAGCATTTGAATTTTCTAATTGTTTCTATGAAAAAAAAATAGGAGGCTAATGGAATTACTTTGGAGCCTGCTATGTAATCATACATGAACTTGCTAACCCATGTCTCTTCACATTTCATCAGATGAAAGCTCCTGTTCACATTGCTAGCCTTGCTGACTTTGAGTTGTAAACATTCCATAAGAGAACGCTCTCTCTCTCGCTCTCTCTCTCTCTCTCTCCTCTTTTCCCTTTTCTTCTTCTTTTTTTTTTTTTTTTTTTTTTTTTTTGGCCAGTCCTGGGCCTTGGACTCAGGGCCTGAGCCCTGTCCCTGGCCTCTTCCCGCTCAAGGTTAGCACTCTGCCACCTGAGCCACAGTGCCCCTTCTGGCCGTTTTCCATACATGTGGTGCTGGGGAATCAAACCAACAGCTTCATGTGTAGGAGGAGGCAAGCACTCTTGCCACTAGGCCATATTCCCAGCCCCCTTTTCTTCTTTTAAGCCTCTGCAGAAGGAATAGAAGAGGCTGGCAATTCCAAGATGACACAATACACCATGTTTTATGTCGTAATAGGACCAGTTTGACTCAATTGCCAGGGATATGTGAAGCAGGAAGGAGGCCCAAGAGAGGAGTCTGTCACAGCCAAATGTATCCTCTGCAGGGAATAACAGGAGGGAATAGGCAGAATATAAAGGTCTACTTTCTAAGATACAAGACGCAATGGTAGACATCTCTGCAACTATGAACACTTCTACTTGGCAATGTTTGAATTTTGCAACCAGCAACCCTACACACCTCCCAAAGTCCTTTATCTAAGACTAAATGTGTTGTCCCAATGTATGCTCAAAGTCCCATGTGTACACTGTTCACAAAAGTTAGAGAACTCAGTTCTACACAGTTAAAAGTAAAAGGCCATTTATCCATGTATTCCTTAATCCTAATAGTTGTTCAAATTCTGGTATGCCAAGGAATAGGAATTCATTGTTTTTCCTCTGATACAATGCTGCCTATTGGAGGGCCAGGTGCCACAGCAATGATAGTTTAAAGCAAGAGTTGGTAGCTGGGTGCCAGTGGCTCACATCTGTAATCCTAAGTACTCAGGAGGCTGAGATCTGAGGACTGTGGTTTAAAGCCAGTCAGGGCAGGAAAGTCTGTAAGACTTATCTCCAGTCACCCCACCCCCACCGCCTCAAACACCTAGAAATTCAGCTCAAGTGGTTGAACATTAGCTTTGAATAGAAAAGCTGAGAAACACTACCCAGGCCCTGAGTTCAAACCCCAGTACTGACACCAAAAAAATAAAACAAGAATTGATTTGACTAGTGAGCGTGCATCATGGCACAGGTCACCACCTCCTCTGTTATTTCAGTTTTTGGCAGCTCCTCTCCTGTCAGGTCCAATGATGTTCTAAAAACCCACACGCTCTCCTGTGGATTTCCAGAGCTGCTTTTACGGCTGTGGCAGCCCATGCCAATCCTCTATGGCACTGTCACCCTTTCCTGCTGTTCCTTCCTCAAAATCTTGGTGTCGAGGCCATCGTCTGGTGCCCTCTGTAGGACACAAGCTTCCCTGTTCCTGTTTGTCTATGTTTGAGGTCCTAAGGACATTTGGTGGCATGTAGCGGAGTGGTGCTGTAATGTTTCCTTACCTAACTGCAGGATCTAGATCCACAGGAACGTGGCAGTGTAAGCTCCACCAGAAGATAAATCCCAGCCTCCCAGAGTACTCCATGTCCTCCGCGGGAGGTGCTTGAACCTGGCTACCCTGCCAAATGTGCAGACATCACCAGATCAGCCTGAATGTGAAAGAAGACAGGGCTTGATTTCTGTCCTCATAAGACTTCTTAGCTTCAATGCCCACACGTGAGGGTGGAATCATGTCCCATCAGGTCACAGGCATACGTAACACTTGTGATTCTCTCTTCTGTCCCAAGGGCATCATCCATGGAGCCATGACAGAGAGCATGCTGCACAGAGAAGGTAGCTGAGTCTGTAAGACATCATCAAAGAAATAAGACTTGGAAGGTGAATAGTACTTTATTAGTCAGACAATCAGTATGCATGATGGAGAGGGAGAGGTCAAGAAAGTGGAGAAGGAGTCAGTTCAAAGTCTTGAAACATAAATGGCAAAAACTAAAAAAAAGAAAAAACATATAACCTCCCTGTATTCAGGGAAATACACTTTCATTTGTTGAAGTACAATACTTGGTATTAGGAGATAAGAAGCAAGATGGAAGTAGCTCTGAGGGCCTTTGTGGATCTTGAAAGAGTTATGGCATATAATGGATTTGTGTGTGTGTGTGAGAGAGAGAGAGAGAGGGAGAGGGAGAGAGAGAGACAGAGAGAGAGAGAGAGAGAGAGAGAGAGAGAGAGAGAGAGAGAGAGCATGCACGAGCCTGTCCTGGGGACTGTCCTTGAGTTTCTTTGGTCAAGGCTAGTACTATACTATCTGAGCCACAGCTCCACTTCTGGCTTTTGAGTGATTAATTGGAGATAGAATCTCATGGAGTTTCCTGCCTGGGATGGCTTTGAACAGTGATTCTCAGATCTCAACCTCCTGAGTAGCTAGAATTATAGGTGTGTGCCACCAATGCCCAGCTTATCTTGCTTTTTAAATGACACTTTTAAAGACTTCAACCAAAGTACTTCATTTACCCATCAGAAAGTTCACTGCTCTTGTTGTGATGGATTTACAGGCACATAGAACTAAGACAGGGAGAGGCGGGAATATATGAATGGAAGTGTCTACCGTATTCAGGCAGGAGTAAAAAAGAGATGGTGGCAGTCACAATTCTGACATGGTCCAAGATCGCTGCCCCTGATGCTCACGTCCTGTGTGATCTTATCTGCCTGCGAGCTGATTGGGGCTTGTCTATACAATGAGACTCCACTTCTATCACATGGAAAAGTGAAGAAATTTTGCAGATGTAAAATGAATTTATCCTGGAAAACCCTAACCAAATTAGGCAAGTCCTTAAAATCATCTCTAGAAGCCAGAGACTAAAAGCAGCAGGGACATCTTCCGGCTGACCTTGAGAAAACACATTGCTGTGCCCTGAGAGCTCGGGAGAGGGAGGCCCTGGGGGGCTTTCAGATTCCTCAGAAGCAAGGAGTAAGAAAGCAGTGCCTGGACCCTTGACAAAATAAACTCAGAATTTTTAATAATGGTAATAGAATCAAATTTGTAATTGAGCAATAGAAAATAGAGTTGTAGGGCTGGGGATATAGCCTAGTGGCAAGAGTGCCTGCCTCGGATACACGAGGCCCTAGGTTCGATTCCCCAGCACCACATATGCAGAAAACGGCCAGAAGCGGCGCTGTGGCTCAAGTGGCAGAGTGCTAGCCTTGAGCGGGAAGAAGCCAGGGACAGTGCTCAGGCCCTGAGTCCAAGGCCCAGGACTGGCCAAAAAAAAAAAAAAAGAAAAAAAAAGAAAATAGAGTTGTAAAGAGCAGGAAGTAAATAAGCAATATTTTCAAGAGGGAAAATTGACAGGAAGTAGGGCTTGAATTGAAAAAGAAGGAAAAGGATGGTTCTCAGGTTGCTGGCTAATATACAAACAGCTTTATTTAATATGGACATGCTAAGTTTGCTACGTCTGAAGAGCATTCAATGGCCATGCCTAGATACAATAGATGTAAGAGTCTGACATGGAAGGAACAGCAAAGTTCGAGCCAGGGTGAACAGGCTAACCTCCCATGTTCAGACAGGAGGGACTGGATGGAAAGTGAGATCCAACATCTGGAGCCAAAACAGGCAAAGAAAACCCTATGGTAGCCAGGCAGCATGGAGGAGAGCAGAAGATCTCACATGGACCTAAGAGGGCTTTGTTCACTGTGTTGTTATTTGTAAGAATCAAATCAAATCAGATAGGTTGATGATGGTTAGGAAATTATAAGGAGAAAGGAAAGACATAGAACAAGGTTGGAGCTCAAGGATATGGCCAGGTTCAGGTGATAGGAAGGGGAGAGGGATTAATCTTGAGACGGAGAAGCTAAGGAAGCACAAGGAAAATGAGAAGAGACAGGTGTCACTGGAAACCCGAAAGAGGACATTTCCAGGTGATGTGCATGGATCTGAATGGCAACTTACAGGAGAAGGGCTCAGAATGCTCATGGGGTTAGAAAATGAGTGAAATTTAATTTCCATGAAAGTTTACAGTCAAGTCCCAGTGGCCACATTAGAGCAAAGTGCTTTACTTTTCTCATCTCTAACATAATATTAGAGTGATTAAGGAGGAGAAAATATCTGCCTTACTGCGCTCGAGGGGTTAGAAATTCTCCCCATCCTTCCATTCTTCATGGAAGGACCCAGTACACAGAAACCACCCCCTTTCACTTTTTACTTTTCTGGTCCTAGGGAGACCCAGTTGGCCCTGAGCTACTTTATCAAGTTTCTGAGTACTTCAAACAAATTCCTTTCCAAAAGGAGAAGCAAGGAGACAAAAGTGTATGTCAACCATTCTCAGTCTCCAAGAAGTACAAGAAACTGGAATGCCCAAGAGAGGAGCCTCGCTTCTCTTTAAAGACACACTGGCACTTTGTTTACTTGGCACTTGCTTTATTGGAAGACAGCTGAGAACCAAGAAACAAACAAGAGACCTCTGAGCAGCCAACATCCACACCACAGTGCCCGCCCTCATTAATGAACTTCACCAAATAACATTTCCTGGGGTTCTTACTCCCAGCCTGGCTTTCCTGTTCAGAAATTCTAACAGGCTTGAAGATGTGGTTTCCAATTGAACGGCCCAACACGAGCAGCAAATTAAATGAAGAGAAGTAGGGGGAAAAGAACGGAAGAAAAGGACTAGGAGAGGCACATCAATACCGGTATCGAATGACAGCTCATGGCTTCTCAGCAAGGGTGGAAAGGAGAGAGATAGCTATAGAAAAAGGCAAACAAAAGAAGCGAAAGGAAAAGAAAAAAAAAACACAGCAGCTTAGGATCATTTAGTGCAGCATTAAAACATTCTATGTCCTACAACAGATACCCCAAGGGCTCTAGAGCTCAGCATGATGGCCATTTAAAAAAAAAGAAAAAAGAGAAAGTTAAATTACATTTGGCTTAGCCTAAAAAGGCAGAAGCATCCATAAGTGACAACAACAATAACATCTGTTCCTTAAAAGACACTTCTTATGGAGTCATCATGTGCCAGGAAATGTGCCACACAAAGCAAGACAACAAAGGAGAACAAGTTCCTTGGTTTCTGTTTATTTGGGAGCACCAGTAGCAAGGGGGGATTCTCTAGGAGGTGTCTTTTGGAGAGCCCTTGGTGAGGACATTTACTAAAATATCAAGGCTCGATATTTATGTTATTTTATGTAAATACGAAGAAGCACGTAGGCACCTTAGTGTTTCTCTCCTAAGAGAATCATCTTCTGGCCTTGCTGTGTGTGAGTAGAAAGCGAGACCTCTCTTCTTTAAAAATCTTTTTTTATTTTGTTATTTTTTGAAGATTCTGTCTTCTTCTCCTTATGTGTAGTATATCAAAGTATATATCTTCAGGAGGGTTGAGGGGAGGTAAAAAAGTACAGTAGTGGAACTCAGTGGACATTGATGAAGGTTAACTCTATAACTTGTGTGTGGAGATGGGAAGGAGAGACTGGGAGAGAATGAGAGAACAGAAGACTATACAAAAGGAAATATACTCATTACCTGACATATAATTAATCCCTCTGTACATCACCTCTATAATAAACAATAATGTAAATTAATTATTTAAAAAGTATATATGTATATGTATGAAGTGTATATATGAAATATATATATGAAGTATATATACGAAAGCACTGATAGCCAAGAGCTACATGCTTGCCTGAAATCCTAACTACTCAGGAAGCTGAGATCTAGGGATCATAGTTCAAAGACAGTCCAGGTAAGAAAGTCCCTGTGAGACTCTAATTTCCAATTAACCACAAGAAAACCAGAAGTGAAACTGTGGCTAAAAGTGGTAGAGTGCTATGCTTAAGCAAAACAAGCTCAGGGACAGTGCTCAGGCTCTGAATTCAAGCCCCGTGACTGACAAAACCAACTTCCAAGACCACAAAACAAAAAAATTGTTTTTACAGCAACTAAAAGGGAGTTGTACTTCTGAGTCATTAATATGTCTTGTCATTAATGTAAGCCCCTAAAGTGCTAAAGTTACATCCAAAAGGTAAGTTAACACTAATAAGGAAGAAAACCCTGACACCTTTGGGCCAATATCTTACATCGTCTCTTTGGAATCCAAGGAAATAAACCACAAACTAATGGTTCCAAAGTTCAGGTTGACTGACATTACAAAATCGCAGATTCCTGGACCATGCCACACCTCTACAAGAACACGCTTCCAGAAGATGAGGCTCTGATACCATACTTTTAAAACCTCTACGTATAGTATTGACATATAGCCAGAACTTTCTTTCTTTTTTTTTTTTGCCAGTCCTGGGCCTTGGACTCAGGGCCTGAGCACTATCCCTGGCTTCTCTTTGCTCTAGGCTAGCACTCTGCCACTTGAGCCACAGTGCCACCTGTGGCCATCTCCTATATATGTGGCACTGGGGTATCGAACCCAGGGCTTCATGTATACGAGGCAAGCACTCTTGCCACTAGGCCATATTCCCAGCCCATTCAGAACCTCTTGTACCTCTCAATTTCCTTTTCCATGTGCCCAATGCTAAATAAATAAAGGAATTCCTCCATACATAGTAAAGTCCAATGAGAAAAACCTTAACATTTTTCATGGGACTAGAGAACAAAATCAAGTTATTCACAATGAAATTAAAGCCATGATATTTTTCATAAGTTTGAGGTCTATGGATTAGACACAAGGCTAAAAAATATTTCCAGCCCAGTTAAGTTTTATTTAGATCATCTCCACGTCACTTTGAGTGAACGCTGAAAGTAAGAATAATGAAGTCACAGGGAGCCTGAGTCTTTGTTGTAAAAAATAAAATGAAATATCAAATAAAAGTTTGTCAGACTTTGGAAAGAATGTCAAAGTCTCTCTCTGTGTCTGTCTCTCCCTCTCCCTCTCCGTGTGTGTGTGTGTGTGTGTGTGTGTGTGTGTGTGTGTTTCTGTTTTTGTAATGTGAGGATGAAAGGAGAAAGATGTACAAGTCAGAAATAATCTCATTAAATAGGGTTTAGGGATCTTGAGAGAATGACATTCTATGTAATTAAGATGTCTAGTGTTTATGTCATCCCCCCAGGGGACAGACGTAAAGCATCTAGCTATTAATAACAATAGTTAAATAACAAGAATCTCACTTCTTCTCAGATTCCCAAAGTTGTTGGCATTTTGTTTTGTTTTGTTTTGTTTTTTTGGCTGAGTGCTGTTGCTTGGGAAACTCTGAAAAGTTAAGTGAAGGGCGGGTCACCAGATGTATTATCAAATGTTGCTTTCCTCCAATCTCGAAGGCTAACTGGTTCCACTCAGGCTTCCTGCCTCTCTCTCAAAGCAATGGCTCCTACCTGCCTTTCCCATCAGGAAGAAAATGAAGGACCTGCAGACATAGGACCTCTTGTGACTCCATAGCACATCTTCAGCATGCCAGAGAGTCCTCTGTCCTTTTCTTGCCTAGTATAAATTCTATACCAGCTCTCCCCAGACAGTTGATGTGAGGAACAAATTGGCAAGCCAACAAGAACCCCCTGTGCACAGACAGAGCACTTGTGCAAGGCCCTGCGGGAGATGGTGATTTTTCACACAATAAGAGCATAGCTTCTGTCTTGAAGGAAATTAAAATCCATTTGGGGTGGAGGCTCCCAACAATATCAATCAGGGAATTGTACATCGTAATTCATGATTAACTAATAAACTAATGTCGCTTTTGTTCATAGAAAGAAAATTAAAAGGAGAATAATTGGGAAAAGCTTCATGGAATTCATGTACCCAAACTATATTCTCCAGTGTGATGCAAGGGAAGAGCTGACATGAGCACAAAGAGTTAAAGCATGTGAAATAGTCGTTAGGGCCTCTTTCCCCTTCTTTTAGTTCTCTTCACTCATAAGAAATAAAGGAGGGACACCTTTTTCTATGACCATTGGTAAGAGGAATATATCTTTTTTTTTTTTTTTTGGCCAGTCCTGGGCCTTGGACTCAGGGCCTGAGCACTGTCCCTGGCTTCTTCCCGCTCAAGGCTAGCACTCTGCCACTTGAGCCACAGCGCCGCTTCTGGCCGTTTTCTGCATATGTGGTGCTGGGGAATCGAACCTAGGGCCTCGTGTATCCGAGGCAGGCACTCTTGCCACTAGGCTATATCCCCAGCCCTGAATATATCATTTTGATGTAACAAATTTACTATCCTTCTTCTCTGGACAATCTCAGTTCTTTCACTGTTTCAGGAAGCCACAAATTAGAAATGGTGAGTAATAGAAAAGTGAGAAGGTTGCTATTATTAAATAAACGAGTAACAAAGCAGTAATTATAAACAATGATGGATGAAATAAAACACGAAAACTTGGCAATCTGGGCTGACTTAGTGTTGGGAAAGTATGACCTGCTAACTCCTATCTTTGCTTCCTGACAAAGATGAAGTGAAAGGCACAAGATTTTTCTGTTGAGATGTGGTCTCTGAATTTTTTTACCTAGACTCACAAAGAACCACAGCCCTTCCAATCTCAGCCTCCCATGTAGCTAGGCTTACAAGCATGCGACACTATGCCACTTCTCTTTTTTATAAGTAAAAGTAGAGGAGAAAAGAGTAATCATAAAGATTTATTTTATTTTTTTTTGTTGGTCATGGGACTTGAACTCAGGGCAGTCCTTGAGCTCCTATGCTCAAGGCTAGTGCTCTACCACTTTGAGCCACAGCACCACTTCCAGTTTTTGAGTGGTTAATTGGCATCTCAGAGGGACTTTTCTACCTGGGCTGGCTTTGAACTATGATCCTCAGATCTCAACCTCCTGAGTAGCTAGGATTATAGGCGTGAACCACTGGCACCCAGTTCCATAAAGGTTATTTTGTTCATTCATTCATTTCTTCATTCAAGAATTTTTTTAATTGAGTACCTACTACTGCTTTAGGTGTGAGGGACACCATTATAAATAAAGAGACAAAACCTCTACCATTTTTGGAGCCTTTATTCCAGTACAAATAAAATTCTCCTGCGTAGCTTTTCCAAAAGAATATGATTTTAAAAAAAGAAAGCTTTGGGGATATTTGGCTTCAATTCCCCATGAGTTAGTGAAAGTCAACCTGGATTTAAATTTTTTTTTTAAATCCCAGAAAGAAAATTCACCTAAGACTAAGACTGAGTCTGGGCACCTAGCCTTCCTCCATTGCCCTCTTTGCCTTCCATTGAGTAGTCTAATTCCTACCACCCGTGGACCTCACCTTCCTTGACCCTTTCTCATCCTTCTAATATTGACTTGAGGTCCATGTGTGCTCCATTGCCTTACTTCATTTGTTTCTCCCAAACTCCCAAAGTCCATACACCTAGGGAATTTTATAATCCAAAAAGAAGTCCTATGATTCCTAACCCTGGGTCTGAGGAGCATAGAACTAAGCCTCCCCTCTCCCTCTTAGAACCAGTCCCGCCCAGAATAGAAACCAAAGGGACTTTGCTAATTCCAGGCCTGGATGCCCTTTAGGGGCTGAAAAACAGGGTCCTGCTGGTGAGTTGGTTCTTTTGATAAAAAACCTAAAACCCTTTTCTTTTCTTTTCTAATGAACTATTCTAGTTTTGCTTTGAGACCATAGCTCCTGTTTTTATTTCCAGTTCTCTTTTTTCCCCATAACTCCTTTTAGAAATAAAAATGGGAAACATTATCTAGCCCCTAGGAAGAAATATGTACATACATTCAAAAAGCGGTTTCATGCAACCTTAATAACCTGAATTCTATTTCCCTTTCTGTATATGATGGATGAAATTACTTTGATTATGCTGGCTTTCCAATTACTCATTCATGCCAAGAAAGCCAGCCCTTGAAACCTAGTCACCTTGTTTATTGCTCCCCACCCCCACCCCCTTGCCCTTCACAACCAGAAAATCAAAGAGCACTGGAGCCGGAAGGAGCTTCCATGATCCCCAAAGGAAGGATTAAACTTAAAAGTCATACATATTGATTGACCCAGGTTTTCTAAATTTAAACCTGAGTAACTATTTCAATACCAATTTTTTAACTGTAAATGCTGCTCTGGAATGACAGTACTCAATGAAGAGTGTGGAAGACTTGGTAACCTGGATGTCAACATGTTGCTGCTCCATAGTCCCATGTGGTCCCATGTGTTCTCTATATTCCTTATTCCCAGTCAGTGGCTCTCAGATTAAGCTTCTTGCAGTGTGAGGGTCAGCCCGCTCCAGAAAGGGAAGAGTGGACACTTCTGAAGGCTCCATGTCCTCTGCCCCTGCTTTGACCAGAGTCCTCACTTTTTCTTTCCTTTATAATATAAATGGGGTTCTTAAGTACAATTTCAGAAAAATAAGGCTCCCTGGTAACAACCCAAAAGGCAAAAACCTGTTTGAAAAAGAGATGAACTTATTGAAATAAAACATACACAAATATAATAGAGTAAGCATTGTTTTCTATCAAACACACAGATGAGCTAACAACTAGTCTACAAATCACTGTTGAGCTAGACTTCTGAAATATATGCAATTATCAATACAATTTTCCATCCAGATTCACCCAGATTCACCACCATGTGCCTCTGGAGTCCATCTTAAAGCCATAAATTAGCCTGTTTCCTTAGCTTCAGCCCTGCTAATCTGCTTAAAGTTTATAGCCACTAGCTCGTTTATTCAGTTAACAAACAAAGAAGGGTTCAAAGATTTAAAAAAAGAAAATAGACAATGCCTGGAAGCAACAAAATTTTAATATAGTGGGGAGACAGAGAAAAAACAAATGAAATTATTATATATACAAAAAAATTATTTCAATGGAGTATGTCTGAACTCTAATAGGAGCCCAGAAAAGCTGCACCTTGGAGCAGAGTCAGGAAAATTCTCACAGAAGCAGCTTGATCAGCACCACAGGTCCAAACACAGTGTACAGGGCAGGAGGTTGGAGGGTCTGGCTGGATGGACAAACAAAACACAGCTTATGCAATGGCACATACCTTCATAGTTTACCTTGGAGGAAGCCATTTGTTTTACTAAGGAACTATATAACTCCTCATTTCTCCACCAGGTTTTTTGCTTCCTTTAGCCCATCCATGTATTCAACCAATACTTTTGAATACTAGCTCTGGGCTAACCACCACTCCCGTCATAAAGAAATGCTGAAGTCACCAAAACCCTGTGAGGCCATAGATCTGTTGTTGCCCTCTCTACTTGGATATTTGTCCCAACTGCCCAGTATTTCCTAAAAAATCAGCCTTGCCCATGACAGTTTGCAGTACTAGGATTTTTTTTTTCCATCAAGACTCAACAGTCGAATTTTTCCAACTGCAGAACTAGATGACACAAGTCAGGAAAAGAGTTAAAAAGGAGGCTCTTGAAAACATTTAAAATAGCTGGTGAGCACTGAAAATCAGCTTAAGGGATGGCAAATGCAAATGTGAGCTCAGATAGGCCCCGCTCAGTTTTGCAAATCCTTTGGTAATGAAAATAGATCCACACTTTAATTTTTCAAACCCTAAACCTCCCCGAAGCAAGTAAGAAAAGGAAAGAAACAGAAGGGAAATGTTCTACAAAGAGAGTGGGTTTTGCATTTGATGTGTTGCTGGAACTCAGTTCAGGACAAGACTCCCCAAACCTGTGAAGTAGGCTGAATCACATCTGGCACCCCAAGCCCTGAGTCTCCACTGTCTGCCCAGGCCTTAGGATCATCACTTTCCCAAGTTCTTAGCTGCCCTGAGCTATCATCCTCCCCGCCCCCCCCCCCCCCCCCCACTCCTAGCTGTCACATAAACCCTGATCTCTAGGAAGAAAACAGTGCCTCCATGACAGTCAGGTTTTTAGTGATTGATAACAGCTTTAAAATGCTATTTCTTTTATAAGGTATTTGCATTTTAACAGAGTACAAACCTCAAGCCAAAGGAAAACTACACACAAACGCAGTTTGCAGTGATTTTTTTTCTTTCATTCCCCTCTAGACTCGAGCTACTTGGAAAAAAAAATTAGCTGCCTGATTATTTAACAAGGAAGATATCAAAATCTACAAATCACTCATTGCATATCTAGAGTATTTTCCTATGCATAAACAAAATAAGGGTCAGTCCATTGGCTTCTCCAGTGCTCAGCTCCTGCAGGTTTCCCAGCGCCCCACTAAGGGTTTCACAGGAGATTTGGGGGTTCAGTGTCCCCCACCCACCACTGTGGACACTTCTCTCTGTATTTCGGTGGCTGGGCTTCCAGGCAGTCTTGATTATAGAGCATCATAGGAATTCCTCTGCATTCTAGGAAGCCACAGCCATGTCCTAGCCAACAAGATCTGGACCTCAATGGGCCTGGGGAGGGTGGGGCTGCCTCCCAGGGATGGGGCATTCCAAGTCAGCCCTAGGGAAGAAAGGGGGATCACAGGGGTATTTTTGTATCTGTCATTCTTTCTTAAGTTAGCTTTACGTCTTATTACCTAATCCATTGTTATGCTAGTGTTCTATTAATATTAATAATTCTTAATACTAAACTTCTCTCTTCAAACTAGTTGAAATCAACAAAAACCAAATATTCTTTCTCTGTTTGCCTTTATCTTGATAGGGCACCAAACTCCCCTCTCTCTTCATTCATGTCTTCTTCCCTGTTCCTTCCCCGCCACCAAACAACTCAGCGCAGCACAACTCTTTCTAAGACCTTGATTTTACTTTCCCACATAGGTGCTCACCAAAAGGCACTCCGTGTGTGTGTGTGTGTGTGTGTGTGTGTGTGTGTGTGTGTGTGTGTGTGTAGAAATATAATTCATGGAGAGAGAAACAGAAAGAAAACAGAAGATCTAACAATGTGCTGAAGAAGTGCACTGGAGGAAGTTGTAATGTGGCTTGCCGGGGTGCAAGAAGTCTGCTATGAGGGGTAGAACCAGGGGAGCTGTGGTTGTCCTGATGGAAGAAGATGAATTTGATGGGCCTTGCCCCATCCCCAATTTTTCTTCTTTGAAGGTGGGGAAATACCTAACTGGGTCCACCACTTTGTGACCACAAGGCAACAGATACAAGGGAAATCTGAACTCTGGTAGTTGTAGCTGCCTGCCTCCTGGATGCCTTGTTAGGAGCTGGAGCACAAGATGCCAACTAAAGCATTCCAACTTACTGCATCAGAACCACCAAGTATCGTCCACAGCAGCCCAGAGAAGATTCTCCATCCCTTTCCTAATTGTGAAAGAAACTTTATGTCATAGTCCCCGTTTCTGAACAATAAATCCTCTTTTTTTCCATTTCAGCATCATATAAAAGAATACATTTTTAGGCTTTGTGGGCTTATCTATTTTGTTACATCTATTAGGAACCTGACATTATATCATATAATATCTATAATTATATAATTAACACAGATAAAAATTGTGATCACTATGGTTCATTTTACAATATGGCATAAGCTGGTTTTCCTCAATAAAATGATGACATGTTTAACTTATATTTTACTAATAATATATGATTATATTGTCATATTATGTAATATAGTAACTGTCTACTTCTCATTTGTGTCCCTCATTAGAATGAATGACAGCCTAGAACAGTATGTGGCATCAAGTACTTCAGCAAGAAGCATTTCTTAGATAAATAAGTGTATCTTACTCCTCCTCCTGCAAAAATAATCACTTATTTTAAATTAGTCTATTTTAAGCAATGTGAATGTGTAATTGGAAGGTCAATTTAAATGAGTGGATCATTTTGACCTCTTACAGAAGCAGCCTTTTAAGTGTCTGTAATTAGTTTTAAAAATAAATTAAATTATTTTGTTATTTTAAGTCACCATAGGTGACTGGATTTCTGGGAAAGCAAGTCACTTCAGTAGCCTTCTGTCATGGCCATGGTCCTTCTTACATACCAGATCTGGTGTTTTAGTGAGTCAGACAGAGAGTACTCTTCCCCCTGAGGGGCCAGGAGCAAGATGCTGAGCCACCAAGTTTGCCAGTTAGTCTTCAAAAGCCATCTCGCACTCCAGTTAAGATTAACAGCATCTCAAAACAAGTCTCCTTTGTTTTGCTTATATACAGAAAATCTTCATGTGATGGTTATTAATCCTCTCTGCTATAAAGAAGAAAGAGCCTGTGTGGTAACATGTTGTCTTTCTCAAGTCAGACAAATAATTGATGGTTGAAATCAGCAAGGCCACCTCTCCAGGGTCTTTCCACATCTAGAATGTGAACAGATTAACGGTGGCCAACCTCACCATTAAAAACAACAACAACAAAAAAAACATTCCTCATGACCTTTTGGTATACATAAGTGGGCCCTGCCTCTACTGCAGCCTCTACAGCATGATTTACCTCAGCCATCCGTCCCTCTCTCTCCCATGTTTGCCCAACAAGCACCGCTAACCACTTCCCAAAAGGCTTTGCTCAGTGTGCACCAGAAAAACCAGAGCATGGCATGGTGTGCCCTGAGCCCACTCATTTGGCTCCAAAAGGACAACACCTGATCACAGCTTTCACTACAGAATTCTGTTCAGTGAACTTGACAGCCAGACTCCAGCCAACTCAATCCTAAGGCAGAAAGGTGTTCCCAGAGCTAAGTAATAGAACACATTTGTTTTCGAATGCTACAGAACAAACTATATAATTTCAGCAACCTAAAACAAAATATCTTTAGTATCATAGTTCTGCTGGCTCCAGAATTCGGGCACAGATTAGTTGGGTCCTCTCCTTCAAGGTCTTCTAAGAAGCTCCAACCCAGGTGTCATCCAGAGCTGGAGCCTAAGACAAGGCTTAGCTGAGAAAGAATCTGCTTCCAAGCTCCTATGGTTATTCGAAGGAATCACTGGAACCTTAGGAATGCTTGATGTGTGCTCTACTCTGAGCTGACCTGTGGCTCTCTACAGCCCCTTCCTTAAAGTCAGCACTAAATTAGATAGAATGAGACAAAAACAGGAAGTGACAGGGGAAAAAGTAGATGGAAGAGAGAGAGAGAGAGAGAGAGAGAGAGAGAGAGAGAGAGAGAGATAACAGCCAGAAGATAGGAGATGAGAGCAAGGTTGAACTCATCATACCACCAAAAATCAAGAAGTGACTTTACAGATAACTCATTGCCAGGACAGGTGTGGCATACAGAAGTCAAGAGAATCCTAGAGTATTCTAGAGTGCTAGCTTTGTTTTTCTTTCATGTTCCCTCATTCAGTCTGAGATAGTAAGTTTCTGAAAACAAGGTATTGGAGAGAAACAGGAGTGTCAACTTGAAAAAATGCCTTTGGATTTATTTCTACATCTTCTGAGACTGAGCCAATAAACTGAACTATTCGTGGACTAGGATCAATTCCTGAGATTTTTAAATAAGTGAAGGACAGCCAGCCCCTTGCCTGCCCGTGCAGAGAGAGCAGCTGGAGATGGAGGAGACTGGCCACCTCCCCTCAGTGGACATCCCCAAAGAGATGGAAGCTTGTCCCATCCTCTGTTTCCCTGAGTCAAAGGAAATTTTTTCATTAATTGCTCAGAAGGATGCTGGGCTTCCTCATTAAACTATGGGCAGCCCCCTTTTCTGCTCTCCTATTTCAGACCAGAATGACATCTTTGGGAGGGAAACTCAGATTCCCAGTGTCCCATCCCCATCCCACCCCTGCATCTCCAAGCTAAGAAAATGGTTTCCAGAGCCCATTTCAGAGGTCCTTCCCACAGATCTGCATCACGGCGATGTTTTCCACTCCACCTGCCACTTGCCTCCTTCCTAAGGGGGAAAACTAGTCAAGTCCTTTTCTTTAATAGGTTTCTGATGAACTGTGAGAGTGTGTGAGTGTGTGTGCGCGCACGCGTGCATTTCTACTGGAGCTTGAACTCAGAGCTTCATGCTAGCACTTGAAACCCACCTCCACTTCTGGCTTTTTTTGCTGGCTAATTGGAATTAAGAGTCTCACAGACTTTCCTGCCTAGGCTGGCTTCAAACCATGATCTTTAGATCTCAGCCTCCTGGGTGGCTAAGATTACACGCATGAGCCACGAACACAGAGCTCTGATCAAACTTTTTCATCGCAAGACTGGGGCAGATTTTGCGGTCATGATTCCAACACCAACAAATTTCCTTGTAGAAGATATGTACCAACCAGGTATCCGAATCATATGAAGAAGGCTCTTGTTTGACAGAATTTAGGCAGATCTGTTTGGCAGAGGGAGCGAGGGAAGGAGCCGCAGAGCAGATCTTCAGCAAGTGTGGCTCAGGTCTGCAGAAGCTCACAAACCATTGATGGTGTACGGCCATGAGAACTTGGACTGAGCTGCCAGGTTGTACCCTACAACCAGGATACATTTTAAACATTCTTTTATTCCTAATATTTATTCATAGGTCAAGCCTCATATTTCATTGCATTAATGCACTCCTGTTGCACTTGTTTTGTCTCCCTGGGGTATTTTGCATATCCAAATGGACAAAAACAAATTCATTCCAGGTTCCTGCAGCTTCGGAGTCTGGGCCTCTGGTGCTCCCTCCCCTCCAGGCTGGCAATTCTGCTCTCTTCCGCCTTCTGATTCCCTTGTTCACATTTTCTGAATTGAGCACATGTCTCACTTAGTTTTGTTTCATCCTCTTCCCTGGAAAAAAAAAATGTCAGGCTAGAGGTAATTTTTCCATGATTTAAAATCCAAGCATTCCAAACTTTGCCAATTCAGAATGTCCCTTTAGTTCTAAAGAGACTATAATAAAAGAAGGATTTATTAATTCTGAGAGTAGCTCTTGTCAAAATTCTTTCAATAACCCTTTGTCCTTGAACCAGACTCAACTGATCAGCTTGAGTGGTTTAAAAAAAATGTATCCAACCCCCCCACACTTAGCATAACAATGTGATCCAGCAAGTAAATCCATCAGAGAAAAGTTCACCTGGGTTGTCTTCCTTCTTAGAAGGTTGCACTTCAAAACCTGCCCCACTCAAAATATTGCTCCCCACCCGCACTGGGCTTTCTCTTCAGATTACCAGTAGTTATTTTATAAATTTTTTTTATCAAAATGTAAGTGCTTTAATGTAGATAAGTTTCCAATGCACAGCTCGTGAATTTTTATAAGTTGAATACCATTGCGTGCAAGTGGCAGATCAAGATGTACAGTGTTGCCAGTACCCCCAACGCATTGCTCAAGTCCCCTCCCAGTCATTAACGCAGCCAAATGTAATTATAATACTGACTCTGTCACTATCTAAAATGAGCATTGCCTGGTTTGGACTTCACATAAATGGAATCATGCCACATGTGTTCACTTATGTCTAACTCTTTTGTTCAGATATTTTTCCCATAAATGGACTCTACATTACCATGGATATCATTAATTTATTCTTTTCCATTACTATATAGTATTCTCTTTAGATATACCACACTTCATTATACTGTTGTTGACACCTGTGTTTCCAGGTTAACAATGATGAGTAACAGCTGATGAAAACATTCTATTACTTGTGTTATGGTGCACACATTTATGAGTGTTTGTCAGGTGTAGACCTAAGAATTGTTGCTCTATAGGCTATGTATATGATTTTATTTTATAAAATAGTCTGTCCAAATTTTCTAAAGTGATGTTACCAATTTAAGCACCCACCGGCAATATATGAGAATTCCTGTTCTTCACATCTTCTACAATGTTCAGTATTGTCGACTTATAAAATTGCAGATTTGATTTTGTATAAAGCAAGGAGAGCTAAAAGAGAAAGGGAAAATGAAAGGGTAATGGGGGAATGAATATTATCAAAGCATTCATGTATAGAAAATACCCCAATGAAAAACATTATTTTGTACAATTATAAGCTAATTTTTTCTTCTAAAAAGCAACAGACAGAAATGATAATCTGTCTGTACCTTACCTCAATAATAACAACAACAGCCGAATGCCAGTGGCTCATGCCTGTAATCCTAGCTACTCAGGAGGCTGAGATCTGAGGATGGCAGGTTGAAGCCAGCCTGGGCAGAAAAGATCATGGAATGTTTATTTCCAATTAACCACCAAAACCAGAAGTGGTACTGTGGCTCAAGTGGTAGAACACTAGCCTTGAGCACAAAGAGGCTCAAGGATAGCGTACAAGCCCTGAGTTCAAGTCCACAACCAACATAATAATAACAATAATAGCAACAAAATATCAAATATTAAAGGTGGAATGAATTGGAAGCATGCTCATGAGTGTTCTGTCACTGTGGCATTAATTACTCTGTAGTACGTTTCTTTTTTTTTTTTTCTTTTTTCTTTTTTGTACCAGTCCTGGGGCTTGAACTCAGGGCCTGGGTACTGTCCCTGAGCTTCTTTTTGTTCAAGGCTAGCTGACTTTTTCTGTTTCTATGGTGCTGAGGAATCGAACCCAGGGCTTCATGCATGCTAGGCAAGCACTCTATCACTAAGCCACATTCCTAGCCTTGCACTGCATTTCTTTACTGGCTTCTTTTTTTTATGCCTTTTAGTGATTTGTTGGAAATTTTTCAAAAATTCTGGATACTGGCTGTGATGCTTTGTGATGAAGTATCCCCACCAACAAATGTGATGAACATTGGTCCCCAGTTGTTGGTGTCACTTGGGGAGATGATGGAAAGAATAGGATCTGGGACCTACCTGGAGGAAGTAGTTCATTACAAGAATGACTTTGAAGATTAGCTTCAGCCCGGGGCTCATATTCTCTCTCTCTCTCTCTCTCTCTCTCTCTCTCTCTCTCTCTCTCTCTCTCTCTCCCTCCTTCCCTCTCTCCCTCCCTCCCTCCCTCTCCCCCCAGCCTCCTCTCCTTCCCATCCACCATTAGATTCTGTCTCACTATGGATCCAGAATCCACACAGCCAAGAAATATGGGCTGAAACTTCTGAAGCCTTAATCCAGAATAAATAATTGTTCCCTTTAAGTTGTTCTCTCCAAGATTTTTGTCACAGGTATGGAAAGCTAACACAGAAAACTGAAGTTGAGGAGTAGAGTTGTTAGTGTGACTAAATCTGACCATGCAGTTCTTATGTGTTTGCAATGAGCTTACAAGAGGAGTTTGGAAAAGTTTGGAGATGGGGGCTAGTTAAAGCCTAGAATGTTGTAAGCAGAGATTAATGGATTAATCCAGTGGAAGCTCAGAAGAGCAGAATGTTGATAGAGGCATTGTATTCATAAACTTCTTTATTAAATGGCAACTCATTTGAACAACTACTTAAAGATTTTTTTTTAAGAAATGTAGAAAGGTAATGATTTTGCTCAGGAGATTTCAAATGGGAGCACAACTCTATTGGGAATTGAATTACAAGTCATCTGTGCCACATTTTAGCAAAGAATTTGTATACATTTTGTCAGTGCCCTGAGACTTTGTGAGAGACTGAGCTGTGTTTTGTTTTGTTTTTGATAGTCCTGGGGCTTGAACTCAGGGCCTGGACACTGTCTCTGAGATTCTTCTCAAGGCTAGTGCTCTACCATCTGAGTCACAGTGCCACTTCTGGCCTTTCCCAAGAACTATAGTTTATTGGAGGTGAGTTTCACAGACTTTCCTGCCTGGGCTGGCTTCAAACCACTGTCCTTGCATCTCAGCTAGGATCGTAGGTGTGAGCCACTAGCACTCAGTTAAGACTGAGTTTTACGATAACAGACTACTTAATCTTGTGAAGGAAATTTCAAGGTAGCCCAGAACTCAGGCTGTGGTATGGTTATTGCTAGATGCTTTTAACTAGTTTTGAGAACTGAGGGAAAAGGACAGAATAGAAATACTTTCAAAGCTTGCAGTTTGATATGTAGAAATATATGTTAACAAGTAAATCCCCATCTGTATAAGTAAATTAATAAAAATCATTTTTTCCTTCATTTAACTTGCAGTTTGGTCAGACAAGCCAGTGTAAAATAGAAGCTTTAAAAGGCACAGTTTCATGGCTGGCAATGTGGCTTAGCAGTAAAGTGCTTGCCTAGCATGCATGAAGCCCTGGGTTCAGCACCACATAAACACAAAAGGCCAGAAGTGGCGCTGTGGCTCAAGTGGTAGAGTGCTAGCCTTGAGCAAAGGAAGCCAGGGACAGTGCTCAGGCTCTGAGTCCAAGCCCAAGAACTGGAAGAAAAAAAAGCACAGTTTCTGAAGAGATTAATGACATTTAAAAGAAGCCAAGTGTTTGCTTCAGAACAACAGAAAAACTGCTTTAAGGGCATCTGAGCAATTGGCCAAACTCCACCCCTAGAAGGCTCAAGGGTTTGAAAGAACACACTCACTTGAAAAACTTTGCCTTAAGAAGAAAAAGCCTCTAAGGCCTCCAGGCACTTACTTGCACCAGGCCTTCTGTGAAGTTCCTTCCTGGAATTCTTTTCATTACCCAGGCACTCAGAGGCTGCTGCAGCCTTGGTCCAAAGGGTCACCCCAGACACCGGACGCGGTGCTACAGGATACTGTTTACCTGCTGAGTTTGGTCTTGCTTTGCTTAATCCTTCTTTGCTAATCTGCTCTTGTGGACTCAGACTATTACTGTTTGCTGTTGTAACTTGAATGTATGTAACTTTTTTATTTTATCATGGCCCCCAGATAAGAGTTCACTTGAGTCTCTGAAAGTACTATGTGCGTAGAGTGTACAAGGCTGCCACCGTAAAGAACTTATTGGAGAAAGCTTAAGTCCATTTGGTATTATGAGATAGGCCAGGAGCAGAATGTTTGGGTCTGAATATAAAATATCCCCCCACAATCTCAGGTGTTCTGCTAGTGGTGCTAATTTGGAGAGGTGGTAGAAACTTTAGAAGGTGAGGCCTGTCTTAGGAAGTAGGCCACTACAGGGAAGGGTGACTCTGAAGGGTGTACCTGGTCTCTTGCTCTCTACTTCCTGCCAACCATGAGGTTAACATGCCCCGCCACACTCCCACTGTCATCATTTTCCTGCCTCACCCCAGTGCCAGAGTCAACAGAGGCAAGAACTATAAACAGAAACCTCTGAAACTCTGAAGCAAATTTTGAGGTCCTAAAGTTGTTCATGTTAGGTGCTGTAGCACAGCAGTGCAAAGTCAGACTGGTGCGTTGGTCCTTTAGTGTTTATAAAAAAAAAAAACAAAACAGTATTTCCTTCTGCATAATGTAAATATCATTTGCCCTTGCTTGCCACTTCATTGTCTTTATTGATAAGAAAAGAGATTTCTAAAGCAGGTACAGGTGGCTCATATCTATAATCCTAGCTATTAAGTAGGCTGAGATCTAAGAACCAAGGTTTAAAGCCAATGAGACACTTATCTCCAATTAATCACACACACACACACACACACACACACACACACACACACAATGGAAGTGGAGCAGTGTCTGCAGTGACAGAGCTCTAGCTTTGAATGAAAAAGATAAATGACCATCTCCAGGACTGAGTCCAAGCCCCAAGACAGCTGACAGAGAGGAGAGAGTGAGAGAGAGAGATCCATTTAGACCCATTTCCTGTGTAAGGATCAGGAAATATTTCTCCCTTTTTTTCTCACTATGACTTTATCTTGTTTTACTAGAATAAATCCTTGATAAGATTTTTTTATCTTTGCATATTCCAAGGTCTTAAATATGTCCTCCAATATAAATATATTGTTTTCTTTTTAAAAAATCATTTCACATTAAGGCCTATGATCCAGCTCAGGATTGACTTATTTTACATATGGTTTGAGACCAGACAAAGTTCAATGTTCATATTCATATCCATATTCATTTCCAATTGACCCATTCAACATTTACAGAAAAAAGAAAAACAGCCTTTGGCACTGTTATGCCTCAGATATACGTAGATCTCTGTTTCTAAACTCTCTATTCTATTCCTTTAATCAATTTGTCTATCCTTGGTCTAAGAAAATAGTTTTAACTACCATGGCTTTTTGTTTTTGTTTTTGGGGCTTCAGATCTGGGCCTGGGCACTGTCCCTGAGCTCTTCACCTCAAGGCTAGTACTCTACCACTTGAGCCACAGTGCCACTTCCAGTTTTCTGGTGGTTATTAGAGATAAGAGTCTCATGGACTTTTCCTGCCCTGGCTGGCTTTGAACTGAGACCCTCAGATCTCAGCCTCCTGTGTAGCTAGGACTACAGTCATGTGCCACCAGTGCCCTGCCTACCATGGTTTTATCAGAAGGTTTAGTGCCTGAAAGTTTACATCAACTACTTTGTTCTTGTTCAAGATTATCTTCACTATTTGTATAAGTGTGAATGTGTGCACACGCACACACACACACACACATGCACATGTGTATCAGCACTGTGGTTTGAGCTCAGGGATTCCACCTTTATTTGGCTTTTCCTGCTCAAGGCCAACTTTTCTCATCTTCAGTTATTAATTGGAGATAAGAGTCTCATGAACTTTCCTCCCCTGGCTGGCTTTGAACCACAATCCTCCATTTCAGTCTCCTGAGTAGCTAGAATTACAGACATGAGCCACCAGCCCCTGGCTGTCTTCACTATTCTTGACCATCTGCATTTAAGGATAAATTTTAGAACTGATTTCTCAATTTCCATTTAAAATGACTAGAACTTTTTGGGGAGCACCTACTGTTTTATCTTTATCTTTTTATCTTTAAGTGGTTGGACAGATAGGTTACAATTTAACATGCCCATTCGTGTGTACAATGCATGTAAATCAGAATCACCCCTTCCATAATTCTCCCCCTCTCACCTAATTCTTGCTCCACCAGTCATGTGTCCCAATTCCATTTTCACATATGTACATTGAGTATTAAAACTGTAGTCATAAGCTGGGCAGCAGTGGCTCATGCCTATAGATCTGAGGATCATGGTTTAAAGTCAGCCCAGGAAGGAAAGTCCATGAGATTCTTAACTCCAGTTAACCATCAGAAAACCAGAAGTAGAGCAGTGGCTCAAAGTGGAAGAACTCTAAGGAAAAGAGCTCAGGGACAGTGCCTAGGCTCTGAGTTCAAACCTCACAAACAACAACAACAAAATAATTCTAATTGGCTGTTGTTGACAAAAACATAATTGAATATTGACATCATTATATGTGGTTGCCTTGTTAACTTAACAATTATTAATTTTATTAATAGTAACAGTGCACTTTTTTTTATTCTTTTGGAATGTCTGTGAGTATAGTCCTGGCATCTCCAAAGAAACTTTTTAGCTCTTCCTTTGTAATACATATAGCTTTAATTTTTCTGTTTCACTTGACTGCCTAGGAATTCTTATACAATGATGAATGAACAAGTGAATAGAAGATTTCCTTGCCTGATTCCTAGCATCATGGGCAAGATTTTCACTACTTTATTGAGAGTAATGTTTGTTGTGAGATTTTTATGTTTGGTGCTAATATGATTTTTCACATGCCCTTTGCCATCAAGAAAAATACTTTCCATACCTAGTTTGCTAAGCTTTTTTTTTCACAAATTGCTGTTAAATTTTACCAAGTGCAGTCAAATGAACTGAACAACTCATGGAGGGGAAAGAGAAAGGGGGAGGAGAGAGGGGGGAATGAGGGAGGAGGTAACAAACAGTACAAGAAATGTATCCAGGGCTGGGAATATGGCCTAGTGGTAAAGTGCTCACCTTGTATACATGAAGCCCTGGGTTCGATTCCCCGGCACCACATATATAGAAAATGGCCAGAAGTGGTGCTGTGGCTCAAGTGGCAGAGTGCTAGCCTTGAGCAAAAAGAAGCCAGGGGCAGTGCTCAGACCCTGAGTTCAAGCCCCAGGACTGGCAACAAAAGAAAAAAAAAGAAAGAAAGAAATGTATCCAATGCCTAATGTATGAAAGCGTAACCTCTCTGTACCTCAGTTTGACAATAAAATTTTAATAAAAATAACAATAAAAAATTTTTTACCAAATGCTAAGTTTTTAAATCTTATTAAAGTAATCATATTCGGGGGCCCCTTTGAAATTCTGACTTAATTCCATCATGATCACAGAAGTATTGTATATGATTCTGAATTTTTGGAATTCGTTGAGGCTTGCTTTATGGCTCAGTATATTGTAGTAAATGTTTTGCGTGTACTTGAACACATTTCCTCTCTGCCTTTAGGAGGCACAAGGTCCTCTGAGTCAGGTAAGTTTGGGGCCATATTAGCTCATATTTTTGATAAGCTTACTAACTATATTCATGATAAATCAATAACAGAAAAAGAACTAATGTATCACTAAATGCTTGGAAATGAAGCAATTCACAACCAACTAATACACACATGAAAGAAATCTTATGTAAAGTGGTACTTGTGGAATAGTTCCTACCTTCAAAGCTACATATAAAGGAAGATGGGAAATACCTTAAATGAATCTTTCAATACTGTAAATACTGTAAAATACCCCACACATACACCTTACTGGCGACAGTTGACAATGTCTGGAGACATTCTGATTGGGCACACCTTGGAGCGGGGGAGATTGATGTGTAAAGACCAGAGATGTTAACATGCAGCCAACGTGTCACAGGATGATCCTCCCACTGGAGAAGTCAAGGCTCAGCAATGCTGAGCTGAAATTTTATATTCTTCCATAATACTGCTTGCCCCCAAATCTACTTTCTATGACATTTATTACCATCGGATCGCTTTTACTTAGTAGAACGTGTTATACCTGTTTATCTTCTGACTTTCAACTTAACCATGTGTCATTACATTCAGTCTATCTCTTTAAAGAGGAACAGAGCTGGATTTTCGTTTTTTATTCATTCTGAGTCATTTTAATTTGAAGGCATTCATCCATTTACAATCAATATGAATTGATATATTCTGTTCATATCTATCATATTATTTATTCTATTTGTTCCATTTATTCTTTGTTTCTTCTTTTTCCTTTTCTTTTGTCTTTCTTCCCCTAATTCAAATGTTTTTAGAAAATTTATTCCCTCCCCCACAGGTTTATTGCCCATGTATTACAAGTTTCTGTTTTTAGTGGACCTTTTAGAGATTACCAGTCAGAGATTACCAAGTACTCTTCTTCTCTTCAGGAAACAGAGGAGCCTTTGACCGTTTAAGCTGCACAATAACATTTCTAAAGTATGCCTTGTTACTGTTGCAGGCAATATAGTTTAATATTTTTCACAGAGCCACCCTTTCTTTGCACTTGTTCCTGCATTTCCATACTTCTATGTTGGAACATTATCCTTTTGCTTGAAGAACTCCATTTACTATTTCCTTTAGTGTTCATTTGCTACAGATGAATTCTCTAAGATTTTGTTGGGTTTAAAACATCACATATTACTTTCTGTTCATTTTGAAAACCATCTTCCTGGTTCCTGGGTATATATAGAATTTTAACTTTACAGTTGACTTCCTTCAACACTTTGCATATCCATTGTTTCCTGGCTTCCATTCATTTTCTTCAAAGTCTGATTTTGATAATTAGATCTTGTTTTCCACCATGCCTACAACTTTTTATAAGGCCTAAGAAATCATCTTTGTGTATCAATACACTAACACAATTTTAAAATGTTTCTTGGAAGATTGAGAGCTAGCAAATCATCTGACCCAGGCAAGTAGAGTATACTGCCAGTTTTCCCTTGTGCCTAAGTACAAGGGCCTGTCAGCTGTTGGAACTGAAAATCTGGACTCTCCTAGAGCCCATCCTCCCCAATTCCAATTGAGTTTCCTCATCACTGTGCACTTCCCTGTCTGCTTAGCTTTTGAGCTTCTTGCCACTGTTTTCTGCTTTGTTTCTCAGTATCACATCTCACATATGTTTATCTTCCAAGGCAACAAATGCCTGCAGGAGAAACTCTAGACAGAATATTGAGTTTAGGATTCCACAGCACCCTCTCCTCTCATCCTGGCTCTAATTCTGGTTGTCTTGGAAACCTTTGAACTCTGATATTTGACACATAGCCTAGTGAGTACTTACTACAAGCTTCCATTTCAGATGTCTAGGTTCTGAGCCCCACAATTTGCCCCACAATTACCAAATATCCAGAAAGAAAAGTTGATAGTGAGAGCCAAGCTTACATTAATATATTTTCCTTATCTTAGAGGTTTTAATTTGCCTGGCCCTGGCTGCCTCAATTTCCCTTTGTTGCTTACAAACATCTGTTTTATGGTTCTTCTTAGTAGGAGGGTTAGACTGCTACTAGTTACTCAATTTTAATGGAAAAAGCAGAGGTGGTAATTACTTTTTAATAGGTTACAAGCAATACAGAGTTAAGAGATAATTGGATTCATTAAATTATTTGGTTAATTTGACTAATAACTACCTTGAATTTCTTTACAGTACCACTGTGCAAAGGATTTCTAATGTTAAGACCATTCTTTTAGCTCTAATTTGTGAATTTAAAGTTTGTGTAAGGAATAAAATTATTTAAGCTCATAGGTACATCAGATAAAAACAGATACTAAACATGGCAATTACCAATGTCATCAGAGTGGCTTGAGATCCTAAGACACAGATTGCTCGTAAATACACTATGATTCAGAGAGAGTGTGTAACTCCCCCAAAACTCTAGCACTCGCAATGAATGTGTTAGGTGATGGTTGGGTACTTTGTCAAGTAGGGTAATTAATTTTTTACTAGCATACTATAGTAAAATAATTTTCTGTGAGACTTGTAAGACAGAAAATATTGTACTCTAAGTCAGAACTGGGTTTTATCATGTAAGTAAAATCATAACAGTATTAGAAACCACAGTTTACTCTTTGAGCTTTACTTGGAAGTTAGAGTTTACACTGTGGAGATTTTCCCGTGTCTTCTCACCAGAACTAGAGACAGTATACAGAAAGAATTCTCTATTTCTTATAAATTACTTAATGAATTCATTCCAGAGAAGCATATTTGGCTTATAAAAGGAAACTGAAGATATATACTTTTTAAAACTAAGGAGGGAGAAAAGTTACTACATAAGCAGGAAGCTTCAGACCTTACCTCTAAATCATAGCAAATAGTTACAAATGAAGCACAAAGCACTCAATAGATATCCAATAAATATTTGATGATATTGATTTCTTGCAGCCTACAATAACATTTTGCTGGGGCTTTGATAATAATTGGGTACCTCATCTTCATACCTTGACACAAAGGAGTTTGGGATAATTCATCATGTTTCTCTAGGATTCCAAGTAACAAACACCACACACTAAATGAGAGCAAGTTGGCTTCATGGGGCTCCTTCCAGCCCTGTGACTTTGGAATTAATAATAATAAACACAGACTAGCATCTTTATAGACAAAATCAGTGTCCAAAACTGAAAGCATCTTTAAGACACTGATTGAACATCTTCCTTGTCTTTAAAAACTATGGAAAGTATGTTTTTGCTCATTTCACAACTCATCAAGCACATAGAGGTCAAACAACTTAACAAAGGCACACAATGTATCTACCTCAGCTAGAAAAAGCCCTAGGTCACAAGGTGCTGGTGGCTCATGCCTCTAGTACTAGCTACTAGCTTCTCAGGAAGCTGAGAGCTCAGGATCAGGGTTCAAAGCCAGATCATGCAGAAAAGTCCATGAGACTCTTATCTCCAATTAACCACCAAAAAGCTAGAAGCAGAACTGTGGCTTAAGTGGTAGAGCATGAGCTTGGACAAGAAGGTTCAAAGATAGTGCCTAGGCCCTGAGTTCAAGGTCCAGGAATGGCAGGGGGAAAAAAAGCCCAAAGGTCCCCATTGCCAATTCAATAAATTGTTGATTAGTGTTGACTTATTGCTTATAATTGTAGGCCAAATTCTAACCACTGGACTATTTTAATATAGCAATATAGCTATACTATATAGTTGTAGCATCTTTTCTTTTTTTTCATTACTGGTTCTTGTATTTGCTAGATTGGCATTCTAGGGCCAAGCTATCCCATCAGCCCTTTTGAAACAGTGTCTCACTCCTGCCCAGCTGTGTGACTGAAATGTGCTTCTCTTGTTTACATTTTCACAAAGCTGGGATTACTGGTGCCCACAGCCACGCACAATTATATGGGCAAGCTCATTTCATGATATTTTGTGCATCTCAAAGTAGTTCTCAACTTCTTGAATGCTTCAAAAGGTAAACTGCATGATGAAGGTTTAAGAGAAGATGGGAAACAGGGAATTTTGCCCAACAATAAGATGAAACAACCATATACTTGTTGAAACTTAAAGAACCCAAAGAAGGTTGAGAAAATATTTTATCATTTGAGTTTATGCAGTAACTAAATCAAGCATTTGTCACTTCTATACTCCTGCATTTTAATTGCCCACGAAGTGAGGTCCGTGGAAGATGTTGTGAACAAATTCTTCCTCTTTTTATCCATCGCTCAATTCACTTGTGCCTTTGGTTAACAGTATGCAATATGCTGAACTTCTTTCAAAACCTTGAAACTGTCTCACCAGCCTCAGGGTAAAAGGGAAATTGTGTCAGTAGCAAGCAAACTGCCAGAAGGAGCAGCTCAAATGTTTCCCAACATCCAGTCAACACCTGGCAAGCATCTAGTGGCTGGAAGAGCTTGTGCCCACTGGAACAGATGCGGAGGCTGGATAAGGTGAACACGTGTCCCGTGTTGGAATGTTGCTTGTTATATTTGTATTTCATTTTGCTGCTCTAAGCAGGCTGCTACCTCTTTCTATTCCGACAGCCCTTTTCTTTGCAAAGATTGGCAGAATACAGGGAACCAACTGTTCTCTCAAGGAAACCAAGGGAGTGGCTGGGGAAGCAATTTGGTCCATTTCTGAGAACTGGGCAGACCACCTGCTGAGCTTCTGACCCCCTCCTGAGCACCCTACTGAGAGGGAGCCTTCCTCTTTTTGTGTTCATCTTGCTCTTTTCCTCCAAAAAGGACTTTGCTCTAGATTACTCTGCTCACCGCCTTAACATTTCTCAGGTTGCAGTCAGAAGCAGAAAGTCCAAGAAATATATTCACAGATGTTCCCTTGTTTATTTGTTGACTCTGTGTAATTTGTTTGCCCTAATTTGTTTTTGTCTACCTTGGGACTTCCCTTTTTAATTTCCCTTTCTCTGTTTACCCCTCTTTGTGGAGCAGCGATCTGTTAAGCTGTGAGCAGCACACGCCAAATTAAAAAAAAAAAAAAAAGAAGAAGAAGAAGAAGAAGCAGCCACAACACTGCAGATTGTTTTAAGCACGGGCTGCCCCTTTGGGCTTGAAGGCCTTGCTTGAAGCCTGCACCTGCTCCTCCTCCTGAGACGTGGGGCCCCTGATCTTTATCCCTTGCCTTTAAGCTGCCTGATTCCTATTATCCAAAGTCAAACAGCGTTCTCTACATTCACGCCTCCAGCACTTGGCATGAAATTAATAAGCCTGGCTGATATATTTCCCTGGAAGCCTGCCACTCTTTAACAGTGGTGTTAGATTAAAAATTTTGGCATGGTTAATGAACAGGGAAGAGCTGAAGCCAAAAGTTTCATGCAGCAATGCAAAGATTTGGGGGTTATGAAAAGAATACCAACTTCCCTCCCATTTTCTGAATGCCATCCTAATTACAAGGTTAGATAACACACACAAGTAGGCAGTCAACACCAGAAGAAAGGGCATATTCTCAGGCTCTACTCCTATTTAGATTTTATCTGGCTTTTCAATCACAAGGCTCTCTGTTAGACTGGATTATCTAAAATTATAATAATGGCTATTTGTGTTCTAAACTGCCTCCATCATCCCAGGTCACTATTTTCCCTATAAAAAGGATCCTGTGGCTAGCTGGTCCACTGGCTCACATCTGTAAATCCTAGCTACTCAGGAGGCTGAGATCTGAGGACTGTGATTAGAAGCCAGCATGGGCAGAAAAGTCCCCTTGAGACTCTTATCTCCAATAAACTACTCAAAAAAGCCAGAAGTGGTGATGTGACGCAAGTGGTAGAGCTGTAGCCTTGAGCACAAATAGGCTCAGGGACAATACCCAGGCCCTGAGTTCAAGCCCCAGGACCAGCAAAAAAAAAAAAGAAAGAAAGAAAGAAAGAAAGAAGAAAGAAAGAAAGAAAGAAAGAAAGAAAGAAAGAAAGAAAGAAAGAAAGAAAAAAGACCAGAAAACCTGTGGTTGAGCACTGACAGCTCACCTATAACCCTACCTACTCAGGAGACTGAGATCTGAAGGTCAAGGTTTGAAGCTAGCCCACACAGGAAAGTCTGTGAGACACTTATCCCCAATTAACCACCAAAAAGCCACAAGTGGATCTGTGTCTCCTTTGATAAAGAGCTTGTCTTAAAATTCCATTGTTTATATGAAAGAATGACATTGCCCCATTTGTAAGGAAATGGAAGGACTTGGAAAAAATTATACTAAGTGAAGTGAGCCAGACCCAAAGAAACATGGACTCTATGGTCTCCCTTATTGGGTATAATTAGTACAGGTATAGGCAAGTCACAGCAGAGGATCACAAGAGCCCAATAGCTATACCCTTATGATCACATAAGATGATGCTAAGTGAAATGAACTCCATGTTATGGAAACAACTGTTATATCACAGTTGTAACTACTTTCAATGTTCCATGTGTATCTGTAGCTACTATTATTGACGATGTTCTTGTATCACCTTCCCGTGGTTATACCTACACTATCTCTGTAATCTTATCTGAGTATATTGGAAACCATGTATACTGGTATTAAAACTAGGAAATTGAAAGGGAATACCAAAATTGAGAGACACAGGGTAAAAAAAGAAAAACAACTACAAAAGCAATACTTGCAGAACTGTTTGGTGTAAGTGAACTGAACACCTCATGGGGAAAAGGGAAAGGGGGAGGGGGTGGGGGGGGTACGAGGGACGAGGTAACAAACAGTACAAGTAATGTACCCAATGCCTAACGTATGAAACGGTAATCTCTCTGTACATCAGTTTGATAATAAAAATTTGAAAAAAAAAAAAAAGAGCTTGTCTTGAACAAAAGAGCTCAGAGACAGCAGCCAGGCACTGAGTTCAAGCCCAAAGTCCAGAAAAAAGAAAAAGAGCAAGCATTGTCAATGAGTTTTGGAGTGAACATTTTGAAGTGAAAATCAACCCAACAAGAAACGGTTTTGAGTTTATTAACTGTCACAGTTAGGATTGCAGCACTTATTGTATAAGTCCACAGCCACACTGTGTAAACCTCTTCTAGACCCTATGCCAAGCTACAAAGAATTAGACTCATACAGAAGATGGAAAGCATCAGGGGTCCCAGTCACCAATGCTTACTGGATAAGGGTTTTACAAGGGTCTGCTAAAACCTAGGCAAAATCTTGTCTCCTAGGAATGTGGCTAGGAATGTGGCTTAGTGGTAGAGGGCTTGACTAGCATGCATGAAGCCCTGGGTTGGATTTCTCAGCATCACATAAACAGAAAAAGCCATTAGTGGTGCTGTGGCTCAAGAGGTAGAGTGCTAGCCTTGGGCAATAGGAAGCCAGGGGCAGTGCTCAGGCCCTGAGTCCAAGGAAAAGAAAAAAAGCTTGTCTCTTTCCATGGCCAATTCAGTGCTAGTTTTCTGTCCTTAATCAGGAGTGGTCATGAGAAAAAGTATCATATCAAAATTACTCAAAAGTCCATTTCCTACTGTAAAAAAAAAAAAATCACCCAAATGTAGAAGCCTGGGAATCACGTCACCTCCACTTGGAGGGGCCAATTGAAAAGCCCTTCCGACTCCGCCTTACTTATCAAAGAATTAAAGGAGAAATGTAAATGGTAAATACCCATCCCTGAGCTAAAACAGGAAGTATGACTAACAATCTTCTCTTAGGTTACTGAGAAGCAAAAGGCTTTAAAAGCATGTGAGGGTTTCATCAGGAGAGGAGGGTTGACCCTTGGTAGAGTGAAATCAATTTCATAGCAAGCCATTATGACAGGCGTCTACTGTATTCATAATTACAGGATCCTTCAAAGCTTTTTCTCAACATAAAGAAAGCATAAAGAGATCAAAGCTCCCAGACCACACATCATGCAGTTGAAAGTTGTCCCAACATGTTCCCTGCCTGCAAGACAAATAAGTTAAATATATTTGCAAATGTCAACTTCCTCCCATTTAATGCTTTTAAAATCAAGTCAGCAAATCTGTTTTGGGAACAGAAGTAGGATGACTCACAGATAGTTCCTTGGCTCATTACCCAAGCTTAGATAACAAAGCAACTCAATTTTAAGCACTCTGGGGTTACTGTTCTATGGTCCACATTCACAGGATGCTGTTAGGTTTGACCACTTGCATTCATAGTCCTGCCCCTTTGTACAATACCATGCTGTGGTGTGCTTACATCATTATTGTGTCACCTGAGAAGAATAAGCCCATTTTTTTTTAAATCACTCAGCTCTATTTTTCCTGAAAATTAATCGTGAGCATGCTTCTGTGACCCCACTGAAAGTTTTCTTTTTCAAAACAGACTTTTCCTAATCCCTAAATCCCTCTCAAGGGAGAATGAACTTTTGTGATAGATGGTCTGTGCCATTGTAAAGCCTGACCACCGTGTCCCAAAGTGTGTACTTTACCTTTCATCCGGGGCTTGCTTGATTTTAAGGCCTTCACTCCAGAACTACCTCGTTTATTATTTCCTTTACAAACTTTCTGTTCAACCAAACTCTCACCATTATACCACATCATACTACGGCTTACAGTTCCAAACTCATGGAACTCACTATTGTAAAAACTATAAAATAATTTCTGAGCCTCACCCACTGCCTAGAACATACATGTAGGTGCCATCCTGAAGTTAATGCCCTTTCTGACTGTGAGCTTGCTCAATAACCTTTGGTTGTAATCATAAGTTCTGCTTCCATGCATCCTATCTTCCTTTATAGCATGGTTCAGATCCAAAGATCTCCAAATGTACTTTGTGTTTCTCCAATTCTCTCCTACAGCAAGGAACCACTCATTCTCTCCTCAGAACATCTACTATGCCTGTTAACACTATTCTAGCCACAATGTCCCTTGTCATTTTTGTTTTATCTGCCTTAGTTCCTCAAGTAGAAAGTGAGTACCTGAAGAGCAGATCTTCACATCCTTGCTTTCAATCCTACCAGCTCACATTTCCTGAACAGAGAAAATGCACCATTACACTAGCTTTCATAGCCAAAAAACAATATGCATAGAAGAAATAAGTGAATGGACAATTGTTTATAGTCAGCCTGGTGCATTGAAGACCAAAATGCCTGTTTTCTAAAATGATTCTTCATGTTCTGATAGCACAAACTTCCTGGAACAACTGGCTCAGAGGAAAATAGAACACAGATAATTTCAAGTGGAGAATAGATCTGGGGGACTTAGAGGAGGATAGCATAAAAATGCATCTCATAAGTTGAAAACTGACTCTGCCCTTGCATCTTCCAGTACCAACCCAGTTGGTCCAGTTTAGAAATAATCTGAAGTATCTCCCCAGACTTCCCCATTCTTGTCTATTGTAAGCTTCTACTAAATGACCTATATCAACACAGAGACTAGCCATAACCTTGAGCTCAGGGAAGTGTCCTTACTGAGTAGCCAGGCTCAGGGACACTTTCCCGGTGCTGCAATAATGAAGTATCATAAATGTAGTTGCTTTAAGACTGTACAAAGTATTATTTCATTGTTCTGAATGTCAAAGTTCTCAGGTCTCACTAAGCTAAAATCCAAGATGTCAGCAGGAACTATGGGAATTCTACAGGATCGAGAGTGAGAATCCCCTTCCTTAACTTTCCCAGCTCCTAGAGGACAGCAGCATCCCTTGATTCATGCTCTCATTTTCCTAACTTCAAAGCCAACAATCTCAAGCAGGTTCTTGTGCCTCTCTCTCTTCCACATACAAGGACTCGAGTGCCTTGACCTCTTGGATAATCCAATATATATTTTATCTGTTCATCTCAAGATCAGCTACAAAACAAACTTAATCGTCACCTTAATATCTTTCACTGTGTAATTTCCAGAGATGGGCAAAGAGTGTCTGTCTTTGTATGCCATAATTCTGCCTACTACAGGCACACAGGCAACAGTAGCCACCTGGAACGGAGAAAAGTCACGAGGCTAGAGAACAGGACCAAGGGAGAGCACCCAGGGACAGCATCCCAGGTGAGCCCAGCAGTGCACCCTCCCTCCAGCTTCTCTTTCAGGAAATACCATGAAGCGCTGAACTTATGTATGTGAAGGAACTTTCTATGTCCTTCTATAATCTGGAAGGTCCCTGAGGAAGGGGCAACATTTGATGCTAAGACACTATTAACAAATGATAACACTTTAGGTTTCACTGGGTAAGTTATTTAGATGACTTCTAAAAGTACATCATGCACTTGTTTCTCAAATCGCCTTTGCAATTAGGCTGAGCTTATACCAAAGCAAAGTCAGTCTGTTCATGTGATCATCACATGTGAGTGAGAATAAGAATGAGACAGGGCTGGGGATATAGCCTAGTGGCAAGAGTGCCTGCCTCGGATACACGAGGCCCTAGGTTCGATTCCCCAGAACCACATATGCAAAAAAACGGCCAGAAGCGGCTCTGTGGCTCAAGTGGCAGAGTGCTAGCCTTGAGCGGGAAGAAGCCAAGGACAGTGCTCAGGCCCTGAGTCCAAGGCCCACGACTGGCCAAAAAAAAAAAAAGAATGAGACAAACCATGAACCACACTAACACACACTCCTCCTTTCTAAGCCTCTCTCTCCCCTTCCCTGTCTCTTCTCTCTTTCTTTTGTTTCTGTCTCCACACTACCCCCTCTATCTCTCTTTCATGTCTGCACACACACACACACACACACACACACACACACACACATATACACACACACACACGTTCTTGTATTGTCCTTAGACATCAAAAGGACCTCATTCTCAAATAGAAAGTGAAGCAAGAAAGCAGTAACTTTTCTATTACAATTTGCTGCTACCACCCCCGTAGGGGGTGCCAGTATGGGTCAGTTAATGTCCTGTGACAAGTGGGGGTGACATTCTTGATGGGGGAGTGTTTATCCTCACCATATGTTTTCTAGTATTGACTGGGAGTGTTAATTGGTGTTTCAGGAATCAGGAGGGGGAAGATCGAGGGCACCCAGGGAGACCTCATCATCTAGTGCCCCCTACCCTCAATTAGGAGGTTAACACATGTCTAAGCACTCATAATTTGTGCTGATCTACTGCTTAGCCAGCAAATGGATCCTACTTGGAATGTGCTATATGTCAGCCTTACAGTTTTTCTGTCTTCTAGTTTACTTAGCAAAGAAAAATGAAGAAGAAGAAGGAGAAGGAGAAGGAAAAGGAAAAGAGGAAGAAGAAGAAGAAGAAGAAGAAGAAGAAGAAGAAGAAGAAGAAGAAGAAGAAGAAGAAGAAGAAGAAGAAGAAGAAGAGAGGAGGAGGAGGAGAAGGAGGAGGCGGAGGAGGAGGAGGAGGAAGAGGAGGAGGAGGAGGAGGAGGAGGAGGAGGAGGAGGAGGAGGAGGAGGAGGAGGAGGAGGAGGAGGAGGAGGAAACTGTCTTCTTAAATATGGTGGCTACAGCCACATACAGGTGGCTTACACCTGTAATCCTAGAAACTCAAGAATCTGAGATGTGAGGATCCTGGTTCAAAGCCAGCCCAGGCAGGAAAGTCTGTAACACTCATCTCCAATAAACTACTGAAAAAAGCCAGATATGGAGCTGTGGCTCAAGTTGTAGAGTGTTAGCTTTGAGCTAAAGAAATTCAGAGACAGCACCTCAGGCCCTGAGTTCAGGCCCCAGAACCTGTGTGCACATGCACATGCACATACACACACAAACACACACACACACACACAACATGGCTACAAAATAAAAGCAAGTGTGAATTCACTGAAATCCTTGAGTAGAATTCACTAAAGTCTTTACTTGCAGCAAGATATCCTGGCTCAGTCCCTTGGCCTAGGAAGCCCCTCCCTCCAGTCCTGCCTGAGCACTTACCTTCTCATTTCTCATCACCCACTCCCACCTGCCTTCATGGGGGAGCAGTCATTCCTTCCCCAGTCTCTCCAGGCCCTTCCTCTCTTCCCCTCTTCTCCTCCAAAATACTTTATGAATATTCAGCCTGGCTACAAGTAACAACATTCCACTTAAAAGTACACGGAAAAGGGAAATCTCAAAATGGAAAAAGATCCTATTGCTAAAGATGCTCAATCTAATAAGGCTGCAAAATCAAGAGTAAGGTAGCATCATCCATTGTGTTGAAACAACTCATCTCAAGGCCAGTGTGGACTAAAGGATCAAGAGTCCTTTAAATGGGGGCTGGGGATATAGCCTAGTGGCAAGAGTGCCTGCCTCGGATACACGAGGCCCTAGGTTCGATTCCCCAGCACCACATATGCAGAAAACGGCCAGAAGCGGCGCTGTGGCTCAAGCGGCAGAGTGCTAGCCTTGAGCGGGAAGAAGCCAGGGACAGTGCTCAGGCCCTGAGTCCAAGGCCCAGGACTGGCCAAAAAAAAAAAAAAAGAGTCCTTTAAATGTTCTTGGGATTTAAATGTTCTTGGGATTTCCTCCTCCCGAATCCACATTAAGGAAATAAAAAGATATGTGATCAAAGTCCTGTGAATAATGTTTTTTATCACTAACTTGTTAGACACTGGGGGAAAAATCTTGAAATAGCAATTCCCAAATTTGCTTCCTCTATTGAATTATTAATCAAGAGTTGGTTTCCTATTTCTTATTACTGCTACTCTTCCTCAAGGGGTAGTAAGTAGAAAATACAGAAGTTGGTTCTTGGTTTCAAGTGCCTCAGCCCTAACTGGAAAGATTCACTGTCAGGAAGAGCAAAGCTCCCCAGGGTCTTCCCTAAGCCTGGCTACAGATCGTGTTCTGGGGTGAAAGTTGAAGGGAATGTAGAGAAGTAGCATATAAACATGGGGGAAGGGGGGAACAGAGGGATGCATGCATAAGTACATTCAGTGAAGCATGGAGGAGATCATGAAGTATGATGGAAACTGACAGCACAAAGACTCATAAAGGCCCGTGCTAGGAAGAACCCAGGAAATCAGCCAACTGCCACTGAGTACTTAATACCAGGAAAGCAATGGCCCTGGATGGTGTCTAGCCTGACAAGTCTAACACTCACACAGAGCTCCCAGTAACACACTGTAGCCGCAGAATAAATCCAGGAATGCCACAGAGTAGACAAGGCCTGTGATAGATAGCCTCATGAAGTCTCCTGCAGCCCAGAGTGGCAACCACACTGCCAAACATGGCTTCAATGAGCTTCAGTGAGGAAGAGAGGACGAAGAGGATGAGAGGGAGAGTCCTAGTGATACCTGCTGTGAGGAAGGAGTTGGCCACGACTGAGGGGACAGCAGAGGCATGTGTGATGTTTCAGAAGCAGCAATACAGGTACAGCACACTCAGAGGTCCCACAAAGCTTGAACATTGTACCTCCCAGAGTCATCAAAACCAGAAACAGAGTTCTCTCCCATTTTATAGATCATTGTCGCCAACCTCACCAAACAGTCCAGTTTTTAAATCTTCAAACTTGTGTCTGATCAGCTATAAAATCCCACACCTGGTTCACTCTGATTGCCCCTCTCAGACAAAGCCATTCTCCAACATCTCAACTACACAAGGTGAAGCTTCCTCTCACCCAGGCTTTTTGATCATCAGTCCCATCCCTCTCTCCACCTGCCATGCTGTAGGCAAAGTCACTTTGTGAGATACCACCTCACTGCCTGCTCTGAAACCTCAGCAGGTCTTCAGCCCTAAATTTAAGCCTCATGTTGTCCTGAGATCTCATGGCCACCAGAACCACCCAGTGCACCCATGTTCGTGCTTCATTCTCTGTAACAGAAACCCATTCCAGTTCCTCTCTCTTCTTGCCTCAAGCATATTTGAGAACCAAACTAGCAACATCTCAAAATCCCATCAAGTCTCAGTTCCTATAACACTCTCTCCTTTTTTTGATCCCATAGCACATATTAAACCATCCAGATCTTCAAACTCTTAATCATACTTTTCACAAGAGAAGTCTGTTACGTCTCTACAGCTCAGTTGCCCAACTTAGCCAAGCTCCCGTGGTCAGGAAAGTTCTATTTTCAGATGTTCAATGATGAAAGCACAGTATATTCTCCTTACATGTTTGTTGAGTATCCACTCCTTTTCTAATTCATCACTACTAGCTTCATGAAGACAACAAACTAGGCAGTCTACACAGGAGCAATGAGCACAGTGTAAGCCAAAGGATTCCCAGTGAGGGGGAAAAAAACTGCATTCATAAAGCTTGGGCCACCTTAGTGAAGACATGTATTTTTTTTTTATTTTTTTTGGCCAGTCCTGGGACCTGGGCTCAGGGCCTGAGCACTGTCCCTGGCTTCTTCCTGCTCAAGGCTAACACTCTGCCACTTGAGCTACAGCGCCCCTTCTGGCCATTTTCTGTATATGTGGTGCTGGGGAATTGAACCCAGGGCCTCATGTATACGAGGCAAGCACTGGGCCATATCCCCAGCCCTGAAGACATGTATTTAAAACTCACATTTGAAGTGATGTTGATGAGGCTTAATACCTCAATATTATTATTGTCATTGTGTGTAGCACAGATCTAAGATGGGAAGAAAGGTAAAAAAATTTTAAACAAAAAGAATATAACATCAGGAATTTTGTATTTAAGTAGTTTAAGCACATTTACCAGATGATAGAGTAAAGCAAAAGTCACAGCAGCTGTGTGTGCGTGTATTCTGTGTGATTATGACCAATAAAACAATGAGTTAGGTCACTAGACTTTACAACTGGTGTATAATAGGTATATGTTGGGACCAAGAAAGAAAAAATATACCTACCACACCAGAAAAAATAAAAGACATAATGAGCTAATTTCTCTCTTTTCTTCCACTCTCTGTCTCTCCCTTTCTCCCTTCATTCATCCCACCGTCTCTCCCTTCTCTTCCTCATTCTGTCTTTCTCTCTCTCTGACTGCCTCTGTTTCTCTGTCTGTCTCTGTCTGCCTCTCTCTTTCTCTTTCTCACACACATTTTATAGAGCCAAGAAATATATACATACATACATATATATGTTCTTCCTTAAAAGCCTCTTCTTCCTAACTTCCTCCCTTTGACTTGAAGGTATTATAAATGAGAACTTCAATAAGTTAATTCAACTAAAAAAGTTGTGTGTACTGTTTAGCAATCAAAAGAAAACTGGGTGGGTTTCAACAGAAAACAAGTTAGGGGGGGGGGGTGACAGCCTGTCTCTGTCAGCAGACATCCTTCTAGAGAGCTGTCTGAGTTGCCTATTCTAAACAACGAGGGCAGTGGGAGTAGAGGTGGCCACACTTACTTCAAACCTGAGCGGCTCTTTCTTCTTTTCTTTCTTCTCTAATTTAAAATTACAGAAGGAATATTTTATGAAAGACTGAAAATGTTTCACAGAAAAAAAATTATATTTGGCTTTAGCTTTTCACCAAAGTGTTACATTCTAAAACATGAAAGCCGTGTACTGTCTATACGCAAATTCAACAGTGCCACACAGCATCAGCGGCGCTTTCCATATGACCAATAGCACGTAGCTACTCAGCACAGAAAGGAAGAGAAAGACATCACAGCACCAGGCTTCCATGGGCCCTCCAATCCAAACGTGTTCCGCTCTAAACGGACTCTGTGTTACTGGCTTTTGCTTTCTTTCTCTCTCCCCATCGAGTGAAACACGTGCTCAGTTTAATTTTATGAGACATGCTGGATCTTCTCATAAGGAAAGAAACAACATGAGCTTGGCTTCAGTGAGGCCCTGTTCACCTTCAATGCTGTCCGCAGCTGCTGGAGAACAGGACTGGAATCAAAGGCCAGCCTGAAGTCTGTGGAGATGGACTCCCAGCTCCCTGCTCTCCTCCAATGAACACTGTCAACATCAGTGGGTGGGATTTGGCTCCAAAAGAGCCCCACCATTCTATTAAAAATGTGCATGCTTGAATCTTGGCTGTAAGTTATTCCAGGTCTGTTGTTGATGCTTGGAAAAGGGCATTTGGTTAAATAGAATAATGCAACACATTGAATCAACCCAACTGGGAAAGGCTCTGGACAAGGGGCTCAGGCCTCAGTTTACATGACTAAAGGAAAACCATATCACTCTGCTCTCTCCGCCTGAATGGCACACAACGGGCCAATTCAGGGGCAGTCACAATCAGTTAATCCAATTGCTTGGCATCGAGGAGTCACAACCTTGCTGTTAAAGATAAATGCACTCCAGGGCCTTGCTTTGACCAGGGGCCTGCCATGGTTTGCTATTTTTCAGCAGCTGGAGCTGTAGAAGCTCATTTTACCTCTCAGAATTGCTTTTTGGCATTCACATTTCAGAGAGCATCCACTCCCACTCCACTATTATTCTATTCCACTTCAATAGCTGGTGTTTAAACCCTTACCAGGTGGCAGGCACTGTACTAGGCCCAACAGAGGCAAATAGAACACAGGGGCTCCTTTACAGAGCATACTTGGAAAAGAGATGTTTCTGGCTATTGGGGTTCAACCTTATGGTCTAAACATTGCTTGTGCATTTGTCCCTTGGTATCCGTGGGGACTCAGATCCAGGACTCATCACAGCTTCTGAAATCTGAAGAAGCTCAAGTCACTTATGCAAAAATAGCTTAGTATTTGTATGTTGTTTATATGTATCATGTAAAATATTCTTTATTTTTTTCTAATTTACTTTATTGGTTTTAGAGGTGATATACAGCAGGGTTGCCTTTCCATATGTCAGGTAATAAGTACATTTCCTTTTGTATTATTTAAATCACCTCTAATTTACTAGAATACTAACCCTTTCTTGTTTCTCCCTCTACATTACACATCTGCTCCTATTGGAGTATTCACCTTTCAACTGAACTTCAGTTGTGGGTTTTTTTCCCCATTCAGCAGTGGGCAAGTCCCTTGAAGGTAAAACTACCTTATGATTTGTCTTTGCAACTTTTGATACAAATAACTGTACAACTTTGTACACAGAAACTTTAAACTAAATTCAACTGTAAATTTAACTATAAACTGAATTTAATATTCTCAGGATTTATCTTTTTAGTCTAGGAATTCCAGAAAGCTTTCAAGCAGAAAAAAAAGAAATCTAGAGAAAAGTGGTATGAGAAAAAATCCATAGTTCAGTGGCTCTGACCCTTCCACCTGTTGAAAAGAATAGAAATTTGATTTGTATTTTTATCTTTGGAATGTGGATCCATCCTACAACCTCTCTTCCTTCCTGAGCTGCAAAATTGGTTAAACAAGAGCATTCTAGAAAGCAATAGGAAAGGACCCAATGACCTTTTGAAAATCTTTTTTGTTTTCTGAATGTAAATAATCACATTAATCCTTAAAATCAGTTGTTTTAAGAGGGATTGCCTAATAGCTACTTCTTAAAGAAATCCTTTCACTGAGCAAGCCTGTGAAGTTTGAGGTAAAGTAAGATCTAACATGACCGTCTTCCCCGCCCCCCCCCCCCACACCCATTCAAGTTCCCTGAGCTCTTGCATAACCAGCTCTCAGAATCAGCCAAACCATCTCCATCCAGCATGGTTGTGCTGTGGGTACCACATTGTTACACTGTCACTCAGGCCTTAATTAAATCACATCTGTGAAAGTGTCACTGACCCATCCTGGCAACTGAAAAGGAGCACGTGAAAGTTCATTTCTGAAGGTCCTAAGGCACCAAACCTTGACAATATGCAAGGGACATGCATTTGAACTCGTTTCAAAAGAAATGTATCAGAACTGGCCTATTTTGAGTGAACAGAGGAGAAGAAAAATACAACACTGTCTTTGATCAATGAGAAATGGTTGAAAAAAGATAAGCTATCTCATTAAGTCTATTTGTCTTGACTTAAATGTTTTATGCTGTCACATTCTCCCAGAGAATGTGGAAACTAATGGGGAAATTATCCATAAGAGAAAAAAAGTGTTTAATAAGCCAGTTTAGATTTAAAGAATCACAGAACTCTGGCAGAGCTAATGTCATTTAGTTCAATGGGGCGGGGGGGGGGGGTTCTTTGTTTTTTAGTTTTTAATTTTGTTTTTTGTTTTTACTATATTAGTTTCCTATGGATGTTTGTGATAACATATTTCCACAAATCTGGTGGCTTAAAACAACACAAATGTGTTATTTTACAGCTCTGCTGTAAATATTTTAGTCCCCTGGGGTTGGGGGCTAAAATCAAAGTGTGGGCAAAACTACATGCCTTTCAGGAGAGAGAACAAGAAAATCTATTTCCTTGCTGTTCTCCAGTTCCCAGAGGCAAACTGCATTCCTTGATTCAGCTCCCTTCCATCTCCCAAGGAGCAACATCACGCTTCTCCTACTGACTTTCTGGAGCTACTTTTCTCTCTAGGATTTGATTCTAGGGCTTGAACTCAGGGACTGAGCACTGTCCTTGGCTTACCAAAGCTCTATTTCCAGCTTTTGGGGAAGTTAATTGGAGATAAGAGTCTCACAAAGTTTCCTGCCTGAGCTGGCTTTGAACTGTGATCCTCAGATCTCAGCCTCCTAAGTAGCCAGAATTACAGGCAGCCAGCAACCTCCTATTCTTATACTCTCCTCATTGATAAGCATTTAAGCTCATTCCTTTATCAAAGATCAGAAGTTTTTGGAATAGCAACAGGGCTAATTTTCTGATTTCTGTGTGTGCTAGTACTGGGGTTTGAACTCAAGGCCTGGGTACCATTCCTTAGCTTCTTTGCTCAAGATTGGCACGCACCACTTAAGCCACATCTCCATTTCCAGCTTTTTGTGGGGGCAGGGAGGTAATTGGAGATATGTGTCTCACAGATTTTCTTGCCTGGACTGGCTTTAAACCACAATTCTCAGCTCTCAGACACCTGAGAAGCTAGAATTGTAGGCATAGCCACTAGCACCCTGTAACATGGCTATTTTTGTTGAAAGTTTGCAGCATTAAAATACACAAATTTCAGTCATAGCACTTGATTGACAAATGTGGATACAAATATAGAGCAGCAACCATCTACATCTGTACATCAAAATATGTTTCACCTCACTGTAATTGACAGAGATCCAGGGACACACACAAAGCCCTTCCCAGCTCCCTTGCAACATGATTCTTTAAGAAGGCTATGTAGAGAAATTAATAGAGTAATAGAAAGTGTAGTTGGCAACAAAGCTGTGACAGAAGAGAGTTCTCACTTATCTGTGAGTTGAAAAGGCTTTCTTTTTTCTCTCCTTAACAAAAATTTGGCATGCACATTTTTATTTTCTCATTGTTCCCAGTCCCCAAACAAAAATATGTGTTAAAGCTCATTATCTACATAACATTCATCCCTGTTTCTCTGTGTATATATCATGTATATATTTAAATTTTGGGCTTTTTTTAGGACTGAAAATTATGAAGACTTTAATTGCTTCTCTGAGCTGTATGGGATGCTCCAGGTGAGTCTATCTCTTTATTTGTTTGGCAGACTGGGGTTTTGAACTGGGGCTCTCAGGCTTGCTAGGAAGGACTCAGCCACTTGAGTTACACTCTTAGTTCTTTAGGCTTTTAGGCTTTGTTTGTTGGTTTGAATAGGATGTTTTGCTTTTTGCCTCCTACAAAGCTGGAATCAGAGTCGGATACCAATACACCTTGCCTGTTTGTTAAGAAAGGATCTTTCCCAGGCTGGTCTCAAAGCAAAATCCTTTTCCTCTCCATTACGCCTCTTAAGTAGATGAGAGTACAGGCATGCACCACAGAACCTGATTATTTTTTAAATATTTTTTCCCTACTTCTTTTCTAGAGATAAGAATATTCAGTATCAGTTCCATTAGCCAACTGTTTTGAAGTTTTGCCATGTTCTTAAATTCCCAAGTCTGACTCCCGTGCCTCTCACAGCTAAATCAATAGTACTTAGGGTCATTTATTCACTGGAGACTGCTCTGACTCTAGGATCTGAGGTGAGCAAAGGCTTCAGCCAAGCCACTTGCATGAGAAGGCAAACCCCGAAACCTGGGACCTAGATAAGCTAGAAGAATTAGAAATAAAGACTTCCTGATCCTGACAAGGGGCTGAGACCCTTATGAGTACCTGCATATTTCTCTGTAGCATTCAACAAACAGGCCAGTTGATTCATAGTTAATTAATAGTTTAACCATGCTGAGCATAACACACTAGAGGCTTTAAGAATAATAATATTTATAGTTTATGACTCCTTTCAAGTTTTAATGGAAGCAAGAAAAGAGATTTAAAGAGATAGAGAGAGAAATCCAGGCACTTGTGGCTCACAACTGTAATTCTAGCTACTCAGGAGGCTGAGTATCATGGTTCAACGCCAGCCCAGGCAGGAAACTCTGTGAGACTATTATTTCCAATTAACCAGCAAAATGCCAAAAGTAGAGCTATGACTCAAGTGGTAGAACACCAGCCTTGAGTACAAAAGTTGAGGGACAGCGAGAGAGAGAGAGAGAGAGAGAGAGAGAGAGTGAGAGAGAGAGAGAGAGAGAGAGAGAGAGAGAGAGAGAGGATACATGAGAGAGAGAGGAAAAAAAAGGCTTTGCATTTATTTGGGATACATACTGTGGCCCAGTCCTCTACCTAAGCTCTCATGATCTTGCTAACCATCCTCCATCACCATGATTCCCAGGGAGATAGCTGAGACTGAGCATGGTTAGACAGCTGGCATGTGGTTCAGGCCCCTGTGCATCCTGTGAGCAGGTAGATGGGCAGCCAGCCACTTAGTCATGTCAGTGACGCCGCCCCCCCCCCCCCCCCCCGCCCACTGTGCTGCCACTTCCGTTCTGATGAAGGTTCATCCTAACTCACCAAGCCCTGACACAAGATAGGAAGGCTCATTCCTTCTACCAACTTGGTCCCCGGAACATGCACCCCATCCACCAGTGTCAAAGGACTTCAAGCAGCTGAGAGTTGAGACCTCACCATCTATTCAACCCTGTTCTGACCCAAACGAGGATCTGTGTTCCCCTCCCCTTATCCCAATGGAGTCCAGCCAGGCCCCGATCCCCTCAGGGGTTTCTTCAGGCTGAGATCAGGCCCTAGAGCACTATCTGAGGGATTTTAAGACTTTCCTTCAGTGATTCGGAGTACTCTGTATTTTTTAGGCTACAACCTGACTTGGTTTCCTGCGTCCATGGGCCCTGACAGCTGTCAGAGAGACAGGCCTCCCTCTTGCCGCTGGCCACTCCTGAGGCTCATTCAGAGAGACAGGGACGGAGGCCATGCTGACACACTGTGCTGGCTGTTTCCAGGAGGGTCTATCTAACTGGGTTTGGCTCCAAACAGGCAGCAAGATACACAGGCTTTCTCAAATACCATTGGATCAAATGATTTGAACCAAACCCAGGTCTGATTATAAACTCCTGGTCAGTCGTACAAAATTGTATTGTTTCTGCCAAATGTACTTGTATTTCTCTAATGTCTTTTAAGCTCCTCTTCTATGCTGCAGACTGTGTATACAGTTTCCCTCTGCAATGTGTTCTGCCTAAACCTTCACTGATAAGGTATAAGGTGGAAAGTGAGTCGTTCATTCATCATGCATTGTTTGGTTTATTAAATAAATACATACAGAATATCTCCTATTTGAAAAATACTGTGCTCGGACACGTGAAAAATCAAAAGAGAATCACCAGGTACTCCACTCTCAAAAGGTGACACTTTAGCTAGGTGCCAATGGCTCACACCTGTATCCTAGCTACTCAGAAGACCAAGATCTGAGGATCCTGATTCAAAGCTAGCCTGGGCAGGGAACTCTGTGAGACACTTATCTCTAATTAGCCACTAAAAAGCCAAGTGCAGGTATAGTCCAAGAGATAAAGCTCTAGCCTTCAGCAGAAAAGCTAAGGGGCAGCACCCAGAGTCAGAATTCAAGACCTAGGACTAGCAAAAGAGGGGAAGGGAGGGGAGGGGAAGGGAGGAGAAGAGAGGGTGACACTTTAATGTGGGAGCTAAGCCAGAGATGCAATGTCCTCTAAACTGAGGAAAAGAGAAGAGCTCATGTGTGGCCAGGTGAGCCCCAAACATTTGCTTTCAATGGAATATCAAGGAAGTTGTCTAGAATGTGGTTCCCCAAAAGCAGACCCTGAAAACATGGGTAAAAGTAAGTGTTAGGCTCGTTGGAAAAGGCCTTAGAGTTGTGATCCCAGGGATTTCGATTTTAGGTCCATAGCAGAATTGAGAATGTTTCTTTTCCCATCAGGAAAAAACCAACCTTGATTTTTTTTTTTCACTTCAATCAAAAAAGAAGTATCTGTGTTCCTCAGTTGAAGAAATTACCATGTTGCCCTAAAATGGATGAAATTTCTAATTTGGGGTGTTGTTTTCAATTTGGTATAGAAGCTTTTTCTTCAGTCACTTTTACTCTATAAAATATGAAATCATTTATATGAAATCATTTATAGTGTGAATTCTAACTTCCTTGACATCTGAACCACCATTGCCATCTTATGTATCTCTTCATAAATCTTGATGCTCTTCAAGTATTCATTGAGTGGATTACATCCATCTAAGGTGTTGTTTATCAACCGATTCAGCCCAACAACCCTTTGTAGAGCGCCAACTATGCAACACACTGGGACCCACGAGGAGCCTCGGGTCAGCCAGCACAGTTTCTGTGGGCCTCAAAGTGGTAACGCTAGTCTGTAGGTACCACAGAAAAGTGGGAATTTCTAATGTCCTACCGAATCGGTTCCAGAGGTAGCAATTTTATGAACTAATAAAAACTATTGACTTCAATTGATCTTTTCAGATGATGTGCAAAGAGTAACATACTATAAGAATAGGTCTACTTCCTTTAATTGAAATAGAAAGCCAATGTATCACATGAACAATCTACATTTTTACTGTCTCCCTAAACAAATGTTCATAATTTCATTTCTTTTTTCTTTCCTTTATTACTATTTATTTATTTAATGGGAATGGAGATTGAACTCAGGCCTGCTTGCTTGCAAGGCAGGCCCTTCGACCCCTTGAGCCACAGTTCTAGGCCCTGTTGTTGTTGATTGTCAAGGTCAGGTCTCACTTTATACCCACCTGGGCAGCCCTGGGATTCCAGCCACTACGTGTGCCTCCCCGTGTGATGACAGGGTGATGACAGGCACGTACCGCTATGCCCGCCATCATGCTTCCCTGGTAGTCAGGATAGCAGGCATGCAGCACCCTGCCTGAGATGGAATTGCACAAACATTTATGCCTTATGCCCTGTGGACTTCAACCCATGGTCCTCTGATCTTGATCTTGCATATATGTGTGTGTGCACATGTGTGTGCATGAGTGTGCACAAATCTTGTCAGTCTTGGAGTTTGAACTGCTCAAGGCTAGCCATCTACCACAACTCTACTTCTGACTTTTCAGGTAGCTAATTGGAGATAAAAGTCTCACAGACTTTCCTGCCTGGGTCTCAAACTGCGGTCCTCAGATCTCAGCCAGTGCCTGGCTGATCTGACCTTTACTTCCAAAGTAGCAAATTTCGTAGAACTGAACCAAGAGTTGAGCTCAAGACATAATTTTATTTCTTTGCAAGAATTTCTACCACATCTTGAAATTCTCCCTACAACTCAAACTTCAGACTACCCCATTTCTTTTCTTCATCCCAGACTTCAATCAAATCAAGAAGAAAATCTTTGGGTTCTTGAGAAACCATTAGAAAAAGAGTAAGAACCCAGTGGACATATTTTGCCAAAATTCCTACCGGCACTATTAGAGACAAGACTAGCTGATGAAGCCAGGTCTGTCTGACTCCACGACCCATGCCCATCTCAGTGCCTCACGCCACTTACAATCGACCTTGACTCTCAGGTGAAGCATCCATCTTCCCTGAAGCTTCCCTTGCTGTCTGGCATCCTGCTCTCTGTGGACTGACCCCCAGGCTTCCTCTCCGCTGCTTTGTTGTGGGATCCCTGGCCAATGGCATGGCTGCCTGTGCCAGCATCTTGCCTTACTCCCTGGAATCTCTACAATTAGTCTTGCACTGGCAAGACTAACCATCTCTTGGTCCCTGAATGCTAACCAGGAATACTGGAGCTCTTGGTAGCTTTCTATCTGCCCTCATTTCCCATTAGCATCTGACCCAGAGCAAATGAATCCCAAGGAAGGAAAAAAAGCATCTTGATAGCAGAAATGACAGAAGCGTGTGATGGAACTATGTCCAAGAGGTCAAGCAGAAGCTGACTTACAAATAAATGAACAGGCTCAAAAAATGAATTAATTAAAAAGTGAATCTCTTGTAGACAGTGAAAAGAAAAAAGAAGAAAATGAACAGGCTGTAACTCACAATATTCTAGATCTGCAGTCCTATAAGCTAGGGAATTACTCAACTTTCTTCAAACTTGGCTTAGACACTGCTTTGTGGACAACGAAGGCCAAACCAGCAGTGACAAGAGCTAGAGAACTAAAGCAATTCTCTCCATTAGCAGTCAGCAGCCTTTCTCCAGTGAAGCCTCTCTCTGATCAGCTCCTTCCTAATCCAAACATGGGGGCCGGTGCAAGGGTACCCACTCGTCTCAGGGGGTGGGGAAGCATGCTGACTCTCAACGAAAACCACGTGTGGTAGGTCCTTGCCCCAATTTAGACTATTTCTGTTCAATGTTGGGTGGTTCCATCTCAGAAAGCATTCTGGCTCTGGTTGCCTTGAAGCCACAGTGTAAGTAATAAAATGACCCGATGAGTTGTAGCAATTCTCTAAATACATCACAGCTTCTAAGCCAGATATTTTCTAACAGCCAGGTAATAGAGATCAAAACAAGATGTTCCTTCTCCATCACCATCAGAAATCACACATTTTTTTAGCACATCCAGGAAAACAAAACCCTAGATTCACCTAAAAAGTGATTCACAGATGATTTTTCTCAACGTTGAAGAAAATAGTAAGGATTAGGTGGTCTCTGATAAACTCATGAGTACCCTATAGGTACAAGGTTTCTTCAATTGAAAGTTTAGAGACCTTATCCCAATTACCCATGTAATATATGTTATAGTAGAAAAGAAATTAAGATAGGTAGTGTAGGTTTCATTTTGAGCCACAGATTAGTAAAAAAAAATTACCAAGACAGAAGCATAGGAAAAACCAAGATTTATCAAAGACACCATTTTTGTTTTTTAATGACCAGCTACTAAGCAGAGGAAAACGCATTGCTGCTGTAGGTGTGCCAGGGCTGAATTAAAGACAGGCTTGTGCAGAATCACTGAAAGGGGGAGGGAGGTGCTGACTGGCTTTTTTTTTTTTTCTTGAGCCCTGAGCCTGGATCTAATTAGGTGCTCAGGAACACAGTGACAGCTTGGGCTTTTACTTCCACATTCCTGCTGGCCTATTTCACTCCACTTAATATCTCTTCAACAGTTTCCATAGCATTTGCTTTTCTTTTACAGTATAATTTAAATAGTTGTGTAATATTTCCTGTTGGACATTTAGGTTATTTCTATTTTTTTCTGTTAGAAATAACACCAATAGTAGATGTTCTCTTGTCCAACCCACAATGTACCTTTCAATGTTGTCTCCTTAAAATGAATTCCTGAGGTAGACAAAGTCAGAGAATAGGAATATTTTTAAGCTTTTGGTTTAACAGGTTGCCCATCAAAAGTTGTGCACATTTTAAAGTGTTCCCTGTTCTATGTCCCTTTTTCCAATGGTAGGCATTTCCTCCCTTTACCAAATGACTAGACAGGGATGGAAGCTCATTATTTGTAAGAGAATGAACATTTTGGTGAGTACTTTGGGGGTATTTGTTAAATAGTTTGAAGCTTCTATCCATTTTTATGTTGTAGTATTTATCTTTTTCTTATTAACCTGGAAGAGTTTTGTGTTGTTATTATTGTTTTCTTATGTTAAGAATTCTTTATGCATTCTGTATATTAATCTTTGGTCTACCAAATATTTCTGCCAAGCTATCATTACTTTCTAATATTATTTAAGGGTTTTGTTTGTTTTCTGTTTCATATTGCTTACAATTCATATGCCTTTTCGTAAGTTGTTTGGGGTTTTGTTTGCTTGTTTCTTAAATTCAGGGTCTCGTGCTTACTGGTGCTCTACCATGGGCCAGTGTTTTACCACTTACTTGAACCATACCTCCAGCCCAATTGATGATAATGATGATGAACATCATCAAGACGGTTACAATTCTATAAGTCAAGTTATGAGTACAATGCTTCTCGATCAGTATCACTTCTTCCTTCATTGTCCTCCATTTTCTCCTTCTCATTCCTACCCTCAAGTTGCATACATTTGCTCACCCTTCCTCCCTCCATTCCTGTGCCCCTTTTTTCCCAATCTCCCAAAATGTGTATCTAGTTCCTGATATTTGTTTGGATAAATATTACATTAATTGTTCAGAAGAATTATCCTTTGAGATTCCTTCCCTAAGTATACCTATATTTAGTCAGTTTGTGAGTAAATCCCAGCCCTATTTTTTTTTTTTTGCTGGTTATTTTCAAGATAGAATTTTGTGAACTTTTCTACTCCAGCCAGACTCACCCTTCATACTTGTGCCCTCAGCCCCTGGAGCATCCAGGATTACAGGTGCAAGCCTGTGCATTAGAGGTAAGAACAGTTCTGTACATACCCCAGTATCCACTGGTGGCCCCAGTCACACTGGGAATGACTTGAGTAAACATCATGCTTGCTGTACACAGGAGTGCTCAGGAGAGTGGAATCCAAACACACAATCTGTCCAAGACAAAAAAGAAAAGCACGCCTCTGAAGCTAACCCTGAGGCTTCTACCTGGACAAGTTGATTTCTGATCCTTTTTTTTTTTTTTTTCAGTTTTAAGAGTCATTTGATTTCTGATCCTTACATAACAAAAGGAGCAGATAAGACCTAAGTCTCTGACACCATTACTCAGCTCTGCCTGTGGATCTGAAAGCCGGCATAGAAATGACAC